>NW_026859684.1:0-558467 GCF_026571515.1 Ruditapes philippinarum
ATTTTTATTGTTAAAAACTGATTTTGACTATAAACATAGTAATTTGGTATTTAGAATTGAAAATCATAAAGCGGAATTCATTTTTATTGTCCTTTTTAGGTCGCATCTATATGTATAGATCAAATTACGACAAACAAGCTTTACTGGTGGATGAGGACCTCAGGTACCCTTTTGTGCGTTACTTCAGGAACAAACTGGCACCTGAGTAGAATCACGGACGTGCCATAAGCTAGGTGGAAAGCTTTATCATGTGACAGCACCCAAAGACGCTTGTGCGTCTCGAACCTACAGCGGTGGAATGCAAGAGGTTTGGAGTCAAGGGCCTTAACCAATCAGCAACGGACGCACCTCGCAGCATTTGATAATCGATTTTGAAGTTTACACATATCATATAAACTAAAGGGACTTCAACGAGTTTTTTTTTATACTTGACAGGACTGTTTTTCTTTTAATGTTTGTGGATCAATTGGTATAAGTCTAGACCAAAACTTGAGTGTAAATTTTCAGCTCATTTCCACATCCCATTTTTCCAGAATAATAATTGTTTTTGTGAAAAATGACCCAAAAATGATAACGCTTTTGACCCAAATCCGGCTTAGAATCACTTATATGCGATTTTCATTTTAATGCTGAATATATTTCTTTTTTCATCTTTTGCAGAATGTTTTCTTGTAAGTGCTTCACTTATATGTTAAAGTTTCATTTTTTAGGTCTTATTAGTCTTTAATGTTAGTAATACATTGTTTACTATCCAATGTGAATATATTATAGAAGCCAAAAATAGGCCGAACCCAAATAATTATTTATTCTTAAAGGGTTGAAATATTGCTGCAATATACATGACTGTAAAAAGCAAGATTTGTATTTGCAGACGTATAAAACATAATTCAAATGAAATTATCACAATTAATTTAATAAACCAGTTCGCACTTTAATTTTCTGTATATTTAGCATAGAATTTAATACTTTCATTAGAATTCAATTATTTACTTGATATTATTGGAATAGAAATCCTTGAGTTGAAAAACTTAACAACTGGTAGGCATGTGTGTTAAGTGAATAGTTTCTCCATAAATATCTTGATCATTATTTATAAGCAAGAATTATTGATTATTCTGGTCATGTTGGTTGTAATATTACTTTATAGTTTTTTATTTATTAACTTAAATTACTAATTTATTTGTTTATTTATTGCGAACTTCATTGTTTCCTCTATTGACGATATTGCTACATGTATATCATTATTTGTAAAATGTATACAAATATGCGCAGAAATGCCATTACATTGTGTGTTTGAATAAAGCAAAATACCAATGTATATTTGCCGATAATTACGTTATCATTATACCTACATTTTTGTCGCAAACCTGACACCTCTGTCAGCTGACGAAAACATTTGATTAACTCGAACGTTATCATTTCAAAATTATGATAAAAGTGCATGGAATGTACAACAAAGCTTGTGAGAAATATGAACGTTTCCAGGCAGTGTTTGGTGAACGAGAAGAAGACAAAATTATATAAATGATACAGAAGAAGAGGTATAGTAGTGAGCATTCGTGTGGCGATTAAAAATTTTCTTCGTCAGCGCTTCCGTGATCTGAAATGCTAGTTGCAAAGACTAGGAAATAAGTGAAAAGAACCGTAAAGAAAAGATGCCCAACTGGAAAACAACGGCATCAATTTAAACGTGAACGGAGGAGCTTGAAGAACACAAACAATTTTTCGATGTCCAAAGTGACGTTGATCAAACCCAGGAGGTTGAATGAGACAGTATGACAACATTGCAATGTTTATTGCACCTGTGTTACCCAAACACGTACAAAGATACACAGTTTACTTGAAAAGGGATACCGAAGACGACAGTCCTCCGTACAGCACGTGCAGAACGAAGAAATATTTAATGCTAATGATAGTCACTAGTAAATCAGAATAGTGGATTACGAAAGCCAGATATGCGACGTTTCCAATGATAACTCTGATACAGCGGCAATCTATAGAACCAGCATCAAAAGTAAGGTCACTTTCCATATCAGTAGCATCGGCATCGCATTCAACAAACTAGCGTCCACATTACAGGACAGGTTCCAATACGCAGATGCATAACTTTTTATATATTAACTTTTTATGTTATAGAACCCGGTAAACAATTTAAGGATATTTTCTACAAAGGAGAAGCAAAATTAAATTCAATTAATGCCAAATCGTTTTGAGGTTTTGGAAAACGTTGCCAGACTTGATAAAATAATATGATCAATATCGGTTTTGACACGAATGCTTTATTATTTAGAGTGATGAATCTTATGTTTCTACCTTTATATGCAATGTGCATTATGAAAATAAGAATTTAAGTAAATCTCGCAGCTGTAGGAGAACAGTATTACCTTTTTATATTGAAAGCAGAAAGGTGATTGCTTGTTCTTTTCAACTTCATCATTAATATAATATATCCTGTATATTTGAAAATTACACGTCGAGTTCGTGACATTTTAAGTTATTCTATTTCAGCTTCATTTCTATCTTTTCTTCTGAAATTAATTTTTCAGGTGTTTTCACAGTACCAAAGGAAGCTGTATACATGTTTTACCTAGCGTTTTGTGCTGGTTATGAGCCCTATAAATTGTGGATGCACATTGTGGTTGACAGCCAAGGGAAAGTTGCCGGTGTAGCAGACACGTTAAGTGCTGGACACGACGCTCAAGGCACAAATTTTATTGTGCTACACTTACATAAGGGGGACTCTGTATGGGTAACAACATTTGTGTATGGAGATGTTAAGATCTATGGTTCTCTAGGTTTCACTTCGTTGTCTGGAGTTTTGTTGTATGAATAAAAAAAGAAATATAGGCACACATGATGAAAAGAATATTGTTGATTTTGTTTGGCACTATAGACCCTAAGACGGATTTATTTTCGGGAGGTTTTCCTTTAGTTTCCGACTCATGCATTCATATGTAATGATGGTAAAGCTGTAATTTAATAAGTGGTAAGTATAAGGGGAGGTGATCATGTAGCTAGTTGAATTAGTATTAAAATTGAGTAACTTATCATCTTTATCTTCAGCAAGCACGTGTAAACCAATGGGGAAAAATAAGTACAACATTGAATTTATCATAGCTCATGAACAATATTTATAGCCTTTAATTTTTCGGACGTTTACGTCATGAAATGAGCGAAATATCAAAAACATGAAATGTAGATTTGTTAAGGGAACGGCACTGATCTGCCTTCAAATAATAATATTTAACGAATAATAACAAAATTTAAATCGCAAAATCACCGATTTCTACAAATCAGTAGGCACGGCCATGTTTGTGCATTGGCCGTATAAAAACAGGTGCGCGTGATGTCATTACCCCAATCTTTAGATTTATGATAAATATCTCCCGGTAGGAAGTTAGCAGTAGCACAGCAATAGCAGTAGCAAAATTATAAAACGTGAAGTTAACAGTAGGGTGGCTCAGCAGTAACAGTAGCAAAATAATAAAACGTGAAATTGGCAGTAGCAGTTACTCAGCAGTAGCAGTAGCAAAATTATAAAACGTAAAGTTGGCAGTAGCAGTAGCTCAGCAGTAGCAAAATTATAAAACATGCAATTGGCAGGAGCACTAGCTCCGCAGAAGCAGTATGAAAATTATAATACTTGAAGTTAGCAGTGGCAAAACTATTAAACGTGAAATTGGCAGTAGCAGTACCTCAGGAGTAGCAGTTGCAAAATTATGAAAAAAATGAAATTGGCAGTAGCAGTGGCACAGCAGTAGCAGTAGCAAAATTGTAAAACATGAAGTTGGCAGAAGCAGTAGCTTAGCAGAAGCAGAAGCATAATTTTAAAACGTGCAGTTGACAGTAGCAGTAGCTCAAGAGTAGCAGTAGCATAATTATAAAGCGTGAAAGTGGCAGTAATAAGTAGCACAGAAGTAGCAATAGCAAAATTATAAAACGTGAAATTGGCAGTAACAGTAGCTCATAAATAGCAGTAGCATAATTATAAAACATTATCATAAAACGTGAAGTTGGCAATAACAGTAGCGCAGCAATAGCAGTAGCAAAAAAATGAAGTTGGCAGTAGCAGTAGCTCAGGAGTATCAGTAGCATAATGTTAACAGTAGCAGTAGCTCAGGAGTAGCAGTAGCCATTCTCTGCTAAAACAATTTAGCGATGGACAGAAAAAATATGTTATGTAACGTTGAACTTAAGAATGTTTTAACTGTGTTTTTCTTTTTAATACAACCAGTTTTTAATCATCGCAAATCCAAATAAGATACAAAATATCTCGATGTGCTGCCTTGTCCATGTTGTGTGTGTTCAAACATACCAGTTGTATTGATTAAATGTACACACGACACGCATTGCAATTTCCTGCTTATTTGTCTCTGGTGCCTGCGTTTGTGTCTGAAATAATGCATGGCAGGGCACTTGATATCTTCCTCCACCGGTAAAGCTGGAACGTCGCCATATGACCTTTACTGTGTCGGTGTGACGTAAAACCCAAACAAATCAACATAAAATCAAAAATTATTCGTCAGTTTTATAACATAACCAATAAACATACAACAATAAAGGTAAAAACTAACTTGAGTGAAATAATTTATTCGGATAACATCCGACTGGCATGAATATGTTGTAATCTTTCCTTCTATTTGCATTTCTTTTTTATACATATAAATATAATTAGCTATTTGCGCTAAATCTTCCTCTTTCGATTTAAGGATACAAATAAGATGTTTGTTACATGCAATGTGTGCTGGTTACATACATTTTTTAAGTTAAATGGAAAATGTCTTGGTTGCATGGAAATGTGTGTTCGTTAAAGCTTTTGTAGATTATTTAGAAACTATCATGGTTACTTGGAATGAATACATTTTTGTAGATGATATGGAAAATGTATTTGAATTTGATTCGTCTTTAACAGCCCAGCAGAACAGCAATAACATACTGATAAAACAACTTTTAACCATCCTCTGAATACCTATGCTCTTTGATGCGTCCTGTAACACAAAAGAAGTGACAATTATTGATGCTTCGTTTCACTTATCTAGTTTTATTTAACCACATTGGATTTAAATAGAAGTAGATAATAATCATCCTACGCGGTGTAATATTACTTCCAAAAATTCTATTTATCCGTCGACAAGCATTCTTTTAATAGTTTTAATGTAATTTACATTGTCATTATTCGTTGAAACCTACATTTATATAATGACAGATAAGGTTAATTATTCATGAATATTACATTGCCGTTTCACATTTTTTTGTGCCTGATTTGCGATTGGATGAAATTTCAACCAATTACATTCCAGGTTTTATAATTTATTCAACTTTTTACACTTATTTCAATTTACTACGGTACATTAACAATAAACTACCACGGTTCTTTTGGATAAACTTGAAGTATAAGCGTTTTTGCCAATTTAAAAGAGTAAAACAAAATCTTTAAACCCATCCCTATCATATTCTATTATTTACCACAGGTGATTTGAATTTAAAGCAATTACTGTGCAGACCTGTGCCAACAAATATAAATAGAACATGAGATATATCTAAAAGAGTGGATTCATGGTCCAATGGTGACGCGTTGGACGGATAATCCATTTTTCATTCCCGCTCCAAAAATAACAACACATGAATTTAAATCGTAGACCCGTGTATCAGTGAAATTTTCTGTAGCCCATGCACTGTCATTAATGATATTTCTCCATCGAGAAATTAGGTAAAATCCACTTAAAGCAAATTTGTTACGTCTTTATAACAATTCATAAGATAATGTTGACAAAAACGAATACTACATTTTTTTAGTACGTTTATAAACTTATTTATATCTACTTCAAATGTTGTTTTATAAAATTAATACAAAAACAGACATATGTTTATATTACTTATTATTTGTAAGTCGTTCCAATAATCTGATAAACCACGTTCTTCTAATTTTTTGTGGTTTTCATTAAGAATACCTATAGATAAGACATTTTGAACTTCATTTTGTTTAGCATTAACATTTACCTTTATTTTTTTTGAATTTCAAACAAGTACCTGATCATGTTTTTTTTCCCTAGTTTTATTGGTTCCCTACCAAGTTCGTCATAAAGTCCTGCCAAATTTGTTGAGCTAATTACAAGGGGTATTTTTGAAAAGAATTATGTTGGTATTTTCTTTTAAAAAATATCATAACCCTAAATATAGTTCAACATATCGTGGAAAAATATATTTATGATTGTTGGCACCAATGCGTCAAGGGATCTTCGTTTCGATTCAAATTTCTTACGACACGTGCGCGCGGGCAAAATGTAATATCACAGGTTGACATAACGAATTGCTTCATTATACATACGTATATATCATATTAGACAGGAAAGGTCACAATAACATAAGTAAATGGGTACGGGTCAGAGTCAGCACTTTTCGCTATTTAACTATTGTTTTCACTTCTTTTGACGGCTCTTCCTGCTTTCAGATCTTCTTCAAAATAAATTGTTATGTAAAAACTTCTTAGATACATCATAATCTAACAATTCAGACCTATATACTCAGATATGCAATGTAATTTGAAACCTATTTCTGTGTTCACAAAAAAAACAATCCATCAATCAGATATAGTTTTTGTCTGTTTCCACTTATACTAGTCATTATAAAACTATAACAATCCAAATTATATTCACTGAACTGACGCATATAGATATTGAGCTTTAATGCAGGGAAAATGATGTCGAGTTTGACTCAAGTGTAACACAACAACAACACAACAACAACACAACAACAACACTACAATTATGGTCAATTTTCAGCCAAGTAGTTTCTGTCTACAATGTCAGTGTTTCGTTGGAATAAAGCGAATAACCCGTTTTTTGTATCTAACATTCTTATTTTCCGTAAATTCAGTTTCATATAAATAGAAAAGTTTGTATTCATTGATTTTTATGTTGATCATATGTATATCGCTTAGAATGTATGAACATAGTTTATAAATTCTTTACTTTTAACTTGCTCATTATTACAATGTTTGGTTTAAACTACGCGTAATAATTTCATATAAATACATTTTGTAACTTGATACCCGGCGTTCAAATGAATAGAAAAGCAGTAATTTGTATAAAATTGCGTTATTGTGATCGTAATACTGCTTTATGGCAAACGCGTTATTCTATTTGAAATTTTAAAGAAAAACAAATAAATTGATTTTCTACTTTAACTTACTCGATCATCTTGTTTTAACATAAATATGAACATTTACGCTTTCTTGCTGCCGTTTTTGACAGTTTTTGTTCTTGTTGAAAGGGTTCATCTACAGGTAATAAATGTAAATGGGGATTTAACAATTGTCGGATTATTCCAAGTGCACAAACCAGAAGGGGATTCGTGCGGATTAGGCCTGAGCGCTGCCTCTGTGATGACGTCAGAGGCGGTGAAATGGTACATTGAAGGATTAAACCAATATGGCAAACTTCCTTTTAAAATTGGTGGGCATGTTTGAAGTTTAATTTACAAAACCTTTTTTTCTTATACCGAGACGAGACTTTTACTGTACACTTAGGTTAGAAAGAATAAATAACTGTCTTAATTATGAAATGCTCGTTCGTAATTCGTAATTTCGTACTGAACATCATTGTATAATTATTTTTATTGTAACGATCCTTTTTTTAATTTTTGATGTGAGTTCGTTTTTTCCTGCATTATAATACAGTTGCTGTTAATGTTAATTATTCTGTTTGTGTCCCTTAATTTCAATTATAAGAAAAGTTTTTCCATTGCCTATTTTGGTCTTTTAAAATAAACGGACACATTTTACTTTACCCTGTTTATTTTTTGTTATTTACTAGTCAAGCCTTGAAACTGGTTTTTAATTAGCTTTCTTCGTTTGCTGATTCTTAAAAAAATAATTGATAAATTACAAAATACAAAGCTTGAAATAAATAAATAAATTGATTATTTAACTGGTTAGTTTATTTACTTATTTATTTATTTATTTATTTATTTGTTGTATTTTTGGCGTATATTCTTGCAAATATGGTTTCTTATAATCAGCATAATATATGATAAATTTCTAAAGAACAAAAAATACATGTATACATATTGTGTTATATGGCCAGTTCTGACCAGAATAACATTTTTTTCTATTTGAATCATTCAGATATGGATAATCTAAAATGGAACTTCAAACCATATTATTGTCTTTTGTCTAATATCTACGGGTTGTTAAATTCATAACATTTTGAGTATTAGAATTATCTATGTACACACTTATATGTATATTGTAAATTCGTAAATATATTAGCCGCGTCATGACAAAACCAACATAGTTCGTATGCGACCAGCATGGATCCAGACCAGCCTGCGCAGTCTGATCAGGATCCATGCTGTTCGCTTACAGACCCTATAACAACAAGAGAAACTGATAGCGAACAGATCAGACTACGCGGATGCACAGGCTGGTCTGGTTCCATGCTGGTCGCAAACGCATAATGTTTGTTTTGTCATGACGCGGCTCATATGTAAATTACAGGCTTCGAAGGGCATGAAACGTGTGGTCTGGTGAGCAAAGCATCTGAGATTTCCATCAAACTGATGAACAAGGCGCTTACAAATAAAACTATCCTAGGTAACTAGTCATATTATGTAAATTTTTAGTGTCTGATAGACATTTTTTTATTATTTAAACTTAAGTAGTAATGCATAATATATATGCATTTATCAGGCACGAAGGGAAATTTAGGTAGAACCTTCGCCCTTGCGTTAGCGAGGTACCCTCTTCTCACATCAGCTGCCATTTGTTTATTTCATCGTTTCTAGTGCCAAGATATGCTGATAACTAAATATTTCTTTACATAAGAAAACTCAACATTAATATGATATATAGTAAATTCAAGATAACACCTAATATATACATCAAAGTCAATGTTGTGCCATACTCCTGTGCAGATTTACCCTTCATTGAGCTTTCCCAACCATTGTTTTAACCAAATTATATTCTTGAAGCATAATGCATTCATCACAATAGATCAAAAGTGCGGTTTTAGAAAATCTTTATTACGCAATAAATTCATTCTATACATTTCCGACATAAACCTTCAAATATTTTGGTGTGATTCTTTAACGATATGTCATTTCAGTTTTTATTAATGGATGTTTCAACTTAATGTACCTGATTTGTGAAGCGTATCAAGTTATGCTATAATTTTTAAATTAATGTTCGTAAATGTGCTCTATGAAATACACTATACAGTCGCAGCCATTAACTATAACTTAAATCAACTATTTAAAGTGACTTTACATAGCATTATTTGTTCAAAAAACGGCGTGTTTCTTCACAAAAGTCGCATCCGAGGTATTTTCATACTGCGTGTTTGTAATATCAGTTTAATGGCAAATCTTGCTGGTTTACAACGAAGCTGCAAATATATTCGTTTTTATTTCATTTAAATCGTACATTATTATAAATTCTTTAAAATATATTTGACAGTTTACGCATAAACAGCAATTAACTATATTTATTACACTAACGTTCGCCTTAGTCCTCGTGTAACACTACATTATTTTACATATAGCTTGATAAAATATGTTGAAATGCCATATAGCATACCAAAATCTATAAATAGGCCCATATAACCTGTCTAAATCTGTTAATATGCCATATAACCTGTCTTAATCTGTTGATATGCCATATAATATGTCAAAATCTGTTAATATGCCATATAACATGTCAAAATATGTTAATATGCCATATGCCATGTCTAAATCTGTTAATATGCCATATAACATGTCAAAATCTTTTATTATGCCATATGACATGTCTAAATCTGTTAATACGCCATAGATCATGTCAAAATATGTTAATAGGCCATATAACCTGTTACAAAATCTGTTAATAGAATATATATAACATGTCAAAATATGTTAATATATAGAGACTAGTATATGTACACAGTGTAACCGCAATAAGCTGCTGTTCTTCGAGAAACATATTGAGTCAAAATAATGAATGGAAATCAACATATCATCGTTTGTAAACATATATAACTATATTGCATTTTATATTTTGAAAATGATCACAGTCACTTACCGTATTGGCTTCATTTTGTCTCAATTTAAGGAGTAATTGGTCCTGAATTCAGTTCTGAAGCAGAAGCTATTTCCCCGATTCTAAGCTCAGTTACAAAGGAGAGTCGTTTAGTTCAGGTGGGATTTTCAACTACCGCAGCACGGCTTGGAGATACTGAAAAATATCCGAACTTTGTGCGAGTCGTCCCGAATGATGACGTACAAGTTGAGGTATGTTGTCACCATCATAATTATAATTATCATCATCATCATCACTGTCATCATCATCATCATCAGTCATCATTATCATTTAGCATTTACACTTTTTTTATTTTAGTTAAATTGTTCCGATTACGGTATGCGACTTATAAAATGTCAGTTATAAGGTAAGGTAATAAAATGTCAGCTACAAATCAATGTCACCACACTTTAAAATGTATAACAAAATGTCACGCCCGTTTAACTCACAACGAGTGAAAAATGTCCATCGGTTAAAATGTTGTGAGCAACTTCCGTTCCTCGTTGTGAGCATCCAACTTTGACGTGAAGCACGATAAGCAAGGTGAGTTTTTCATAATTTTCTAAGATTACAGACATTTATATAAAAATATCGGAATGCAGTTAGCTAGCGATGTGTTTTCCGAGTATGCACATGTAAAGATATTGCCTGTTGGTGGACAATTTGATGGAAATACCGTGCGACGCAGTCACTCGGGATAGCTGGAAAACTGGAGACAACTTCTCTTTGGACCTAATTAAACATTGAAAACGTCGATTCTGGTGACGTTTTGTGCATTCTAACATAAAACAGATGCCCACAAGTCTTCAGCGTAAATTATAATCTGAAAGTCTTCATAGAAACGAAGATATACCCCTTTTTGCTTTAATCCTCGTTGTGAGCACCATAACCTCGTTGTGAGCAAGACAAGCGCAGTGCGTGTATGGTTTCAATATGTTATTCAGATGGTGAAAATATAATTTTCAATCTACCAAAGCAATTAAAACGTTTTACATAGCCACATTTCTTTGCAAGATGTTGTGCATACCCCAAAGGGAGGCATATTAGTTTTGAATTGTCCGTCTGTCAGTCCGTCAATCTGTCCGAAAACTAAACATTGGCCATAACTTCCTTATTAGTGAACGGATTTGATTAATATTTGAACACAACATCCCTTAGCACAAGACCTTCCTACGGATCTGTATTGTTTTACCTTGGCCCCTGAATGGCCTTTACCTTGAAGGTCAAGTTGTCCCAAAACTTAAAAAATGGTCATATCTTCCTTATTAGCATACAGATTCTACTCATATTTTGAAACAACACCCCTTTAGGCAAGACCTTCAAACTGATCTGGTTTTTTTACCTTGTACCCTGAATGACCTTCTAGATCATCCAAAAACTTTAACATTGGTCATAACTTCTTTATAAGTAGGCTAAGTGGAATTAATTCACATTGGTCATAATTAACTTCTTTATAAGTAAGTGGAATAAGTTCATATTTGGACACAATGCCCCTTTGGACAAGATCTTCCAACTGACCTATAAATAGGCCCATATAACCTGTCTAAATCTGTTAATATGCCATATACCCTGTCTTAATCTGTTGATATGCCATATAATATGTCAAAAATCTGTTAATATGCCATATAACATGTCGAAATATGTTAATATGCCATGTCTAAATCTGTTAATATGCCATATAACATGTCAAAATCTTTTATTATGCCATATGACATGTCTAAATCTGTTAATACGCCATAGATCATGTCAAAATATGTTAATAGGCCATATAACCTGTTACAAAATCTGTTAATAGGATATATATAACATGTCAAAATATGTTAATATATAGAGACTAGTATATGTACACAGTGTAACCGCAATAAGCTGCTGTTCTTCGAGAAACATATTGAGTCAAAATAATGAATAGAAATCAACATATCATCGTTTGTAAACATATATAAACTGATCACATTCACTTACCGTATTGGTTTCTTTTTTGTCTTCAGGAGTTATTGGTCCTGAATTTAGTTCTGAAGCAGAAGCTATTTCACCGATTCTAAGCTCAGTTACAAAGGAGAGTCGTTTAGTTCAGGTGGGATTTTCAACTACCGCAGCACGGCTTGGAGATACTGAAAAATATCCGAACTTTGTGCGAGTCGTTCCGAATGATGACGTACAAGTTGAGGTATGTTGTCACCATCATAATTATAATTATCATCATCATCATCACTGTCATCATCATCATCATTTTCAGTCATCATTATCATTTAGCATTTACACTTTTTTTATTTTAGTTAAATTGTTCCGATTACGGTATGCGACTTATAAAATGTCAGTTATAAGGTAAGGTAATAAAAGCTACAAATCAATGTCACCACACTTTAAAATATATAACAAAATGTGCAGGTATGTTAGGTTAAATGATTTCTATAAAAGGAGCATTCATTCATTCATTCATTCATTCATTCAGTCAGTCAGTCAGTCAGTCAGTCATTTATTTATTTATTTAATTATTCATTCTTTCAATCAATCAATCAATTGATCGATCAATTAATAAATCTTTCATTCAATCAATTACCCTTTCATAAGTTAATTAATTAATTAATTAATTAATTAAATTATTTATTTATTTATTTATTTATTCATTCATTTTTTATATGTGGTAGTGTTGTATTGTACAACAAGGTCCTTTAATGTCAAAATAACATATTTACGGAATACTGATTATTCTTGTTTTGAAAACCCGTTATATTTGATTGACAGGTTCAATCCGAAATGTAGGGTATTATTTTACAGAGGAAACTCGATATCCCTTCGATAACATCGGCCAATATTGTAAATATCTTTTATCAATGCTTTATCGGTGCCATCTTAATAAAGTGTTTGGAACGTGTGTTTATGAAGTATAAGATGAAATGGGGTAAATGTCAAAATGTTAGATGAGATAATCATATTTATCTCTTTAAATAAGGTATCATAATTCAGACCTATTTAAATGTTATGTTTGTTTTTTGTTCATTTTAGGTAGAAAAAAATAATGTTACCATTAGAGGTAATAAAGATAAACAGTATTGAAGATTGAAGACAAGTGTTGAAACATAATAAATATAGTCGTTATAGAAATAATGATAAATATTTATTTATAATGCACAAGAATGGCATTGTGATAGAACAACATAAAATGAGAATCATAATAAAAACAATATTGATATAAAAAATGATTAAAAGATGTATATAAAAAGATGACTTTTCAAAAAGTGACTATAAAAAGACTATTGTTAACATATTATGTTTTCAAAATGATAATGGTGAAAGGGTTATCATAGTTATAACTAGTTTGATGTTGTTGGTAGTTTTTACACAACTACACATTCATTGTTAAGTATTCGATAACTTTATGTTGAGCACTAAAGAATATTGATAAAATATTAATAACATAAATTGTATCCCCACAAAACGTGCACGTTTTATCACAATTACATTGTCTCAACCGCATCTACCCCGGTATAATGTTTCTTTTCTTTATTATTCTCTTCGTTTCTTTTGATCCTGCTACATATTCTTCACCTTTTGTATCTATTATTTCACCCCATTTTGATTTTTTTTTTCATCTTGCCACCCTCCTATTTCTGCTATACCACCTACTTCTTTTTCGCTTTCTTTTGCTTCAACTGTTTCTTCTCCCCTTTTTTGCTCCCAATTTTCTTTCCTTATCTTCTTTTATTTATATTCTTCTTGACATCGCTTTCTTTTCGTTGTTCTTCTCCGTTTTATATTGGTAAAAAAAAGCATTCGAATATTAATCGGATACGTTATAGAAAGCACGGGGGTTTATTTTTTCTGCCAAAGTAATATCACACTATTAAAATAATAATTATTTTGTTTTTTTGCCCTGTTTTTCTTTCTTTATTCATTTTTTATTTGAAAATTATCTGTAATTATGTCTGTTGTAAAGCCATTTAGTGGTTTTCCTTGACATTTCAACCTTTTAAAAGAAAAAAATGTTTAAATTCAAATCTGTCTAATTGTTCTATTGGATGTTTACCTCAACCAAATAACTGACTTGATTTAAATCTTCTGAAAGACCATTGAACCTTCAACTTAAAATATAGCATTATGGTACGTATCTTTCCGTTGGTGTTTTTTGTTTTAAGTTTTCATTATTTTTTGCATTTTACTCTTTTAAGCAAAATAGAGATTTTATTTCCTGCAGTTAAATATGACGAATTTCAAGTTTGTATGCACAACACAAAAAAAAACATCAAAAAACAAAAAACGGAATAAATAACATCTTTATGCAAACAAAATCAATGCTTACCTCACGTTCGCTATTTGCACAAACAACAACAACAACAAACAATGATATCAAAAGATAATCGACCGAAGTAATTCTATGCATATAGAATTGCACAACAATGACATAATGATTTCTTGTAGCTAAAAAACAAATGTGAAAATAGAAATTAAATTATAAGCATATTGATATTGATGTCTCTTCAAAGTAGGGCAACTTCTATTTTACAGTATTTATTTAGGTGTCCCTATTACTTGTTTTTACGTTTGACATTATAAATTGTGTTATCATATTCGTTTTTGACGGCCTCATGAAAAGAATCACATATAAAATATTGCAAAAAGAAATAAAACGATAATGGATAGGAAATACTTGGGAACAACACTGAAAATTCGAAAAACAATCTTTATTACGTTTAAATGCTTTTGTGATAATTCACAGAATAATCTATGGATAGATTTAGCAATGGTTATCAATCTTTAAAAAAAGGAACACTATTAAATGTACATGTATATATGTATGTACCTAAATGAACAAGTCATGTTTCATTTCCGACATCTACGCAATCAGTAGGCAATTATATTTAAAAAAAACAAAACTCGAATAATATACAAATGTATATGAAAATTATAAACACTATATCAATTGGACACATTAATGATTATTCAAAATAATAGACACTTATTGAACAGCATAAACTGAGGGTACCTGATAAGTTCCGTTCTTTTGGTGCGTCTTTCTATTTAAAGTGCGTACTTATTGCCTAGTAATATAATGAGATCTTAACAAAGTGTAAACTATTTTATTGAAGAAAGGATATAGTTAAACAGAACTTAAATATCTAACCATTTAACTAAAAAGTTAAAAAAAACCTACCCTGTACATTTTATTTTATAATGGCAAAAACCATCTTTTTCAATTTATTTTAGAACTCCTTAAAATTATGTTTTATAATGGTAAGAACTATCCTTTACATTTTATTTTAGAAATATCCTTAAAAAATTATTTTAGAATGGCAAGAAGTATCCTTTATATTTCATTTTATAACGGCAAGTAATATCCTTTACATTTTATTTAAGAACTATTCTTAAAATTTTATTTTTATAATGGCAAGAACTACTAACTATTTATTTTCAAAATGGCCACTGAAATTCACAGATTTCAGTTTTTCCATCTTTTGGCGTCATTATATATGTGTCATTTGAGATTTTAGTGCTAATGCATTATCTTTTGAAACACTCCCAGTGTGTCATTCGTGAGACTAACAGCTCAAAAATTTGTCTTTTAAATATGTGTAGGACAAGCTTTGATTGGAGCAAAATCTTCTAATCTTACAAATTTGAAATATGTTATCCTTGTAGTACAACTTAATGGTACAAAAAGAACAACTTTAGAAAATAAATTTTCGATAATCTCCATAAACAAGCACAAACATCTTTCATCATAACAACACAACAATTTCATTCGTTTGTATATTTTATGCTATTAGTAGAATGCAAAGTTTGTATGCTATCTAATGCATGGCTAAACCTTTATGTTTGTATTTCAATATCGCCAACATATGAGCGGAAGAAAGAAATTATTACGACTTATGTATGTAAATTCACGCTCATGACTTTCTTTTTTAAAAATATATATAAATAAAAAGTAATATAAATTATCTTCCTGGTAAAGCAAGGTATAGAAACCGGCTATCTAGATTGCCGGTTAAGTTTGCTGATCAATACACTACATAACCCAGGCTGCTTCCGAGTATCATCTCTATTTCAGATTTTTCTTTTTAGTGCTATTGCATGTGTTCACGTGTATTTAACAGGTGATGATCAAGACAATGAAATCTCTCGAATGGAACAGAATTGCAATCATCTATGTCAACGATACTTACGGTCGGGATGCTAGCAATCGTCTCATTTTGAGGGCAAACGAAGAGAGTATTTGTACATCTATGAATAGCGCTATCCCGGTAGAAACTAGTGGAGATTTTTTCAACTCCTTGATTAGCGACATTACTATCGGTACCGGCAATAGAGCATCTATAAATGGAATAGTTTACATTGGTCCCAGTTCATTTGCTCGTTCTATATTTATTGCCTTAGAAAATACGGGCTTTACATCACATCCTATTGTCATGTTGTCGGAAGGTATCAACATGGAGACAAGCGTGTTTCAGTATAATTCTGGGTCGACGCTTAAGTCGTCAAAAGGATCTCTTGTTCTTGCACCTAACTATCAGGAAAGCATTGAATTCACGTCCCATTGGCGGTCAATATTCACAAACAAAACGTATTTTGAAAAGGAAGTTATGACAAACCCTTGGCTAATGGAAGTATATTATGAAATCACAGAGTGTGAGAGAAGAAACTGTGATTTTACGCCACTGACAGAGAGTGATTATAACCAAGTGTTTGAAGCGCAAATTTTATACGTGCAGTATGCCATACTTGCAGCGCATGCCCTTGTTAAGGGGACAAGAGAACTCCATAACAAATACTGCCCTTCCTCGGTATTCTGTGATGGTTTTAAAACGAATTTTCGTTCGGGCGACCTAGTAAATGTTCTAGAAAATATTAACATAGACCTTGGGAAGGATTTTCAATGGAAGTAAGTTAGTTGTATAACGGCAGGCATTTTTCTCTTTTTATGTTCAGAAATAGATTTCATTGTTTACAAATGAATACGATATTACAATTATGAAATTATCTGCTTCATAATAAGACATACAATTCGTATATACGAATTGTGGGTGCAAAAGATTATGGGGATGCTAAAAGGAAACATACGGAATAACTCAAAATTTAATTCTTTTTAAACTAAATCAGTTCCAAAAAGTTTTTAAAGATGATCCCATTAAAGATCATCCCCGCATCACTCTACTGATATACATGTATTTGTATTGCAGATTACCGTCATTGTCAGACCGTAAGCTTCAACTAAACAGCACAGAAACTCAACAGAAAGATCTTTCGTTATATGATGTGTTCAATTTCCGGAAGAATGATGAACTTTCTACCGAATTTGATCTGATAAAGGTGGTTTTATTTTAAAGATTTTCAACAAATCTACAATTATATTATTTACCATTTGATTATATTGTCCAGGTTTATTGAGGGATTGGTGTTGATGATTGCATCTGACGCAATCAAGATAAACAGGTTATGTCGAATGTTTATATATGTGTTTCAGTAATTTTGATCAGTAAATGTTTCTTAAATGGTTCTTTTTTTCTGAAGGATTTCTTAAATAGACGGTTGAGGTGCTTATTTCCCAACTCATCAGTTGATCGTTGTAGCCAACTGTTTATGTTATATCGCATTATCTGCCTTGCTATGGAAAATCTTAAGAAAACATTTCTAGATTTTGCATACTTGGATAAGTTTGTTCCAGATTACATTTTTGACGTAATGAAATACGGCGTGGTTTAGAAAGGAACTAACACTTTCAATATAATTTATCAAAATCCAGAAAGTTTCAATCACAGTTATTTTGAAACGGATTTGGAGAGACGACATTTACCGAATATATTTTACCAAATTTTTTTCATCATGTGAGATAAGAAATATAATTGTTGTTATTTTAAGGTCAGTGATCGTTTAGATAACGACATAACTATAAACAAAGAGAAGCTTAGAGACTACACAATCAATAACGAGGAGCTAGTATGGCCAAATGTACGAAAGGCACAGTGCATGGTTGATACAAAGTGTAAAGAGTGCATCAACATTGAAGAGCTACGTGAAAGTATCATATTTGAGCAAGGTGATATATATGTTGTGGGTGTGATTGCAGTGTTCGATAGTGACAGTACCTCTGGAGACGGTTGTGGAAAAATTCGTATCGTCAGTGGATACCAAACTGCTGAATCAATAAGATTTGCTGTGAAGAAAGTCAATGCGAAAACCGGCGATTTTTCTGGCTTCTTTCCCGGTTTACAGATTGGTCTAATTGTTTTAAACTCGTGTAACGATCCAGTCATTATTCAAAGGAAGATTTATAAACTTATTCATAATGGCGTACAAAAGGCAGACGGGTCTGTTATAGATCTTCATAACAGAATATTAGGATTTATTGGTGATATAGGAAGCAGTATTAGCATTGCTGTGGCAGAATTACTGTCAAGATTACATTTTGTACAGCTAAGTTTTGCTTCAACAAGTCCCGTGCTCAGTGATAGATCTAAATATCCTTATTTTATGAGAGTTGTTACTCCAGATGATGCCCAAGCGAGAGCTATAATTAAAATTATTCAAGAGCTTGAGTCTAACTATGTTCAGATTGTTTATAGCACTGGCGCATATGGTGAAGCAGGGAAGGATAAAATTAAAGAGGAGGCAGTTAAAAGTAAAATTTGTGTAGTTCAGGAAATTGCTGTTGACGAAACTGATAGTGGATTTGGAATATTTGAAAAGTTGCGGCTGTACACTCACGCACGTATTGTCATTATATTTCTGCGGTCCCATCGCATAGTTCCTGTGATGTCAGCCTTGACTTCTCAGATTAATACAAGGGGAGAATTTATGTTTATTGGTTCTGAAGCATGGGCCCGGAAACGGGATCCTTTGAAAACGGACAGTAAACAAAATCTTCTGGGTTCTTTTACGCTTTCTCTTGAAATGTATGAGGATAATGAGTTGCGCACGCATATCTATAATCTCACTCCAAAGCCATTTAATCAGAATCCATGGTCAACATTATATCTACAAGAGAAAAGAAATTGCTACTTTGATCTAAGTTTTGACAAAATAAAGAATAAGATGTGCTCTTTAAATGATGACAACATCTTTGGTAGCGACTTTACGTTGGATTCTTGGGCTACTGCCGCCTATGTTGCAACGAAATCTCTTCTAATTGGCGGCAATAATTTTCTCAGAGACAAGTGTGGCATAAGCACGAAAGTTCTTTGCGGAGAATTCACGGACAATACAAAGGGTAAATGTTTTAAAGCGCATGAAGCTTTCTTTTGTATTAAATTTAGATTTAAACTTTAACAGAATGAATCGTCACAAAAGTTGCCTTTCTGATCAGCTTGCTTTCAATTTTGAAATGTGTATAATTTGTGTGGGGGGAGGGTGGGTGTGTATTAAAAAATGAAACAGATGTTGACATAATTTTATAAGAAAAGGCCCCAGTTATATGCATGCTTTCTAGATGTCGAAAGGTACGTTAAACCCTACATCTTGTGCCGTCATGCATGTATAGGCTTCTTTTAAAGAAACGAAATATCATCATGGGAATATAGGGCCTAATGGAGTTACACTCTTGACCCTTTATGAAGAAAAAATGTATAAAATCTCCATCATAAATTTGTTAGATTTGTTGACATGCCATTTAAAGGTACGTTGTATAATTTGACCGTGGCATTGAGTTGATTTCATATCAACTGCTGTTAGAAGAAAACTGTTACAATAAATGCCTTGTTTATGATGACAGGTTTTGTTGAAGCGATTAAGGATACGAAGCTTGATCTGGATGGATCAGGAAACAAGATTAAAGTTTTCAGTGACAACGGAAATGGTAATATTGGCTACAGAATTTACAACATTCAAAAAGACGATGACCCACAAATTTTGACTTACACTGAGGTATATATTGATTCTTACTGTTAGGTATTTATTTTGAGGTGAAATCAGGCGCAGTCTGTTAAGACAATTCCATTTCCGGTAGTTTGCAAATTAAATGTTATACGTATTGTCGAGTTCAATAAATAAAAAGAAAACATAACGTTTGACCGTCCAGTAAACTCAGTTTTTGGAACACGTCCTGTTCACGGATAATTTACGGATAATTTGACAAAGGCTGAGGCAAAGCCAGGACCAGTCGCAAAAATAATGCATTACAAATAAACGTTTATTAGATGTGGGTTTTTGTTATTTTTAAAAGATTTCTCATGTTCACCATCTATGTTTTTTTATCTTATTCATTACAAGCGAAGCGTACAATGCTATTCATTGTACAAACATATCAATGAAGGGCGGTTTGATTCTGTCACAACAAAAAAGTTTTCAATATAAATATCAATTGCATACAGTTTCTTCTTCTGATTGAATAATCAAACATACCCCAGTTAAGTATGTATGCATTGGGAATACATTTATGTCATTCTTAGGTCGGGCGTTTTCCATTGGAAGGAACATTTACGTTTGAGAAAAATCTGATTGTGAATCCAAGTGGTAACCCGATTGAATCAACATGTCCAAGCGAGCCGGCGTGCAGTGAATGCTTACAGTCTGACAAAAGTCCAGAAAAAGACACAGAAAAAGAGTATGTAACATATGCGTGTTATACTTGTTTTTATTTCATTTATTTGATAAACTACAATTTGTCAATAGCTAGACATTTGTTTGCTTTTGTTAAAACGAATGAAATGACCAGTCAAACCATTCAGGTCTGGTCAAAAGACATGGCTCTTATATACTTTATATGCCCTTATATACTTTATATTTTTAAATCAGTTTAACATATTACAAAAGACTATCAAAGAATCAGTATACCATCACAAAAAAGAAAGAAAAGCAAATATCGGTTGTTGAAAGTATGTTTTAAGAAAATATATTAAACTTTGACGTATGTTGTGCTTTAGGTCGTTGAATGTTGGAATGATAGTTCTTGGGGTGTTTCTTGCAATCGCATTAATAGCTGTTCTGATATTGGTGATATGTTTGATGAAACTGAGGGAAACACGCAAACGAGGTATCTTTTTCTTTGTGTATGTTTTATCTAATTGGCTTCTTTAATTTAAGCGTGCCAATTGTGATACCAACAAACATTGTATTCATTCTATCGGTTAGAAATTCTGAGATATAGATTACATAAATATCATCAATTTAGCATTTGATATTTTTTCTGTACACAACAAATTAGACAAAGAAGAAGCAACAAAAATCATTCTGTAAGAGAATTTGGCTGTTAGGTTTAATTTTTTTACGATTATCTTAGAGTAGATAGAATGTGCTTTAGCTTGAAACTGTGATCAGAGCTTTTCAAAACGTTCATTCCTGAAATTTCAGCCAGTGAAATATACCTAACGCCAACGACCCCAAACGTTGAACACAAGTTGCAGAGAGAGGAAGCAATCGGAAGTGAAGAGTTTGCTACCATTCCGGCTTGCTCCCCGAATCCATCAAGGACAGCACCACCAGACATCCAAACTACTGATACATAACATTTTACTACTGTGTACTTTTTGTACAAATTGTGTAATGTTAGAACTAAATATTTGACACTGTTTCGAGGGCTGGATGTAGTAGTGTTATCAGAATGGTGTAGGGAATTACATTCTATGAATGTTTTCGCACTTGGTGATGCTATAATGTTATATTTGTTACTCGGCTTTGGTAGTGTAAAACTGCAGTATTTGATAAGTGGCAATATGAAACACAATAAATTATTATCTAACTCATTTAATAACGCCTTTTCCACTTTGAATATTTAAAATCATTATGCATCTATTTTATATTCGATTTACATGCTATAACGCAGTATTTGATATCCAGTGTTGATAGAATATCGGTGCACGACATAACGTCGAAAAATATTTGATAGAATACGACAATTAAAAGAATGGACAAATGGTAGAAAACGACAATTTACAGAATATACAGTTGATAGAAAAGAATATAATGTCGAATTTTGTGTATCTTTTCGAAAGAACTTGTAAAAAAGCTTGGTACGCGGGTCATTCCATAAGTTCTTATAATGGCCTTATTTTAAGAAAACTATAAGTGATTCACATCTACCGTATCTATAGTCCTTTAAAGTAACTAACCCTTACAAGCGCTTTCCATCTGCTCGGAAGATCGGCAATTCCGGTTGCTAGGCAGCCGCGTGTGATACTTTGAAGCTCCATGGCCACGGCAACTTTAAGTCTCTCTAAGTCATTAAATCTAACGCCCCTGAGTGGCATTTTGAGTTTAGGAAAAAAGACATTGTCACAGGTACTCATGTTTGGCGAATAAGTGGAGATGGGGCAACACTTCCCAGTTATATTCTTCGATTTTTTGACGTCACTTGGTGTGATTTATGCGGAGTTGCGTTGTCATGAATTGTTTCCTGATAGTTGGTCTTAATTTCTCTTTTAAAAATGTTTCATAATACTACTAATAATAATATGTCCAATCCGACGCCAATGCACCGGCATTATCATAGGCTAAAATTACGAGCTGTTTCAGGTTCCATTGTTTTCGTCGAAATTGTTCAGGCATTGACGACCGTTACGTGTGTCATTCGGAGGAGTGTGACTTTAATTCGGGCTTATAGCTACGAAGTCATTTCTTATCGTTTGCCACAAATGCGGTCGCCTACATTTTCATCTCTTTAAGTGATTTTCTGCAATCACTAACCGGTCCGTCGTTTGGTCCCGCGTGAGATGATATGGCACCCATCTTGCAGAAACTCGGTGCATTCGCAAATGACGTGTCTGAATTGCAGGAATTTACCGAACAGAAATACCAAGACTTTCAGCTAACTCCTCGCATGTTAATCGCCGATCTTCATTCAGTTGGTCCCAAGCTTTTTCAACATGGAACTTGCCTGTAACCTCAACCGGCCGTCCGCTATGGGGGTCATCGGAAACATCAAATTTTCCATCTGCAGATCGCCTAATCCATCTATAAACTGTATTATATTAAACAGCAGATTCACCACAAGCTTCTCATAACTGCTCATGGATTTCATTTCCCGTTTTCCCCCTCAAAAACTTTATTTTAATATATCTAGGCTTACCGCGGCCATACGTGGAAAATATTTCCGAAACATTTTTTTTTATTACAATAACAAACTAAGACTATTGCTAAGCAAAAGAAGTAACATACCGAATATTAAAATGACTTGTAAATCATGATAAAAATAGATTATATTTTGGAGGGGTGTGACGGCCGGGGGGGGGGTTATTGAGAACTCATTTTGTCTTTAGAGAGGAGTCATTGCACTGTAAAAAAAGGCCACATTTTCTATATAAAATTAACCAGTGGCCATTTATTCTATTTTCTGTGTGTGTGTGTGTGTGTGTGCGCGCTGCGTGCGTGCGTGCGTGTATGTGTATTTTAGTTTGTTTTTTAAATTTGTTTAATGATATTTATGTATTTCTTGTAAATTGTACTTTTTATTTAAAACGTACATGTATGTCTTGTTTTATATAAAGATATGTTTATATGAATGAGCTTGCGATGCTTAAGACAAATAAAATACATGTTGCTATTCCACGAAAATTACTTTACTTCGTTGTTATTGCAATTAACATGCCACACACTTTAATTATAATTTGGTCAAACCAGATGACGATTACGTCAAATATACGACAACAAGAAGATTGTTATCGTTAATTTCTTTCTGATTTGCTATTTATTTGTTTATGTCTATCTGATATATTTATTTCACATTTTCTGTATGGATTAAAAAAAATATGATTATGCCACTGGCTTATGGAAGCTTTACCTTGCCATTGATCCAAATTAAGTCATTTTGATTGGTTCAACTTATCACTTCATCGATGATAAATCTAAGATGACACTTTTTTTGGAATGATTCATTTATAGAACTTCATTGGTTACTTCTTGTTTAGATATGTTTTTTGTTTTTTTTGTTGTTTTTTTGGTATCTATTTTAGCATTTAGAAAATTATTTTTGAATGATAATGTACATGTGTGTGGTATAAAAATGATATGTTATCTATTTTAGCATTTTGATAATTATTGTTTAAAGGATTATATACATGTATATGGTACAGAAATAAAGGAATGATATGTACCGTTACAGTACATAAGTTAGCAGTGAAGAAACATGTTGAAGTTTAACTTTATGACAATGTGCCGGAGTTTTTTGTGGTGCATATTAATGCTTTAACCGAATATTAACCGACTGCTGTTGTAACGATAAAAGTGAACTTTATAAAAATGGAAAAAAGATTGGATGTAAAGTAAAGTAATTGCATTTTATAGTCTAAGTTTCATTCTTACGCACGTTCACCGACTTTACAGCTATTACCCCTGGTCATCGGGCTACTGGTATCTATCTATCAATCTCCCTGGGGAGTCTTTTAACTCCGCTTAGTGCAGCCGACATTTTGGCTCAACGGAATTATACCACCCTCGCAGGTACCCATTTACACCTGGGTGAAGTGAAGCAATCGCAGGTAAATTTCTTGCTCAAGGAAATTAGCAGAGCCCCTGATGGGGTTCGAACCCGGGACCTCTCGATCCCTAAGCGCGCGTCCTACCACTGGACTACTGCTGTGTGGATGTGGTTGTTATGCCATAAATAACAATTAACTAGCGATTATAATGGATGTTATAAATAAAATTTAAACAATAGACAAACTATTCACATCACATGGAAAAAAATGAAGATGAATTACTTCAAACCAAATCAATATTACGACAACATATATAATTCCAGGATGTTCATAAAACTTATTCACAATACCAAAATAACTTATTTGTTTTCTTTTATTTATCATCTGTAATAAGGTCGTTAAAACTGTTGAAGAATAATGGTGATAATTAATTTCATTACAATGTCCAGAGTGTTAGCCAATTACATGAATTTTGATGCGCAAGTAGATCACTGCATAGCAGTCAATAGGCAAGGAAATGTTGATGCCAAGTAAATGACTTGCCTGTCAGGCTGTCAAGTCATTGCATAGTCGGGCTTAGTACCATCCTAGATGTCCTAAACTACTCTGAAGGGCGACTCCCCTTGACTTCTATTAGGACATGGGCAGCTAGTTTCTACATGTATAGTATACATACATGTATAAGGGAAACCCACGACCCAAAGGGCAGGGGGCAAATTTTAACCCGAGAAGGAAGTGGTCAATTTTTGTAGAGGACCTCCAGATCCGAAACTTTCAGACAAGAAGAATTTCAATATTTGCATTTTGAAACCCATTTTGTGCAACCAACCATGAATGTTGAACATCTTTGAAAAAGGTTCCATCAAAGATTATTCAGTTTGTCAAAATACAATCATTGGTTTAAGCATGTTGCTTAAAGAAATTGTTGAGACCAACAAGGTCAGAAGGCGATCACGACCGAGCCAAAGTTATAAAGAAATTTTCCAAGCTTAAACTCAGACCTCAGATATTTCTCTGGTTAAAATCCAACAAAGAATGAATACCGATAAATGGAAATTCTGAGATTCGAGACAGTGCTAAGAATTATGCTTTATAACTTAGAGGCCAGGATCAACACCAGCATGTTGTGCTCAGGTTTGCTAAATTTTATGGACAACAACAAAGAGCTTGTCTTTTTGGTGTTTATTTTGATTCAACAAGTAACAACTTGGCATCACATATTTAAATCAACACAGAATGTTTTTTTATCATAATTTTCAAAACATTTAAATGCAAATTCAAACTTATCTTACCAAAACCACACTACAAATTGACTCTTTCAGACCTTGACATTATTAACTGACAAATAAATACACTGTACTTCAAATTCTATAGAGTAAATGCTTAGAATGTATATATCAAGTTGTTGTCTTTAAAGATTTTCATCAAACAGAATTTACAATAATATAGATTCACATTATCTACCAATAAAATGTCACAAACAGATATTTACAAACACAAAGCATTTCCGTCAATGAATATTTTCTCGAACATGTTACACAATTATAAACTAATATCCTTCCATTTTCAAAATACAATTTTGTCAAAAGGTTGCTTATTTCAGACCTGTTTTTTAATTTTATTTTATGGAATATTTTCATGTTAGGCTTTACGTGTCTCAATCAAACGGAGTTATGTATAAACCAATTCAAATAAAGTATGCAATTTTCTTACTCATCATTGTATTTCAGTTGAGATCCACTTTTAACAACCGCTAAGTTAGGACAATTATCACATGGTCTGGTTTATTTACAAGTGCTAAGTAAGGTATACAATATATAAAGTGAAAGATTAAGGGTTAATGCTTAATTGAATCTTTGTTCTCAAATGTCAACAATCATCATGACAACTAAACAATATAAATGAGTTAATGCAGAGTTAAAACATCAATGACTGAATACAAGAACAGTTTGTTATCCAGTACACAACTAAAATAGCAATGACTGTTATCAACAAGCACACATCTAAAATACCACTGACTGTTATCCAGTACACAACTAAAATAGCAATGACTGTTATCCAGTACACAACTAAAATAGCAATGACTGTTATCCAGTACACAGCTTAAATAGCAATGACTGTTATCCAGTACACAGCTAAAATACCACTGACTGTTATCCAGTACACAGCTAAAATACCACTGACTGTTATCCAGTACACAGCTAAAATACCACTGACTGTTATCCAGTACACAGCTAAAATACCACTGACTGTTATCCAGTACACAACTAAAATACCACTGACTGTTATCCAGTACACAGCTAAAATAGCAACTGACTGTTATCCAGTACACAACTAAAATACCACTGACTGTTATCCAGTACACAGCTAAAATACGAATGACTGTTATACAGTACACAGCTAAAATAGCAATGACTGTTATCTAATGCATAACTAAAATACCAATGAATCCAGTACACAGCTAAAATGACTGTGTTATCCAGTACACAGCTAAAATACCACTGACTGTAATCAAGTACACAGCTAAAATACCACTGTTATCCAGTACACAGCTAAAATACCACTGACTGTTATCCAGCACACATCTAAAATACCACTGACTGTAATCAAGCACACAGCTAAAATACCACTGACTGTAATCAAGTACACAGCTAAAATACCACTGACTATAATCAAGTACACAGCTAAATTACCACTGACTGTAATCAAGTACACAGCTAAAATACCACAGACTGTTATCCAGTACACAGCTAAAATACCACTGACTGTAATCAAGTACACAGCTAAAATACTACAGACTGTTATCCAGTACACAGCTAAAATACCACTGACTGTTATCCAGTACACAGCTAAAATGGACCTTTCCTGTTTTATTTTGTGCAAACCAGGTCAACCAGTGACTATGTATTATCTCAGTGTAGCAATTGGATAACATGTTAGCCAATTACATAAAACTGTAAACACTGGAAAGGTCCATACCACTGACTGTTATCCAGTAAACAGCTTAAATACCACTGACTGTTATCCAGTACACAGTTAAAAATATCAATTAATGGATACAAATACATAACTAAAATATCAATGACTAAACACAAGTAAGTAGTCAAAATTTTCAATGCATTAATTCAACTACACAGCTAAAAATATCAATGACTGAATTCAAGAACACAGGGCAAAATATGTTTTTGTAATACTAAGTATTTACATATGTTTTTTGCAATACTTATTTACATATGTTCTTTGTAATACTAATTACTTACAAATGACTTATCTTACTGGATACAGTTTTGTTCTTCAGCACTAGTAAATTGCTTGAATGACTTAACAATGTGACGTTACACTTACATTCAAATTTTATTATCGTCTTTAGGACATGTAGGATACTTTCAACAATATTTGTTATCAATTAACTAATATGAATTAAAACACAATTTTAGAACTGTATGCAAATACCTAACCTTGGCTCTAAAAGCAAATTCAACTAAGCACTTAAATTGATGCAGGAAAATATAAGACTCGAAAATAAAAAAAAATCCTTGACTTCAAATTTTGATCCTTTATCTAACAAAATGAAACAAATACATTATTACACCACATTTCAACTTTTTACATACCATTTTAAAGAGTTACTATGACAACATATCCACAATAGATTACAAAAAAACACAATGATTCCGATTTTCCTTTTTTAAAAATGGCAAGATTATGTTCAAAAACTATGAAAAAATCAACAATGAGATTGCCAACAAATAACATAACAAAATTACATTTATATAACAAAATAACACATACATAACAAACTTATATACAACATTACATAATAACAAAATATGACTAAGTATGTTCATGGTTCATCACATAGGGGCGCAACAATATGATCAATCCAAAATTGCAATATATTGTGATATAATTACACAGTCCATCCATATTGCAAAACACAGACTTGTTTGTTTTTTGCAATAAACGGCTGTACCTATAAATTGTTGCACCAATATCAGAACAACTAGGCAAAATGCTAAGAATTAAACCTAAATAAAACTATGACCTGAATACTAACATAAGGTAAAATAAATTAGGCCTGATAAAAAAATGTATGCTCAAAGGCCTCCATATGTTTGATATGTCTGCAAGATAGACATAAAACTGAAATACTTAAAAGTGCTGATAAAAAGTTTACTATCACTTTAAATTTACATGCGAAAAAATTTTAAACAAAGGTGAAATATATGAGATACTATACAATTGACAAGTGGATAAAACAAAAACAAGAAACGTGTCCATGAGATACTTATGGCAAGATTTCATTTGCCTGTCATAGTTTCATAAAGATCAAGTTTTATAAATAACTAATATATATTTAAATATCATTTTAAGTAACAAGTTTAACAAACATCATAATGACTGGAGACACTCTTTTTTTATTTGTTAAAGATTACACAATAAAGACCACTATGACCTTGACCACCTCGATTCTATGACCTCAAAATCAGAAAGGGTGTCTAATGGGCATTGGTACTGCTCCTAGAAAGTTTAACAAACTTTGACTTATATTTGCTTACAGGGCTGCCAACAGCAAATTGCAAAATCAGCGGAAAATATGCGGGGGGCCCAGGGGGCGAAGCTCCTGGATTCTGATGATTTGGTATGCCCTAAAATCAATTTCCTGGACTCTAAATTTGACTTCCTTGGTTGCCTTTAAAGCCATTCAGAGACACTTTAGTTGGACTTCAGGTTTTCATCAGCCCTCAAAACAAATATCCGACATTTTGACAACAGACAAGAGGGACAATGTCAACTGTAATTTGATTGGTTATTCTAAAATAGAATGCTGGAAAAGACTTGATTTGACCAATGAGAAAAGCGCTTACAGACGTACCATAGGCGGCTAGCGTAACGATAAAAGCCGAAGCGTGCCCGTTTTTGGGTACTGTATAAAATATGACGAATGAATTTATTGTCTTTGTCGAATTTACATCGATCTCAAAAATGACCCAGGAGCTCACGAAAACCGCGGATTCGCGGAAAATCGGCAGCCCTGTGCTTAACAGGAAAGGCAAAAATATTTTTAAGAGGGCAGGCAGGGAGACCTGAACTGGAACTTCTTATGCAATTGTCATTTTTCATACACTTTCTCAGTTAGGTCAAACATTACTCTTTTTTGTTTCAATCTTTCACACCCTTGTTATTTGTTTTATTATGTTTCTGTATTTATCATGTACTAAAAAAAATACAGATTTTTTCAAAAAAAAAAAAGAAAAAAAAAAGAAGAATAAACATGTGTAGGCTTTGGTCTGTTTGCCATTTTTGATTCATATACATTTTGCATTGTTATGTAAATATATCAAACTTAACTTACATTTCTTCAAATTTTGAAAACAAACAGGTTTCAAACAATCTATATATATACAGTATCAAAAAAAATATCATTTCAACATGAATAAATTCTGGTTATATTAAACAGGGTAACATAAATTTTGATACATCTAAAGAAATTGCATTGATTTGGGGTAAATATATGAATAATATCAAATATTTTTATACAAACAACATGGTCAATACAAACTATACATATATAAATCTTCCATGTTCACAAAATAAAATGCAAGATCAGAATCAAACTTGTTCCTTATTCAGTTTTCACTACTCTGAAGTCATTAGAGGAACAATTCTTTGTATCAGTGATGTTGTTATAATTAAGGATGAAAACCTCCCGTGATGTCAAAGGTGGTTATTGCAAAGTGTCTGAAGTCTATACAAGCAAAGATGGCTTAGTTTGGAAGGTCTGAGTTTTAGCTGGAGAACCTAAGATTTTGTAACAGTTTAATATTGCTTTTATGCATACAGACCAATAATTCTTAATAAAAATTTAAAAAATTATCAAAAAATATAACTGTTTGGTAAGCTCATTTAAAATTGGAAAGTTTTCTTTCTAAACTGGGAGACTTGTCAAAAATGTCTGACTAAAAAAAAAGGAAGAAAATCTTCTGAAATTTTAATATCGTTTTTCAGTTCAAGTGCACAATCAAATTTGTATTATCTATAAAACCTTGCAGTATACAGCAAGGAGAAGTTTATGAAATATGAAGTTTGATCCTGATGTTGCTTTTCAAAGTATCGTGAACATAAATTTTCATCTTTATACATTCACAACTCCACAGCACTATCTCTCTTACTCTTTCTATCTTTTTAATATGACAATGAACATTGAATATGTAACAATGATTCTCATTGGACGATTGTGATGTTTATATTATTTATACACCATGTACATGCTTGCTACAAAATTATTGTTTTATTTTCATTCCAATCAAAATAAAGCCACTGTGCAATATTTTATTTAGAGTTTTATAAAGACTTTCTAGGGTTTATATGACCATTTATAAACAATGGCAGTTCAGGTTATATAAGCATAACTAATTATAGTGAGTTATATAACCTGTTAAATATTTTTTTACAAAAAATATTGATTACACAGGGTGAAATTTCACACCAAGAAATATATGTTTTTATTTTTGGAGAGCAAAAATTTTCATTCTTTTGATAAGCAAAATTCATTCTAAATGATTTCACCTTTTTTTAAAAAAAGCACGACTACCTTCAAGCATAAGACATATATTTACTTATCTTTATGTCCATAAAAATGTTCAAAATGACGAAAAATGAACAAAATATGAACTCAAATAACCAAAAAAACACACACATATATAATTATACATCAAATATATCACATATATAATAGTCACAGCATATTGGTTCAAAAAGGTCAATAAAAATTGTAATATACACAAGATATAAAACATCATTGGAAATGTGGTCCTTGAAATTTCATCTGGAAGGAATCTTTTATCAGGTTATGGTTCTATGTCAATATAATGAAATGAAACCTTGCTAAACTGAACTTATAGAAAAAAAGAAAAATTTTGAAAAAAAAAAGAAGAAGAAAAAATTGGTTCTAAAGAATGAAAACTTAAAAAGAAATTTTAATCAGAGAAAAGTCGGTACAGATGGTTTAAGTAAAAGTATTTCAAAGTTTGTGAATATTTCAAAAAAGGAGACGATTTCTCTCCCAACCATCTAACTATGCTTATCTTACAAATCTTGGGCGATTAGAAAAATGGAAATAATTTCAGAATGAACAGTAGATTTTAGTCTACTATCTGTGAAAGTAATTAAATGTCAGTGACAATTGTTGTGTTTTCACAATAAGGTTTATTTGGTTTCAATGACAATTAAAATCTTATATACCATATAATTATATCAGCTACTTGAGTGTAAACTTTTTTTGTACCTTTAATTTCCATCAGTAAAAAATAAATTGAATAAAATCTGACTTTATAAAGAAAATGAAGAGTTGTTGCTGTTGTTTTTTCTACAAAAAAGAAACAAACAAAACATAATTCAAATCAAAGTTAAACTGAAGTAGAATAAAGTAATAAAATCAAACGTTAAAAAAAATCAGTATTTTCAAAAGATTATAAAAATAAATTATAAGAAAACATGTTTTTGAAAAGGAAACAAACACAAATTTAAAGAAAATCAAACCATTATAAAGAATGATTTATAATGATCTTAACATATCACACTATAAAATTGTTTTTTATTTACATATGTACAAAATCAAGATGACATCCTTGACTCCCAAAATATTTTTTCTCCACAAATCAAATACAACTACTCTACTAAATGTACTGTATATGGACATTCTGGTGTACAAAACACTACAATCTAAGATTTGTAAACATTTCTCCAGAATTGTAAATTTTGATCAATATATAAGTACAGGAGACAAGATAAAAAAGTATATCTATATTTGTTTATATTTCATAACTTCATATATCTGAAGAAAAACAAAACTATTGTATAATATTTGACTTATGGGGAATTATATCTATGTCAAAATTATTATTTTTAAAAAGATATGTAGCAACTGATAAAGTTTTTATTGCATTAATTTTACATCCTGATATTTTATATTTTATAGAACTTATAAAATCTTTTTATATGTATATTAAATCCATTTTATAGAACTTATAAAATCTATTTATAATCTAATAAAGGATATACATCTTTAATTAGTTGTAAGGATGACTGGTTGGTATTGTAAAATAAATTACACCAAAGTACCTAAATTAAAAGAACTGGATTTGAGAGTGAATTCTTTTCATTACAACAAGTAAAAAAAGTTTATTGCACTTAACTAAGAACAAATGAAATGCTTTGTAAAACGTGAGATAACTCTTTTAAAGTTTTGATTCCCTGGTTTTATCAATCTTCGGTCTATTTTTACTCTCAACTTCTTCAACTTTACCCTCAAATTCAAAGTCGTCTGGTTCCAGATCTGTGGCTACTGGAAGCTTGAAATCTGCCTCATCATCCGAGTCATCAGATGCTCCATCTGCAGAGTTACCTCCCTTACATCTAGCTTCTGGGTTACTTGACAGATCAAGTTTGTTGATGGAGACAACAGAGTTCATCATTTCACCAACCTGAAATTGGATCAATGAATGTTGTTGACTCAAAACACCCAGGACATAGGTCATAGCATTTTATGTCTTACATTCTTTCTACTGCATAAAAAAAACTTTCGTAACTCTTTCATTTTCATATAAGCTGGAAAGAAACTTTTTTATATAGGTGCTATCAAAATATTTTTTCTGTAAAAATGTGTTCTTAAAAATTAACAATAATCTGAATCAAATGTTTACTTGTATCATAGTTTGAGGACCTTTCTGTTGGAAATGTGTCAGAGTTTAATTGTATACATATTAGTTACCCTCAATCCAGAGCATGCCCATTTATTGGCTCATTTTTCCTGGGGTTTACTTATTGTGATGGAAGGGAACGGGAAAGCGACAGAAATATCATATTCAGATGCTCGTTCATTGGTTCCTTTTTTTCTGGGGTTTCATATTGTGACAACAGGGAACGTGTTTTTATGTTTGACTATGATACAAAAAGAGAAAGAACATCAAAACAGTCTGCAATTTGATTAATACTCGGGTGGCTACACCCCCTCGGTGCTCTTTCTATTACATAGCTTACATTTCATATCTTATCTATAATAAATATTATATAAATGGTTGTTGATTTTATCAAGGGAGATAAATACTGCTATATAAGGAATAATCTAATCTATACTTACACTGAGACCTTTGTTGTGTTTATCTTTCTCTCTTCTGTTTTTACGCCGGATCAGAATCCACACTATACTGAATAAGGCCCCGCCTAGAAGCTTCAATACAGCAGAGGTTCCTGAATAGATTAACATATTTTTTTTTAATAATGTAAATATCAAACAATTATGAGCAGATTATAAATAATATGGGGGCATTGTGACTAGGGATGAGAAACAGAAAATCAGAGTCATATAATGATCGTTGAGCCTTACTGGTAAAACTTTTAAATGTTTGCACAAAATGTCTAGTTAGCAATATAACTAGCCATTGCTCAAATTGCGGGGCAAAATCGCTGGAAGCCAGTGAGATACTAAACTGGGCCAAAAAATCCCCAACAGATACTTTATAGCTTTGCAACACAAAATACAATTCAAAACAATTTTCAAATTTAACACATGTGTATTTCTAACCGAACTATTTCAAAGGTGTATATATTATTATATCACTGTATATCACTGTATAATAAGATTTAGCTAAATAACAATCAATTTTACTGTGGAATGGGGGTGGGGGGACCTGTGGGCAGTTGTTACGAGATGGAATGCCTATTTTAATGTACATAAGCTGATGGCAAATTACCATCACTATCTAAGTACAACTCATAACCACCTAGGGGCAACTGAATCTTCTCATGTGTCCAGTGCCGACCAATATCACTCTAGACATCCATGCCAACTGATCTTTATCTGCATTCCCAATATTCAGTAAGTTTGTTTGTTTCATTTTACGCCTTTTCCCAACAGTATTTTAGTGATATAGGCGGGTAGTTTCCTAACCATCGTTCCTGGAGAGTTACACCAGTACTAAACTACCTTACTCTGCGCTAAACTACCAAAGTATCTCCCGGGGATCGAACCCTTGCCAGAGAGGTAACTGGATTAGAAGTCATCGGCTCTAACCCCTCGATCATGGAAGCGGTTACTATTTTTTAGAAATTTTCCTTAAAGTCCCATTATGTCCCAGACACATCTTTATTTTTATTTCTAAAAATATTTTATTTTTTTATATAGTTTCCAAAAAGTAACTCATTGCCCAATTATCTGAGCCATATTTTGCTTCTGCTGCTTTTCAGCAGTTAGTATGATTAAAGTGATTTAGTATTTGGTATGGAGGACAAAATACTACATGTACTTTTTTACATTTTGCTTCTTTTATGACAAATAATTTCACATTCAGGGCTACATTCTTAGGTGGTAAGCATCAAACATGCTCTGAAACAATTATTTAAACGTTATAAAACTCACGTTAGCCCTTTCTAAAGAAGAAAAAAAATATTTGATTCTGAGGCATAATTTGCCTTTAAAATAATGAATAGTTGAGTTCAGATTGTAAAATTGTCATGTGTAAGATATATTGCAGGGTAAGGGTGCATCTATATGATATCATTATAATACCTACCCACATATCTGTATCTGAACATTTCTATGTTATACAACAGGCAAGAACCATTGCCGCCACATTTTTCCCTCCACAATAAACAGGCCGAGTCTATGATATGTCCAAACACCATTGGGGAAGGTATATATGCTGAAAGAGACCAAAAAAAAAAAAATCAAACTTTAAAGAAATACTATGCTCAAAATTTCATACACAGTCTCTTAAGTTTGTAAGCATAAAATAAACAAATTATCTTTGAATTTCACTCTGCATTTCACATGTAATTGTTAAACCGTTTTACTGCAAGCTTCAATCTAAACACATCCATACCACCAAATTACAACTAGAATCTACAGTGTTGGCCTTTTTCTTTAATTACCAAATTACTATAAAGCAGTCTCTCAGATTAGATTACAAAATTTTCATATCTCTCAAATTTCTAAAAACAGTTTATAGCAAGGTTTAATTGCTTATGCAAATTGCAAGGTGGACATGTCCATTTTATTATACAGTCAGGCAATTGTACAAATTGATATATAAACTTACAGTTTACTAAAAGTTCTAAAGGTTTACTAAATGTGTATAAGAAACTTACCAAAAAGTCTTAATATCACAAACTGCATACCCAGGGCAAAACATCTCTCAACCTCTCTCACTGACCTACAATTATACAGTAAAAAACTAAATATTTTTTTTATATTCTAATTTAATCAAACCATTTTGCTTCTTAAATTGAAGTCATTGCATCATTATCACATGTGGAATGGTGGAGTAAAACCTAATTTTCAGTACTTATTTGGTGGAGCAAAAACAAAGATTTCCAGATTTACTGATGGAGAATGACCCCAGCTTTTCTGAGTTACCCCCAGCTTTCCAGCTTTATTGATAAAGTAAGACCCCAGCTTTTCTGATTTATTGGTAGAGTAAGACCTTAGTTTCCAGATTTACTGGTAGAGTAAGACCCCAGTTAGGTGTTTTCTTTACAGATTAACAGTTGAGTGGTAAACTAAGACTCCAGTTTTCAAAATATATAAGCATAGTAAGTCCGCAGATTTTATTTTTTTAAAGTAAAGGAAGACCCTGCATTTCAGATTTACAAGTGGAGTACTGTTCCAACTTTTCTGGTAGTGAAAGACCCTCAGCTTTACATATTTATTACTGGAGGATTAGATCAAAGTTTTACTGATTTACTAAATAAATGGACTTCAGCTTGCTAAATTTGTTTGGTGGAACAACATAGCTTTCTTATTATGACCACATGGTACATTATCTCAGACTATAAAAGACAGTTATATAAGTAAAAGGCAGGAAAAGCTGTCTGGTTAGCTCAATAGGTAGAGTGTTGGACTGTGAATCGGGTGACCTTGGTTCGATTCCCAGACAGCGCACGTCACTTTCATTGTGATTGATCATGAAATCTTTTTTATGGTCATTCGCACTGTACCTCTGCTCTGGCATGTACAGAAGTTTCAGGTCTTTGCGATAGTTAAGGCAACTAGTACTAGTAAACTGCTGGAACGATACCGTGGTTGAACTGTGCTCTGGTGAATTCAATGTGGCTTACTGTTGTGATTCGGAGTGAAAATTACCAACACCACCACCACCAAAAGGCAGGCACACAAGTAAAACCCTGACATAACCAGCCTCAACCTATCTGTATAGCTTACACATATAGCAAATAACATTAATATGAACACAACTTAACAATGGGCAAATTAACATTTTTCTATCAGAAAGCTTAAAACTTTGGAGTTGTCGAAATAGTACACAAAATAATATAGAAAGCTTCAAACTTACCTGAGGGTAACCATTAATATAGGCATTTGTGTACCAGCCACACAGAATGTCATGAACACAAGTAATATGAGGAATGGTAGAAGGTTTTTACATGTTGATTTACATGGACCACTCGTAGCCATTGGAGACATGATCACCTCGGACGCTAGATGGTCACCTAAGATACAAGAACATCCTGTGAAGTTCTGAAAAATAAAATGCAGAATCTGTTAGAGTTTGCTTTATTAAGAATAGTCAAACTATTACACTACACTAGCTGTTGGTTTCTTGGTCAGAAAATTCTACAGTATTATTACCAATAAACTTATGCTGAACATTATTATTCTCAATCAAACATAATTTGCAACTTGCACCAATTACTTTTTGTCTGCATGGCTCATGAGGGATCTGGTCTTTTTTTATTTGTTTTGTTTTGTTTAATTTCATGGCCCACCAATACAATTTATGTTATACAGGAAACAGGAAAGATGATTTTGGCTAACTTACAAACTTAAAGCAACACTGGCGTCAAAAGCACCTCACTTGCTGGAACTAAGAGATGCATAGACTCTAATAATTTGAGCCAATTTATAGTCCTAGCTTTCTTACCATCATGCAGGGATTTGCAATGGCTGCAATTCTGATGCCTCAATCCTTCAAGGCAACCATAAGCCATGAGGGGGAGTCTTAACCCTTTAAGGCAATCCCTCAGCCACTAGGAGTCTGACCTTTTTAAATTTTTGTACTTTTCACAGTAGGTGTTGAGCGCTATTTAGCAGCTTAAATAAGTTATTTTATCTCAGAAAATCATTTCTGACCCTTCTGAGATCATAGATTTCAAAACTATAAGAGTTATAGATTTATTATTTTTATTGAAGCAGTTACTAGAATTACTTTACAGCCTGTAACTGTTGAAGAAATATATTGGATGATCATTGCAAACTTTCAAATGTCTTTTTAAGATACAAATCTATACATCATTGCAAACATGAAATGTTTTGAAGTTAAACAACTATACAACTGTAGATAGACAGGCAAAGACTGACACATAATTTACGTTGATAGGTCTTTATACATCACCATGGCAACACAGTGCTCATATTGTGCTACAGAAAGATCTATCATTTATACATAAAACCCAATATAAAATAATATCTCCATGTCACAGTTCAAATCAAAGACTACCTTAATTTAAGAGAATATAATTCATGCCAGCTGTGATCAAAGGCTGTCATCAAAAAATTGACCATATCTTATTTTTGTCAGCTCAGGAGTAACTTAGCTACTCATTTACCCTAACTCAGCTGGTTCAATCTTAAAGAAGAGTGTGGACAGGAAAATTGTTTGTCAAGTAAAACAGGCACAATGAAAACATCAAAATTACCTAGATAGCTTGATCACTAAAAACATGGAAGACAAGTCTCAGAGAGACAAAGCAAAACCCTGCTAATGGGATCATCAGAACTAATTATACAATTATATCAATTAGATTTCTGGTGTTGTTAAGTGTTCTTTCTAATCACAATAATGAAGAAATATTGATCACGCTCTTTTAGTACATTACAATAAAGTCTCACTCTCCCAAAAACTTCTCAGCTTCTTACAACTGGTTTATGACATATGAGCCGTGTCATGACAAAACCAACATAGTGTGTTTGCGAACAGCATGGATCCAGACCAGCCTGCGCATCCAAGCAGTCTGATCAGGATCCACGCTGTTCCCTTACAAAGTCTATAACAAGTAGAGAAACTGATAGCGAACAGCATGGATCCTGATCAGACTGCCCGTATGCGCAGGCTGGTCTGGATACATGCTGGGCGCAAACCAATTATGTTGGTTTTGTCATGACGCGGCTCATATAATATTCACAGACAAGCATGTTGTTTAATATCTCTAAATAGAGGGTATCAATTCAATACTGAATTCATTGAACAAGTTGAATAAAATTATATTATGTCAGCCTCTGGTGAATTCAATAATACTTTATTTCAGTGAGTTCAATAAATTTAGCAATGAACCTAATATAAATTCCATTTACCTCATACCAAAAATCTGATTCTGTAACTCAATTTTTTTTATGGTTTTATATTATAAATATAATGCTCAAAGGAAGATTAATCAATATTGTAAGTTCCGAAAAGCATAATTTGTAAAGATGTTACTGAATTTACATTTCATGTTCATAAAGGGAGTTAATTAGAAATTTACTTTCTATAAAGACTAAGTCAAATTTTTCATTAAGAAATGAATGCATTTATTTAATGAATATAGACATGTATAATGTGGACAAATATTTGCATTACATATTTTACATATTCTTCAAGGTTTGAAAATTGTTTTAGAAGCATGATTATAAACATATATAAAATTTCAATTAAGTGTGGTTACAACCTTAATAACAACATACAGGATCTTTAAAGTAAACAAGATTGCATTTGAGAAAAATGCTATGCCACCGCAATAATACAACACTAAATAGTAGTGTAGGAACAGATTTTTTTGTTTCTATACAATTGAAGATTGTCATAATGCATATCTAATTCTTATTATCAGATTAGTGGTTAAATCTATTGTTAACTCAATAAAAGATCAGAGTAGGAATATATCAATGCACTTGAGTCTAGTGAATTTGGTGGTGAAGGTCATATTTCACAGAGCCTAAAATTTCATGACTGCATCAAAGGACAACATGTAATACACTTTGTCAAAATCTAGGTCAGCTGATATCAAAGTTCACTTTTAATTTTGACACTAGAGGCAAAATTTGAACAACTTTGGTAGAGTACCTAAAGATGATATCATTTAACAAATATTAAAGCTCTAAGCCTTGTACCTTCAGACAATAAAATTTTTTTTATTTTTTACTATATGTATATATTGAAAATCAATGACCCCGGGGCGGGGGCAATTTTGACCCCAGGGCTATTATTTGAACATTCTTGCTAGAGGTTCACTTCACAATGTTTCATGCAAAGTATCTAACCTCTAGCATTTGTCAATTGCTAGAAGAAATTTTTTTTAAAGTTTTTACTATAAGTTTTTACTATGTAAATATGAGGAAAATCAATGACCCCCAGGGCCGGGCCGATTTTGACCCCAGGGCTATAATTTGAACAACCTGGGTAGAGGTCTATCAGACAATGCCTTATGCAAAATATCTAAGCTCTAGGCCTTTTGGGTCTTTACAAGAAGGTATTTTAAATTTTTACTAAATGTATATGTACATATAGTGAAAATCCATGACCCCCGGGGCAGGGCTGATTTGACCCCAGGGCTATAATTTGAACAATATTGGTAGAGGTCTACCAGACAATGCCTTATGCAAAATATCTAAGCTCTAGGCCTATGGGTCTTTACAAAAAGGTATTTTAAGTTTTTACTATATGTACATATAGTGAAAATCAATGACCCCGGGGCGGGGCCGATTTTGACCCCAGGGCTATAATTTGAACAATCTTGGTAGAGGTCTACCAGACAATGCCTTATGCAAAATATCTAAGCTCTAGGCCTTTTTGGTCTTTACAAGAAAATTTTTTAAATTTATTCTTATAATTCCTTTTGGTTGCCATGGCAACCAGATTTCTGCATGGAATTAAATTCTTTGAACAACTTTGGAAGCCCTTCACCCAAGGATCAATCCTGCCAAGTTTGGTTGAAATTGGACAAGTGGTTTTTCACAAGAAGATTTTTTAAGTTCACTATATAATCTATATAACACACACACACACAAACAAACAAACAAACACACACACACACAGGTGAATCGCTATATGCCACCGCATCGCAGATGCTGGGGTGGCATTAAAAGAATCATTTTTCACATACACACCTTATAGTAGTGTCACTATAGTCACTATAGTGTAACACTAACATTAAGCATGTCTTTACACTATGTTTATATAACACAAATGACCTCACATCAAAATATACACACAGCCATGCAATACTTTTACTGAGTCACAAAAACAGCATGAGCATGTGATAAAGTAATATTTTGGTTAGCATTTTGCTAGTTTCTTACCTTATCAATCTAACATGGCTATTCTGTTGGCAGTTAATTTTTTTGCATTGTGATATTGAAATCCCTAAAAGTTTGAATGGACTGTTCCTATCTCGAAAACTGGGCAAAACCTTTGCATAAAAAATTTAGCAGGGTAACTGGCTTGTTCTAAAATTGTCATTAACAAGAGAACCAACACCATGACAAAACCAACGAAATTCGTTTGCGACCAGCATGGATCCAGATCAGCCTGCGCATCCGCGCAGTCTGATCAGGATCCATGCTGTTTGCTATCACTTTGTTTACTGGTAATAAGGTCTGTAAGCGAACAGCATGGATCCTGATCAGACTGCGCGGATGCGCAGGCTGGTCTGGATCCATGCTGGTCGCAAACCCATTATGTTGGTTTTGTCATGACCCGGGTCAAATAAATTTAGCAAAGAGGTATAATGACAATTCATTTTGCCGAGCATCTGTGACGCTACAGGACACAAATAGTAAGCCATAAATTAGTTTCAAAGATGGTATTTCATTAGTTTCATGCTATTGCAGCTTAAATCAGATCCTCTAATGTTCAATAAAAGACTGGAAGTATAATCAAAACTTTTTCTCATGATTTTAAAATGTCACCCTGACCTTTGTGCTCAGCTGAATTACCAGTTAGTGACAATTTTCCAGAATTTTTACTTGCCATTTTCTTAAATTGGCAATACTCTATTCTTAAAGTGATATTCGTGTTTATCAGGAGACAAACATTCTTGATTTCTATTTTGGAATCTTGTTTTGGGACTTAACTTCACACACACAAAAAGATGAAGACAAAAATTTATGTACTTTACAAATTTCAGTGCTTCATAGTATCTTTAGTTTAAGTTATATCCAGAAAATTTACTAAGTTTACAATAAAGAAGATCCTAGCAGGTCCTCGGCTACTAATAAGTTTGTCTCTGTGACCTACAGTCTTATACCCCTGAAGGCAATGTGCAAGGTTAAAGATCTTACAGTCTTTTATTTGCTATTTTCAGTCTTTTATTGGCTATTTCAGTCTTTCTTTTATTCACTATTTCAGTCTTTTATTTGCTGTCTTAGTGTTTTATTCACTACTACAGTCTGTTATTTCCTATTTCATTCTTTGCTGTAATGCTATTTCAGTCTTTTCTGTTTGTATCTGCTATTTCAGTCTTTTATTTGCTATTTCAGTTTTTTATTCGGTCTTTTATTCACTATTTCAGTCTTTTATTTGCTATGTATGCTCATCCTTACCTAAGAAGTTCTTAGGGAAGTCTTCAATCATACTTATTAAGAGTTATCAACAGTTTTCACTTACAATAATAAATATGATTGCAAACTTTAGAGTTGAATGAAAATGCTAAGGTGGGTAAAACAGATCCAACTATTCTCCAAATAGTCATTGACAAGTAAAAAGCCTAATAATAGAAATGGAAAATTATGATTGTAATTTCTTCTTTTCTTGTTATACGGAAATGAAGTGAGCGTTAATCCAAACAAGACTTACCATAATTTTTTCATGGGGTGCCACTTCATTGGTGTTGAACTGCGTGCAGCCTGCATGACATGGTGAAAAGTAGGTCAAACCGTTGATGCCGCATATAGGTTCAAGGTCATTGTTTGAACAATCACAGTACATGTTACACGTAGATGTCAGGTTAGCTTCAAATTCATAATCTTCCACTAGATTATAACCAGAACTGTAAGTAAAATTTTAGAAATAGGATTAGTTTCAACTAAACTGAAATCTTTTTGTATAATATCTAACTAAGCTTTTTATTCATAAATATAAAAATTAATGTTCCTATAGCTAATTATACAATTAATTTAATTTTATTGGCATTGTCTTTATTCCAAAATCTATTCTAGCTAATATATTGGAACAACTTGCCATATACCATATAGACCTAACAACAATAGTTTCATGTCTTTCATGTTTCATATACATCTAATGTTGTTTTTTTGCACCCCTCCTTTCAAGTAATTCTTATTTTTTTTTATCAGCTTTTATAACTATTACTTAACCCATCATAAGTCTATTCCAAATTAAAAGCTTCAAAATTCAATTATGAACCAGATTGACAATTAACCAGATTTTATAACAATCATTTCAAGTATGACATTATAGGAACAAAACTATTGCATTCCCCGAAAAAACAACCTAAGTACACACAACCTCGCAACAGACAGTTATAGTATTTCCATTGGAAATCGTCTGAATCATATCAATTATGAAATTATAGGAACAAAAATATTGCATTTGTCGAAAAGTAAGCAAATTTAAAATTCCAGGCATTTCACTCGAGTTATTATTAGTGAATCATGCAAGGGTAGAATTTTATTACTGTGAGGTTGGTTGATATTAGGGCTAGAGGAAATTTGAGCGATTTTCATCACTACGCCAAAATTTGACAATATTTCCGTGTCGCTAATTTAACCTCTTTTACAGTAGTAGATGTGACCTTTACTTTGTTGGATGCTGGTATCATTTCGATGCCAGAATTCATCAAGCTAAAATTTCTAAACAAGGAAAAGTTCTGCAGATTGTACACGAGTACAATCACCAACGTCTCAAAAGCTAGTTATATAGCTTCTGGGAAAACTTGATTGTCAGTAAATAAGACATTGTTTACAGTTTGTTTTCTTTATTGACACTAATCTCTACAAACATAGGAAGTGACAGTACATTAACAACATAAACAAGTACTTTGTGCAAAGTCACATTGCATTAAGTCAGTAAAATTAATCACAAGGTTATAGACTGTTTACCATATTGTTAAAACAATATATAGCATAGCCTAGTAAACCTGCCGTCAAATACCCACAGTTGATAAACATTTAATCAAGCCATGGGTAAAATGAATTGATTTGCGCTGATATGCGTAAAATATCAACCAATGAAATAGCATTTAACAAAATCTGTATTCTTCAATGGTGCAAGTAAAAACTTTTTCAGCAACAGTAAATTTTCAATGCTTTTATTGCTGGAAATCATTCACATTTTTAATACTGAACTTTTTACAGCTGAATTTAATTTGTTGCCATATTTTTGTCTGTAATATCAAACATCATAAAGAACGAGCAGTTTGATTGGTTTTAGTCATTTCAAGAAGCAACCAATGAAAAATCTGTGTTTGACAGTCACCTCAAATCGACTGGATATTGGACAAAAATAGCACAGCTGAAAAATGCTAATGGTTCAACCCTTGGTATCCAACGATGAGTAAACAAATCTTCCTGAACACATTAGTAGATATCTTTCAAAGTCAATTATTTCACTGAATGGGCCAGCAAATTTAATGCCTAGCTTTGTTACATTACAATTGTATGGTGTAAAGAAAATTAATCTTACCTGTTAAAGTAAGGCAATGTGGCTCCAGCAATTTTTAGATTGTCACAGCCAAGGAAAAAGAAAAATCCGCATCCAATCAGTGCTAAAAGATCAAGCAAGATTGTCAGCTGTATCGCACCTGTAAAAGTGAAATAGTGTTAATTGAATAAATAAATTGTTAATTAACAAGATAAAAAACTTAATTGGACCTGAAAAAATGTAAAATTTTAATGAATAATTAAACAGGTCTAGCAAGAACTAAATTACACAGGAAATGTAAATGCTGACACTGTAGATTGGGAAATGTTCAGGAGATTTTCATTTTGGCTAATATTCACAATTTGAACAAATTATGAAATGTCAAGACTGGATGTTGATTCCTGAATAATCAGAGAAGTTGTGACCCACTTGCTGAGAATAGACAGGCAATGGAAGTGTTCTTATATTAACTAAATAGCTGAAATCAATACTGCTGTGTCCAAAACAATCACAAAAGTCAGAGATCCTCTTTCAGAATTAAAAGAAAATCACATGAACTGGATGAAATGTTAATGCAAATTTGAGCTTAAGTTTGTAGAATATTCCTGACTCATTTGTTAAGAACATGGATATTTCGATGGACAAGCAGGCTGATTGACCGCTCAACCAGAAAACAATATTCCTCAATAGGATTGCTGAGAATATAATTACATGCGTCCAGAAGTGGTTAGACCATTCTGTCAATTATTTCAGATACTTTGGGAAATATTGGATGTCAACTGTCTTAAGTGTCAGGGAAGGAAGTAAGGTTAAAGGCATAATGATGTAAAAAAAACTATAGGATATACCCTTAAAATAACTATAGGATAAACAAGATTTTGAGCTTATCATAGGCTCAGTCACACTTCAGAGCATCAGGAGTTAAAAATACTTTAAAACAGATTCCAGCTCATTTCAGTACACAGCTCATTACAATAGAAAACTGTCAGAAAAAAACAACACAGACCGATCCACAACAAACTCTGTAAAAAAAAATTTAAAAGCTAGACAACTCTACCTATCCTTTGAGAGTATAGCACCCACAGACAACTTAATTGTTAAGACCTTACTTATAGCTAAGACTTTTTTTTTGTAACACCATGTGACACATCAGAATGCAATATGACAAGGACTCCAACACAGAAAACAACATCAAATTAATTTCTGTTTACTGTCAGTAAAAAATGCTGTCTCAGCAGATTTAGCCAAGAAAACTATAGACAGAAAAGTCAACAGCTTTCTTGAATTTTGTTACAACCATTCCATCACCTTACAAGACATTTCCTTACTCCTGGGAACATTTAAATGCAATCATTCAGTTAGAAAATTGAAACTGTCTATACACGAAAGAGAGAGAGACAGAGATTTAACTAGGTCCTGATGTAATGTTTCGCCTTCCTTAAATGTATTTTCACTGCACATTTTCTCATCTCTAAAAGATGAACGGGGCAATTTATCTAATAAAGATAAATACTACCTCTACAAACTTCTAAGCTCTTTTTTTAAATGAACATTTGACTGCCTTGTAATGCACTTTTCCTTTTCTATGTTATATATTTTTGTAATAGCGCTTTCAGAACTGTCCACTATTTCACTAACAGAATTAAAAAGGATCTTAAATTTATTTTTTTTTGGTCAGGTTTTACATTGCACCAATACAGTATATGTCATCATATGGGAACTATCCAGCTTTACTGATGGAAGAAAACCTCAGTCTCCTTTCTGTGCATTATTTCAGGCATGAATTGGGACCTAAGTAGAACCATCGATGTTCCCTAAGCTAGATGGATAGCTTCCTCACATGAAGGAATTAGTCCAAATTCCCTTTCAGAATTCGAACCCACAGTGGTGAAGGACAAGTGGTTTGAAGTAAACAACCTTTACCTTTCTGACATGGCCACCCATTGATCATAATAATAAATAAAATGTTAAAGTTTCAGACAGACATCTGGCCTAGTGGTTCAGGTGTCAGGTGCCTCTCAACCCAGAGATCATGGGTTTGAACCCTACTCAGGCCAAGACCATGTTTCTTCATATGACACCAGAACTGGTTGGTTCCAGGAGGCAGACTCAAAAGTCATAAATACTTGTTTCGCAATTGAGCTTAAATTAATATGTTTAAACCAATCTAATTCTATTGACATAGCTGGGGGGACCCCATGAATCTATTGTCACAGCTTCCCTATGGATCTATTGTCACAGCTTTCCTATGAACCTATTGTCAAAGCTTCCCTATAAATGTATTGTCACAGTTTCCTTATTAATGTTTTGTCACAGCTCCCTATAAATGTATTGTCACAGCTTCCATATGAATCTATTGCCACAGCTTTCCTATAAATGTATTGTCACAGCTTCCATATGAATCTATTGCCACAGCTTTCCTATAAATGTATTGTCACAGCTTCCATATGAATCTATTGCCAAATGTATTGTCACAGCTTTCCTATTAATCTATTGCCACAGCTTCCCTATGAACCTATTGTCAAAGCTTCCCTATGAATCTATTGTCAAAGCTTCCCTATGAATCTATTGTCACAGCTTCCCTATGAATCTATTGTCACACCTTCCCTATGAATCTATTGTTAACATTAATCATGTACCTTGCCGCAATCAGCACGAATAATTAAAGTTATATTGACAAATTTGCAAGCCTTAATCTTCCTATTTTGAAAAATAATTAACTTATAGCTCTTACCAATTTATTGAAATTGGTAAGATATGCCCAAGCTAGGAACAAATTAATTCTGTATCACGTCTGAAAACAGCCCAAGGATTTTCCCTTACAAATGTAGACCTAATGAAGGATGGCGTTTAGAACTGTCATCTTGTTATAAAGACATTTTCTTACAACTCAGAAATAAATTAAAATATAACTGTTCTGAAGAAAAAGCAAAATTTGTATTTTAAAACTGTTCTCATTATGAACTTTTGAGAGCATGTGAAATGCTTATCACAAGGAACAAGCATTGCTGGATGTTGTTTATTTTCTAATTTACCATAAAAGCAAAAAAACTTCTATAAAAGTGGTATTTAGGAAGTAACCAGTTACAGCACTAAGGTGACAATACCTCTTACCACGCTGAATATTAGAAATGGACTTCATGACCATCTTTCAACCTGGACATTATGAACCATCCAGCATTTTGAGCCAAAAAAACAAAACAAAATAAATATTGACTGATCTTCGTCTGCACTGTTTGCTAGGTTAGATTCGATTTGAAATGCCAGGAAGATAAAAGGCTAAATGCTGAGAGCATGAAAAATGGAACTGTCTTTTTTTACCTTTAGGTCCCATCTGAAACCTCTTCAGCAGGAATCCTCCCATAAGCACTCCAAAAACAGCACCAGGTATTGCTATTCCACCTATAAAATATTTACATAAAATAAAGATCTGGTTATATGTACAGACTATTTTCCTATTAAAACATAGCTAAGAACAGGAACATTGATACTATAATGAGCCGCGTCACGACAAAACCAACATAATGGTTTTGCGACCAGCATGGATCCAGACCAGCCTGCACATCCGCGGAGTCTGATCAGGATCCATGCTGTTTGCTATCAGTTTCTCTACTTGTAATAGGGTTGGTAAGCGAACAGCATGGATCCTGATCAGACTGTGCGGATGCGCAGGCTGGTCTGGATCCATGCTGGTCGCAAACCCATTATATTGGTTTTGTCATGACGTGGCTCATTTTCCAAGGAATCAATGTCTCAGCCGGCAAAATGAGAATAAACTCAATAAAGCTGGAATATTGTGAAATGAAATAGTTGAAATTTCCGCATCAAATTTATCACCATGTTTGTGCCATTCAAGAATACCAGTATAAGTTATCACAATAATCATATTATATAACATCACAAGGGTATTTCTCCAGCATATGAAATCAATCATTTCAACCCCCCCTATCAGTGATTTTCCTCCTTATAGAACAGAGGCCAATAAAAAGCCTCTACCCAAATGAAATTTTCTATCAAATCCTGCAATTTCCCCAAAAATCTGAACTTACCCCAGCTTTTTTTACTTCCCATATTAGCAATTTTAGCAATAATTTTACCCAAATAAAGGGACAGGGGAGAGATTAGCTCAGTAAACCCCTCATTCTGCGCATTTCCGATAACATCTAGTGACTGCTAACGGTAAGTATTGACAAAAGATTGTACCTGTGAAAAGCGAGGCCTCAGATTTAGATGTCCCAAATTGCGTCTCAATATATTTCGGCAGGAAAACTACAAATCCACTAACTATAGAGATTTCACAGCAGATGCCAAAACTTGTTACCAGGTAGATCTTGTTCTTCAGCAGACTTGCAATGGACTTTGGAATGTCTGGAGAAAAAAATCATACAAGGTTATAGTACAAGGTTAAAGAATGTCGAGGCTTTTGAATAATTGCTGGTATGACTGTCATAAATAGTTTTGTACAAAGTTTTGGATATACAGTAAAACCTATGATTAGTCGCCGGTAGAAACCGGCGACTATATTTGTAACAGTTTAATATTATACCTATGGTAGGAGAAGGCATTAATTTCTGTAAATAAAAGCATAACAATTACTGAACAATTAAAGACTACAATTGTTTTCAGTAATCTCAAAAATTCAAACATACAATAATGTTGCCAAATGAAATGAAATATTCAAATACTGACATCGTAAAAAGCAACATTACAATATTTATAAAATGAATTAATGACGTATCCCTATGGACCAGTCATTGAATTTAGGGATGCTTTTACTTTTTTAAAGTGTCAAGCCTTGCTATTTTATGATAAATAAATCATGCATGATATTTGAAATGACACTTTTAAATTATCTGGCTGTTTGTATCTTATGAGACCTATTCTATTTTTTATCTTATTTATTATAAACAGTTTCTCCCAGAATCACGTGACTACTAGTACACGTTGTATGTTATTGTTATGGAATCTATTAATAGTAACAATTAAATGGCTGATAAGATAGATATACAGGTAACATGTGAATGGTAAAGTGCAAATCAAATTAATTTTGTATGAAAAATCTCGGTATGACGGTAGGGGTCGGAATCGAAGAAAACGAATAAACTATCTTTGTGTTGATAGTTTATCGCACTGAAAGGCAATTATTTAAACATTAACTTTATCGTATGTAACGACAGGAATATTGATTTCAGCTAAATGATATATTTTTTCGATAGTGCATAAGAATGATTTGTTTATGCAGACACCACTTTTACAGTAGAATTGCATTGTTTTATGCAATAATTAAGCATATATATTTTCATAGTCACTTTGCAAATATTCGATGATCGGTAATAATTTGTCGGTAATTACCGGATGCTGAAGAAAACCATACGTACAACGGTATATGTATAAAGTAGAATTACAAATAGAATCATAATCATATCACTTGCTTTACAAGCCTCGATGACAAAGTGTTAGATTTAAAGTTAGTTTCAAATTGAAGACTGTAGGTTCGATAAAGTGATTTTTTATGTTTTCTTTTATAATACTTTTTGTATTTTGCAAAACTTGACCGTTTATCAAAATTATGAAATAAAAAAGTGCTAGAAATGAAACACAAGATTTATCAACTTATGTTTCAAAAGTTAAAAGATATAATAAAAATCAATTTATGAAAACTACACACAGGATTTGTCCGAGATTCGAACTTGCGCCTACTACATGTAGGTTACAACTTTGTCATACTTACCACTAGGCCATCGAGCAGTATTAATTGATATAATTATACATGTAATTATACTTACGATAAAATCGTTAACATTAATCATAATAAGTTATAAGTTATGTAAGCAAACGAAACAGCTCCCGAAAATTATTGAGTCTCGGGTAAATATTGCCAAACAATACTTGCTTATTTAATAATGATAACAGTTTCTTGACAAAATTGCTAAGCAAGTTTGATTCAAATATGATATTTTATTATAACATAAGATATTTTTTTTGCATAAAACTCTCAGCAAGAAAGATATAATTGTGGCATGTAAATAAAAACATGTTAATGAATAAACATTACTCAACTTATTGTTCCTCTTTTCTTTATACTCGGACCATTAAACTGATATTAACTTATATTTATGATAATACAATCATATTTCTATCCGGCGACTTGATGCTTTAGCATCAAAATCTCTACTTGTTCACCTATAGGTTGTATTGTAAATCTACAGTGGCTTTGTCATTGGGCAAGTAATAGAAAGAGCATCGAAACACAAGCATAGCCTCCCAGTATTATAAAATCAGATTGCCAAGTGTTTTGATGTTCTTTCTCTTTTTGTATCATAGGCAAAATTAAAACACGTTCCCTGTTGTCAAAATATAACTAATACCTGCACTCACCAGCATACATTTCAATTTACCAAAAAAAAATATCATACATTTTAAAACACTAGCATAGGTTAAAATTTCTTACTTAAAATATACATTTCATACCATCATTAAAAATCACCCACATTATTTTATTATCAATATCATACATTTTTAATTACCCTAATACACCTTTCACGCAATCATATAAATGAAGCAATGCCTTAACCATATTCATACAGTCTAAACCATAAAACCTTCAAAATGATGAAAATTTACGGAGCTTATCAACCTTAAAATGACTTCAAAACCCAAAGCAGCTTTTAATTTCTAGAAATATTAATTCAACCTCCTATTATCCCTCCATTAAATCAGTGCCCAAGAGTGCTAGAATCAATTTACAGAGAAATGAAAGCATTTGTGGATAAACTTAATAATACTCTAAGGACAGACAGAGTTAAATCTGCTAAAGAATGTCTGTGGGCATAATTATATATACAAGTGCATTCCATTCTATTTACCAATAAATCATTTCTGTGATTTTGTTTTTCACTGCCAATTTAGGTACTTTGGTAAACTATATAGCATTTTCAATTACATGGACAAAGATTTCAATACAATGGGCAAGGACGACAGATTGTGAGCAATTTGCTGTTTCTTCTTTTCTCTATACTAAGCAAGATTGGTTTTAAGTTACTTTGACATTCTATTAAGGGCATTGAATTATTTGGCCGCCACCAACCTGTCACACAGCCTCAGACAGCAGAGCAATTTAACACAAAATGCCACCTTTTGAGTTATTTAAGGCACAAGAAACCACATGGGTTAAGATTCAGAGAATTTCAATATTCAAGCTGAGTAAAATTTTAGCTCAATCATAGTTCATGAGGAATTTAAACTCTCAGCAAGTTCTGGCCATGCAAACTGTTCACTCCTGGCTGTAAGCAGGATGGCATATTATACATACTCCACTGATGATTTTGCTGGTACTGGAAATAATTTTAGTTTAGTTAGTGTACCATTTGTTAAAGTCTAGATCAATAACTTGTCTGCAAAATTTCAGATCATTTGCTCACTCCATTTTTCCAAAATAATAATTCTTATTGTGAAAAATAACAGAAAAATGAAAAACGTTGCAGCGTCGCTTTTCACTCAAATTGGGATAATAATAGCGCAAAAATATGATTATCAATTCATTTCTGAGTATTTTTCTTCATTTTCTTTTGTTGTGTTTTAAGTGCCCCAACTTGACATATGTAAGAAATTCATACTTATCATGTTTTAAGGCTTTTAAACCTCTGAGTTCCTTTGATAAATAAACAAGTTCTTTATTCAAGGCAGGTTTCTATTAAACAAATATGGCATGATTACATTTCATATCTTAACCACAAATCTATGAGCTTAACAATGGGATATAAAAGTGGAAGATTATCCAGTTGAGAACAGTTCTCTCATTCATATGCATGTCATCTTATCATATTGTAGGCATCCAGGAAGAGTGTAAAAGGTATAAAAGGTTAAACAGAAGTAATATATTCCAATAATTGCTCTCAATCCCATGCTATTTACTCATAATAGAATTAAGGTCCTCTGCAGCAATAATATTGTTTTGACTGGTTCCAGAATTTAAAGCTGTTTTCCTTGTGATACTAATATACTGAATTGAAAGTGCAAAAAAAAATAGTGTTAAACCAGTCACCTGAGGTTAATATGCATGTCATTTAATCATAAAAGAAGCATCCACCAAAGAGGTTTATAGATTTCAGTAATTGCTTTCCATCCAATTTTACTGATATTGATTCTTATTGATTATCAAAAGGACCTCTTTTGACTGGTTTACAGAATTAAAGTATTCCATTGAGGGAATTGCAAAAACCAGTCACCATAAACTACAAACAATTTACCCTCAAAATGCCAAAACCAGTCTGTAGGTAATTGCAAGACCATTCATTTTTCCATCAGGCACAATCATAACCACCACAATGTAAGGAGGCTTTACTAATGTCTTTACTATTGATATACTATTAGGCCTTTCATAAAAGATACTTAAAAACATCATCAACTTTTGTGCCAAAAAATACTATTTAAACTATTGCTAAAAAATTCCTAAAGCACATTGTTAGCAATATTTTTTAACTGTCTACCATAAAGTGATTATTAGCCTTTGCAATTTGACTGTTCTGGTGGCTATATTTCATTTATTTTAGTACTGAAATCCCTTACAATTAAATTTGGAATATTTAGCAGTTAAAAACCAACAACAAAACAGTGTTGTTCATTTCTGATATATATCCTGAAGAAGAGTAATAATTTTTGTCGAAAGCTATGAAAAACATTTGTTTTTATTGAACAGATAACAAGAGGGCCATGATGGCCCTGAAGTCGCTCACCTGTATATAGGCCTCCCCACCCCACCCCCTGGCAGGGCCAATTTTAACCCAAGGGCTTTTATTTGAACAAACTTGGTAGACACCCATAAGAAGATGTTTCATGCTAAACATCTAAGCTCTAGCTCATTGGGTTTTTTCAAAGAAGTTATTTTAAGTTTTTACTATACACATATAGTTAAAAACAATGACACCCCTGGGGCGGGGCCAGTTTTGACCCCAGGGCTTTTATTTGAACAAACTTTGTAGACACTTACTAGAAGATGTTTCATGCTTAATATCCAAATTCTAGCTATTTGGGTTTTTTCACAGAAGAGTTTTAAGTTTTTGCTATACACATATAAGGAAAATCAATGACCCCCGGGGCAGGGCCAATTTTGACCCCAGGGCTTTTATTTGAACAAACTTTGTAGACACTCACTAGAAGATGTTTCATGCTTAATATCTAAACTCTAGATATTTGGGTTTTTTCAAAGAAGGTTTTTTAAGTTTTTGCTATACACATATAAGGAAAATCAATTACCCCCAGGGCGGGGCCAATTTTGACCCCAGGGCTATTATTTGAACAAACTTGGTTGGCACCCATTAGAACATGTTTCATGCTAAATATCTTAGCTCTAGCTCTTTGAGTTCTTTAAAAGAAGATTTTTTAAGTTTTTACTATATGCATATAGGGAAAATTAATGACCCCCTGGGGCGGGGCCAATTTTGACCCCGGGGCTTTTATTTGAACAAACTTGGTAGACACTCGTTAGAACATGTTTCATGCTAAATATCTTAGCTCTAGCTCTTTGGGTTCTTTAAAAGAAGATTTTTTAAGTTTTAACTATATGCATATAGGGAAAATTAATGACCCCCTGGGGCGGGGCCAATTTTGACCCCGGGGCTTTTATTTGAACAAACTTGGTAGACACTCATTAGAAGATGTTTAATGCTAAATATCTTAGCTCTAGCTCTTCTGGTTCTTTAAAAGAAGATTTTTTAAGTTTTTACTATATGCATATAGGGAAAATCAATGACCCCCTGGGGCGGGGCCATATTTGACCCCAGGGCTTTTATTTGAACAAACTTGGTAGACACTCACTAGAAGATGTTTCATGCCAAATATCTAAGCTCTAGCTCTTAGGGTTTTTTAAAAGAAGATATTTAAAGTTTTTTCTTTCGGTTGCCATGGCAACCAGAGTTCTGCATGGAATTAAATTCTTTGAACAATTTTTAAAGGTGACCACCAAAGGAACATTCCTGTGAAGTTTGGATGAAATTGGCTTAGTGGTTTATGAGGAGATGTCATTTAAAGTAAAAGTTTACGGATGGACGCCTGACGAAAAGCGATCACAAAAGCTCACCCTGTCACTTTGTGACAGGTGAGCTAATAAAAAAGTTAGCAGTATGTTCCAAAGTTCAAAGCATGGTCAAAGTTAATTAATTTACTAAAATTCAAGCAGGCAATCTGTTAAATAATTGAGATATAGTTAGATCATCTTCGTTTTACATCCCTAACAAAGATAAATGATATAGATCCAGAGAAACATATCACTTTACAGTGTTACCAACTTATTGATGAATGTATATTGTTTTACACATTACTGAAACAAACCTTTTGTTATTTCTCTTTGAAATTGAAATTGAAGACTTGCTAGATAATGTTGTGCAAATTAGGTAATTCATTATTTCTTTTGTAATTAAGACATTAAACACGAAACAATTTAGACTGTATCATTATCAAGTATATATACATTGATGTATCTTTAATTGTTCTTTTTAACACACCTGCAACATATTCTTGTTTTTAATTTATAATAAGTGCAAGCTTTTCAATCTTTGCCATGCTATATGTTTCTGCAATGGAATTTCCATAATTTGTATTTGTAATAACTAGAATTTTAAACATCAAATAACTAATATTAAGCAGTCCCACATAAAGAGTTTGATCAAAAGGCACCAATGCACAAGTTGACAGCTAACATTTAAATCATTGTTCTGTTGAAATACAGTATACTGGTGACATAGACCTGACATTATACTGGTGACATAGGCCTAACACTATACTGGTGACATAGACCTGACACTATACTGGTATCATAGACCTGACTATACTGGTATCATAGACCTGACACTATACTGGTGACATAGACCTGACACTATACTGGTATCATAGACCTGACTATACTGGTATCATAGACCTGACACTATACTGGTGACATAGACCTGACACTATACTGGTATCATAGACCTGACACTATACTGGTGACATAGACCTGACACTATACTGGTGACATAGACCTGACATTATACAGGTAACATAGACCTGACACTATACTGGTGACATAGACCAGTGACACTATACTGGTGACCTAGGCCTGACACTATACTGGTGACATAGGCCTGACACTATACTGGTGACATAAACCTGGCACTATACTGGTGACATAGACCTGACACTATACTTGTGACATAGATCTGACATTATACTGGTAACATAGACCTGACACTATACTGGTGACATAGGCCTCACACTATACTGGTGACATAGGCCTGACACTATACTGATGACATAGACCTGACACTATACTGGTGACATAAACCTGGCACTATACAGGTGCCATAGACCTGACACTATACTGGTGACATAGACCTGGCATTATACTTGTAACATAGACCTGACACTATACTGGTGACATAGACCTGACATTATACTGGTAACATAGGCCTGATACTTTACTGGTGACATAGGCCTGACATTATACTGGTGACATAGACCTGACACTATACTGGTGACACAGACCTGACACTATACTGGTGACATAGACCTGACATTATACTGGTGACATAGACCTGACACTTTACTGGTGGCATAGACCTTGCACTATACTGATGGCATTGTCCTGACACTATACTGGTGACATAAACCTGACACTATACTGGTGGCATAAACCTGGCACTAAACATGTGCCATAGACCTGACACTATACTGGTGACATAGACCTGACACTATACATGTGACATAGACCTGAAACTATACTGGTGACATAGACCTGACACTATACTGGTGACATAGGCCTGACACTATACTGGTGACAATAGACCTGACACTATACTGGTGACATAGACCTGACACTATAAAGGTGCCATAGACCTGACACTATACAGGTGCCATAGACCTGACACTATACTGGTGACATAGACCGGAAATAATACTGGTGACATAGCCCTGACACTATACTGGTGACATTGACCTGACACTATACTGGTGACATAGACCTGATATTATACTGGTGATATAGACCTGACACTATACTGGTGACATAGGCCTGACACTATACTGATGACAATAGACCTGACACTATACATGTGACATAGACCTGACACTATACTGGTGGCATAGACCTGGCACTATACAGGTGCCATAGACCTGACACTATACTGGTGACATAAACCTGGCACTATACAGGTGCCATAGACCTGACACTATACTGGTGACAATAGACCTGACATTATACTGGTAACATAGACCTGACACTACTGGTGACATAGACCTGACACTATACTGGTATCATAGACCTGACACTATAATGGTGACATAGACCTGACACTATACTGGTGACACAGACCTGACATTATACTGGTTACATAGACCTGACACTATACAGGTGACATAGACCTGACATTATACTGGTAACATAGACCTGACACTATACTGGTGACATAGGCCTGACACTATACTGATGACAATAGACCTGACACTATACATGTGACATAGACCTGACACTATACTGGTGGCATAGACCTGGCACTATACAGGTGCCATAGAACCTGACACTATACTGGTGACATAAACCTGGCACTATACAGGTGCCATAGACCTGACACTATACTGGTGACATAGACCTGACACTTTACTGGTGACATAGGCCTGACACTATACTGGTGACAATAGACCTGACATTATACTGGTAACATAGACCTGACACTACTGGTGACATAGACCTGACACTATACTGGTATCATAGACCTGACACTATAATGGTGACATAGACCTGACACTATACTGGTGACACAGACCTGACATTATACTGGTTACATAGACCTGACACTATACAGGTGACATAGACCTGACATTATACTGGTAACATAGACCTGACACTATACTGGTGACATGGACCTGACACTATACTGGTGACATAGACCTGACACTATACTGGTGACATAGACCTGACATTATACTGGTAACATAGGCCTGACTCTATACTAGTGACATAGACCTGACACTATACTGGTGACATAGACCTGACATTATACTGGTGACATAGACCTGGCATTATACTGGTGGCATAGACCTGGCATTATACTGGTGACATTGACCTGACACTAAATTAAACTTTTATCCCTCAAACTTCTTCCAAAGTATCTGAAAATCTATAGAAGATTCCAGACTAGATCTATATATCATGTCTATTAATTTACAGATATTTATTTTCAAGGATTTCTGGGAAAATAGTATGTAGGGCTTAGAAATAATGAATAGTAATAACATGGTCTCAAGGACAAAGCCTATCCAAGAAACATGCCAATCTCTCACTATTTTGTCTGTAAAGTATATAATTTAGAAGGATGTGACAAAATCTTAAGATTGTTCTTTAAAACAACCTGATTTGTTTCCCTATTAAATCTTGTTCATGCAGCTAGTTCTGTAAGTCTAGCAAGGTCTAATATTTTAAAACTATAATTATGTTTAAGCTAAAACTCTAAACTTGACAGCACATGGCAACAGCAACTCTTAATTGAACAAGGTAGCTTCCAGTTTACATGTTATATAGATGAGCTAAAAATAAACATAATTGTCAAATTGTTTGGGAGTGATATTGCATCTTAAGAGTTTTCTTTTTCTTAACACTTTACAAAATCATAGTACATGTACTATGCTTTAAAAGAAGGTCTTTTTTGAAGAAATTCTATAACAACCCTTTATAATCTATTCAAAACATGTAATGGGTTAATTACAGTTGAACTTTGTTTGCTCGAACTCGGAGGGCCTGTGCAAATTTGTTCGAGAGATCGGTAGTTCGAGCCAACTGAGGTCGAACTATTATTACTTTGATCATTTGTCTAAAGGTTTATAGCATACATTGGTCGGATGATAAATACGTAAATATAATTGTTTGTTAGTACATTTGTTCGTCGAATATGTCATATTCAGAATTATTATCCCAGTGTTTTCAATTAAGTATTAACGGTATGTTGTGTTAATCTATATTCATGCATCTTGTAATTGGTTGAGTTCGATTGGGCAATCAGACCAAACTTGATGAACAATTTAAAAAAAATAAATTAATGAAATATTTAAGAAAAAGTTCTACAGCAGCATTTATTTGTAGTCATTTACTTAAATAAACACAGGTACAAGTATCATTCTATAAATACACAACACTATTACAATTCATGTTACATGAACTACGGTTGTAATTAAAGCCGTCCGGATAAACGTCATTCTTTATTGACTTTGCATATTTCACTTATTTCACAAGTTATTTTCTTTTTATCGTTACCATAAACGGCAAATAAACAATATTATTGTAACAAACAAATCGGTTACAACACCTCTTATTTTGTATCAATTTACCTTAATTTCCTTTGTCATAATCACGAGGTGTTAAAAACATGTGTCGCCGACTGTCATTTACTTAGGACATGTCGACTTGTATTTTTGTGTTCGACAGAAAAGGTGTGATTTTCACTATATATCTGCCGAAGGGACCAGAGATCAGGTTCGAGAGTTAGAGCGATCGGTGTTCGAGCGATCCGAGGTAGAACAATATATATTATATAGGAGTTTTGCCGGGACTGGGCGATGAGTTTGAGCGAAGGGAGGTATTCGAGCGATCCGAGTTCGAGTGAACGAAGTTTAACTGTAGTTACTAATTTGTAAACTTATGGTAGCATGCATGGTAATATATGTGAGATTACATCTCACCCCTCTACCTACCTTTAGCATCCTTCCCATAATCCTCACTGTTTGTCTGGCCCTCCGCGGTGCTCGGACTCAGCAGGTCTTCCCGAGCCTTGCTCTCGAGCACTTTCCTCTTCTCCTCCACTAGCACTTGTGGAAACATCAGGAACGGCACGGCTATACAGAACAGTACCACACCACAGATAATGAACCCGCCCCACCAGGCTCCGATCCACCTGGGATGGGCCGGGGAAAGGTCCACTTTGTAGCTAAATACGTCTACATAGAACTGTAACAAGAGCGCACCAAGGGCGTATCCAACAACAGGCCCTAAAGCTCCAGTAGCATAAGTGAATGCTGAAAATAAAAACAAAGAAATTAATGATGAGACTCACTTTGATGAGACTGAAATAAAATAATAATCTTTTATATGGAACTGTACATTGATTGTAAAAGAATCTAAATGTTAAAATTACAAGCCATCAATAAAGATGTTGGTCAAACTGCAATTAATCCTGAATAAGAGAGTTAGTTACTAATTAGATGTTTTTATTTCAGAATATAATACAATAATATTATTGGCAACAAGTTGGGCATTTGCCAAGAAACAATAGCTATTGTAGAGTTCTTTTCCTAATGCAAGGTCAGTTAATCTGAAGGCACTGTGATATGAAAACACAAGTTCTAACATCATTTTCTAGTTAGGCATTTTCTACAAGAACAGGGCTGATTGTCACATTCTGCCTGGGCACAACTAGTCACAGTCTGCCTGAAATCTTTTTTTTTAACAAACACATCCTAACCAGTCTCATGCCTATGTCCAACTTGTCATCACATCCCTGTCCATGTCCTAACTTACCATACTTTACCTGGTTACTCCTAAATTAATGTCAAATTACAGCTTTGATTTTTTCACTGGAAAACAATTCTGTGCTGTTTCAAACTAAGTATTTCAGTACTTTTACCTTAGAAAAGTGCATTATATCATAGTAATCAACCTTCTACAAAACAGTGTCCCGAGAGCTATTTATAAAATTTGTCAGTGTGTTAGTTTCTAACAATAAAAAATAGGTAAACGAATTGTCATTTAAATATAGAGAGCTGACTGGTAGATTAGAGATATCAAGGGGTTGTTTTGTTATTGTTTATGTATTTATCATTGGCCAATTTCTTTTACCACCCTAATTCTTTTGATTTTTTGACAATTATATGAAACAATTTATCTAAAAATAACATATTTAAACTTTAGAACAGCTGGAGGCATCTTTAATGTGACAATAGATCTAAAACAAGTCACTTCAAATTTGTCACATCATGACTTGTCACATCTATCTTGGGTGATGTTTCACCTACAGATTTTCACTTTACGCCTTTGAATTATTTCAATAGTGTGGAAGTCAGTGCCAGACGCAACTTGATATTGAAATATCAGGAAGGGTTTATCATTTAGAAAAAGATCAATGATGCCTGATATAAACAACAGTGGACATCACAATTATAGTAGGTGTGGGTGTAGATATGAAATGAATGTTTACTTTTTGTTTCAAGAATTCCAATTGTTTACCTTTAAAACTCATATGTTTACCACAACAATCATTACATAAATTGCAAGGAAATATACATCGCTTTAACACAAAATTGTGTTGTTGTTCTTTTTAAATAGAAGAAAATTGAATAAATGTAAAAATGTTGGAATTTTAGACAAAACTAGAACTATCACTAAATGTGATTAATACCCACGCAAAACTGCTTCGGAAATGAGGAAGTTACTAGTAATAGAGCTATGGTTGTTGTGGGAAATTAAAGATAGTTGTGGTTCTTATATGTTGCATTTCCTTTCAATGTGGTTGACCATTGATGAAGTTTTATTGAATTACTTTGTAAAAAGTCCAAAAAGAGTTACGCTTCTTGAGCACTGCATTTCCTCTCATTGCGCTTGACCATTGAATGAAGATTCATTGAATTCTAAACATTGGTTTTTAAGTTGTGCACCTGACAAGGAAAAGGATCAAAGGGCAATAACTCTGTTATTTGTCAAATGATGTTATTGTTCTTGCGCACTGCACTTCTTCTTAATGTGCTTGACGATTGTATGAAGTTGTATTGAATTCCAACTAGTAGTTTTCAAGTTATGCTCCGGACAAGTAAAAGTAACAAAGGGCAATAACTTTGTAATAAATCAAGATGGAATTACTTTAGAAAGAGTTATGGTTCTTATGCACTGCACTTACCCTTATTGTGCTTGACCATTGTATGAAGTTGTTTTGAATTCCAACTAGTAGTTTTCAAGTTATGCTCCGGACAAAAAAAAAAGCAATGGAACAGTTACAAAGGGCAATAACTTTGTAATTACTTTAGAAAAAGTTATGGTTCTTGTGCACTGCACTTCCTCTCAATGTGCTTGACCATTGTATGAAGTTATATTGAATTCCAACCATTAGTCTTCAAGTTATTGTTCGAACAAAAGAAAGCAATGGATAAGTAACAAAGGGCAATAACTCTGTAATTACTTTGAATAGAGTTATGGTTCTTGTGCACTGCACTTACCCTTATTGTGCTTGACCATTGTATGAAGTTGTTTTGAATTCCAACTAGTAGTTTTCAAGTTATGCTCCAGACATGGAAAAGTAACAAAGGGCAATAACTCAGTAATTAGTCAAGATGGAGTTATGGTTATTGTGCACTGCACTTCCTCTCAATGTGCTTGACCATTGTATGAAGTTATACTGAATTCCAAGCATTAGTCTTCAGGTCATTGTTCGGACAAAAGAAAGCAATGGAAAAGTAACAAAGGGCATTAACTCTGTAATTACTTTAGATAGAGTTATGGTTCTTGTGCACTGCACTTCCCCTTATTGTGCTTGAACATTGTATGAAGTTGTTTTGAATTCCAACCAGTAGTTTTCAAGTTATGCTCCGGACAAGGAAAAGTAACACCAACCAGTAGTTTTCAAGTTATGCTCCGGACAAGGAAAAGTAACAAAGGGCAATAACTCTGTAATTAGTAAAGATGGAGATATGGTTCTTGTGCACTGCACTTCCTCTCAATGTGCTTGACCATTGTATGAAGTTATATTGAATTCCAACCATTAGTCTTCAAGTTATGCTCCATACAAGGAAAATGCAACGGACGACTGGACTGACCAAACCGATCAACCACCGAGTGACTCCTATATACCCCCCCAAACTTCGTTTCGAGGGTATAATTAGAAAGAGTTTTCTTTTATGTTCGGCCAATATGGCCGACTGAATTTATGTGAGTTTGTAAGTGTAATTTCAGTTAAATTATGCTTAAAATTATTAAAGGTATGTTCAACTTAAATCAGTAGGATAATGTGATTTTATATTACTGACTAAAGCAGATTATACAACACTTGATTATTCCCTCATTTAAATGATTAAATCTGATGAATCTGTTAATGAAGTTGCAGTGGTCTCCCCTGGGAAAGTTCTTGGCAATGTACATCTCCATTACAGGTGGCAGGTCAATACACTTGCATAATGTACTATGTTAATAGGTCAAAATTCTTGCATAATACACATAGATCATTATCAAGGTGGAACTATGAACAACAGACAATATACACACTGGACAGAGCTCATGCTAGCTGAGAAAGGTGCAAAACAAGATATTGCCTGCTAAGGGTGTAACGGTTTACCGGTATACCGATATATTGCAATATGAAAAAATGAATTTCGAACCGCAGTATGATTTTTGGAAAACCGGTATTTTATAAAAATCATAATTTTCAATTAATTGCCTTCTAATTTTGTACAAATTTCACATAAAATCTTTAATTGGCAAATTTTGTTGGCGCCAACGTAAGATAAAAGTATCCGACAACTAGTACACTTAAAAGTCAATAAGCGGCCGCATAATTTACATAAGCGGCCCAGATGTGAAAGGTTACACGCGACTAGTTTTGTTTATCAAATTGTGTGACACTACTTTCTATTTATTCCTTACATTTTTATTAAGTTTCTACTAAAAATATATACATATAATAATAATATATAAATGTTACTCCATCTTTACATCAAAACATATATACACGACAATACGTATTGCAATATAATGCAATACGCTTCAGCAAAATGGCAATATATTGCAATACGGTTTTTGCTGTATTGTTACACCCCTATTGCCTGCCAAGTATTCTTTCAGCAGATATTCTATTAAATTATTTCAACATTTATTGGACAGGACCCTGATTGAAAATAAGCTTTAAGTAATATATAATAGCTTAATGGGAAATCCTAGTGTAACATAAAACATTCCACTTAATTTTATAATTGTATTTTTCTTGATTTTTTTGTGTGTTTTAAACTGTATGTATGTTGATATGTGACAATATAGTATGTGTTTATCAATTATTTCCCTGAATAAATCGATAAGATACTCCAATGTAATAAGTCTTTTTGCCACCACAAGTAAAGTGCCTTGCAAAGTGCAATGATCCAAGTAATCAGACCATGATCTATACTGTTGGCTGACAAACTTTATATTTAAATTTCATTTTGTTATCCAATAAAACTAGAACTATCACTAAATGTGATTAATACCCCCCTGCAAGACTGCTTCGGAAATGAGGATGTTACTAGTAACAGAATACCTTGTAAAGAATTGAAATAGGGTTATGGTTGTTGGCAATTAAAGATAGTAACTGTTGTGGTTCTTCAATGTTGCATTTCCTTTCAATGTGGTTGGCCACTGAAGAAGTTTTATTGGATTACTCTGTAATAAGTCCAGAAAGACAAGGAAAATGAACAAAGGGCAATAACTCTATGAATACTGATGATTGAGTTATGGTTATTATACACTGCACTTCCTCTCATTGCGCTTGACCATTGTATGAAGTTGTATTGAATTCCAACTACTAGTTTTCAAGTTATGCACTGGACAAAAAAAGTAACAAAGGCAATAACTGTAATTAGTGCAAATAGAGTTATTGTTCTTGTGCAATGCACTTCATCTCACTGCCCTTGACCATTATATAAAGTTTCATTGAATTCCAACCATTAATTTTCAAGTTATGCACTGGACAATAAGAAGTAACAAAGGGCAAAAACTTTTAAATTAGTCAAAAAAGAGTTATGGTTGGTGTGCACTGCACTTCCTCTCAATATACTTGACCATAGTATGAAATAGTTTTGAATTCCAACTAGTAGTTTTCAAGTTATGCTCTGGACAAGAAAAAAGCAATGGAAAAGTAACAAAGGGCAATAACTCTATAATTACTCTGGACAGAGTTATAGTTCTTGTGCTTGACAATTGTATGAAGTTGTTTTAAATTCCAACCAATATGTTTTAAGTTATGTTCCGGACAAGGAAAAGTATCAAAGGGCAATAACTCTGTAATTTGTCAAAATGGAGTTATAATTATTGTGCACTGCATTTCCTCTTAATGTGCTAGACAACTGCATGAAGTTTTACTGAATTCCAACCGGTAGTTTTCAAGTTATGCTCCAGACAAGGAAAAGTAACAAAGGGCAATAACTGTCATTAGTCAAGATGGAGTTATGGTTCTCATGCACTGCACTTCCTCTCAATGTGCTTGACCATAATGTATGAAGTTATATTGAATTCCAACCATTAGTCTTAAAGTTATGCTCCGGACAAAAAAAGCATTGAAAACATTATGTAATCTGAGACTGTAAAAAGTGATTGCATTAATCTGAGTCTGTAAAAAGTGATTGCATTAAAATTAATCCGAGTCTGTAAAAAGTGATTGCATTGAAATCATTCTGTAATCTGACTTTCCAAATTGTGATTGCATTGAAAACATTATGAAATCTGCGATTCCAAAAAGTAATTGCTGCAATTTGCATTGAAAACATTATGAAATCTTAGTCTGTAAAAAGTGATTGCATTGAAATCACTATGAAATCTGAGACTCCAATTAGTGTTTGCATTGAAAACATTATGAAATCTGAGATTTCAAAAAGTGATTACATTGAAAACACTATGAAATCTGAGACTCCAAAAAGTGATTGCATTGAAAACACTATGAAATCTGAGACTCCAAAAAGTGATTGCATTGAAAACACTATGAAATCTGAGACTCCAAAGTTATTGCATTGAAATCACTATGGAATCTTAAACTGCAAAAAATGATTGCATTGAAAACATTCTGAAATCTTAAACTGTAAATAAGTTCCACTGAAATCATTATGAAACCTGAGTCTGTAAAAAGTGACTGCATTGAAATCACTATGAAATCTGAGACTCCAAAAAGTGACTGCATTGAAATCACTATGAAATCTGAGATTCTAAAAAGTGATTGCATTGAAAACACTATAAAATCTGAGACTCCTAAAAGTGATTGCATTGAAAACACTATAAAATCCGAGACTCCAAAAAGTGATTGCATTGAAAACACTATGAAATCTGAGACTCCAAAAAGTGATTGCATTGAAAACACTATAAAATCTGAGACTCCAAAAAGTGATTGCATTGAAAACACTATAAAATCTGAGACTCCAAAAAGTGATTGCATTGAAAACACTATGAAATCTGAGACTCCAAAAAGTGATTGCATTGAAAACACTATGAAATCTGAGACTCCAAAAAGTGATTGCATTGAAAACACTATGAAATCTGAGACTCCAAAAAGTGATTGCTTTGAAAACACTATGAAATCTGAGACTTCAAAAAGTGATTACATTGAAAACACTATGAAATCTGAGACTTCAAAAAGTGATTGCATTGAAAACACTATGAAATCTTAGACTTCAAAAAGTGATTGCATTGAAAACACTATGAAATCTGAGACTTCAAAAGTGATTGCATTGAAAACACTATGAAATCTGAGACTCCAAAAAGTGATTGCATTGAAAACACTATGAAATCTGAGAATCCAAAAAGTGATTGCATTGAAAACACTATGAAATCTGAGACTTCAAAAAGTGATTGCATTGAAAACACTATGAAATCTGAGACTCCAAAAAGTGATTGCATTGAAAACACTATGAAATCTGAGACTTCAAAAAGTGATTGCATTGAAAACACTATGAAATCTGAGACTTCAAAAAGTGATTGCATTGAAAACACTATGAAATCTGAGACTTCAAAAAGTGATTGCATTGAAAACACTATGAAATCTGAGACTTCAAAAAGTGATTGCATTGAAAACACTATGAAATCTGAGACTTCAAAAAGTGATTGCATTGAAAACACTATGAAATCTGAGACTTCAAAAAGTGATTACATTGAAAACATTATGAAATCTGAGACTGTATATTGTATAGAAAGCAATGTGAAATCTAAGACTGTAAAATGTTATTGTAGTGAAAACAGGAAGAAATCTGGGACTGCAAAAGTGATTGCATTGAAAACATTATGAAATATAGGGCTGCAAAAAAAAAGTGAGAAATTGGCAATTCTAATAAGTGATTGCATTAAAAAACACTATGAAATCTGAGTAAGCAAAAGGGTGATTGCATTAGAAACAAGATCTGAAGAGAATTAATTGAAAATAGTGTGTAAAGTTTAATTGAAAATAGTTTGAAAAGTTTAATTGAAAATAGTGTGAAAAGTTATTGAAGTGGAAACATGGTGAATTTTAAGACGCTCTGAAAAAAGTGTGAAATGAAAGACTTGAAAGTATTACTGTACTGAAAATTGTGTTTGAAAATATAAGTGTTGACCTTTTTACCCTTACCCTGCTGGAACTTAAAATTGTTGCAGCCAGACCACTCCTAACAACCTAACACTGTGACAAACCACTACACTGTAACATGGGCTAACCTTGATGAACCCATAGCTGATAATGGACTATTCAAAATTCAAAAGAGGGCAAATCCATTACACAAATTGAGAAGGTTATGTGCTTTGATATAGAAATATGAGAGCAATTATACTCCATTCAGCTAGGGGAATTTATCATCTAATACACTTGGTGATTTATTGTGAAACATCAATTTTAATTATTCCATTCACAAAATGATAACATCAAGGTCATCAACTAAACAAAATCCCCATTGAACATTTTTCCTAATAACAAGAACTGTTGGTACTTTGGACAGCGTGCTTTACTATTGTCAGTGCTTGATAGTAAAACAAGTCTGGATAATGTAGAATTTTTCTTAGTTCATAAAGGATCTTAATAAATAGTTATGGGTCTTGAATATTGACCTCAATTAGTATGTGAAGTTTAAACCCATTCCCTTGAGTAGTTTTGAAGATACCAACTTGCACGCAAAGACTTAACGAAAGTGTGATGTAGACCTAAGTAGTTTTAAAGATACCAACTTGCACGTAAAAACTTAACGGAAGTGTGGTGTAGACCTAAATAGTTTTAAAGATACCAACTTGCACGTAAAAACCTAACGGAAGTGTGATGTAGACCTAAGTAGTTTTAAAGATACCAACTTGCAAGCAAAAACTTAACGGAAGATGATGTAGACCTACGTAGTTTTAAAGATACCAACTTGCACGCAAAAACCTAACGGAAGATGATGTAGACCTAAGTAGTTTTAAAGATACCTACTTGCACGCAAAAACTTAACGGAAGTGTGATTAAGACCTAAGTAGTTTTAAAGATACCAACTTGCAAGCAAAAACCTAACGGAAGATGATGTAGACCTAAGTAGTTTTAAAGATACCAACTTGCAAGCAAAAACCTAACGGAAGATGATGTAGACCTAAGTAGTTTTAAAGATACCAACTTGCACCAAAAACCTAACGGAAGATGATGTAGACCTAAGTAGTTTTAAAGATACCAACTTGCACACAAAAACCTAACGGAAGTGTGATGTAGACCTAAGTAGTTTTAAAGATACCAACTTGCAAGCAAAAACCTAACGGAAGATGATGTAGACCTAAGTAGTTTTAAAGATACCAACTTGCAAGCAAAAACTTAACGGAAGTGTGATGTAGACCTAAGTAGTTTTAAAGATACCAACTTGCAAGCAAAAACCTAACAGAAGATGATGTAGACCTAAGTAGTTTTAAAGATACCAACTTGCAAGCAAAAACCTAACGGAAGTGTGATGTAGACCTAAGTAGTTTTAAAGATACCAACTTGCAAGCAAAAACCTAACAGAAGATGATGTAGACCTAAGTAGTTTTAAAGATACCAACTTGCACGCAAAAACTTATTGAAAATGTGATGTTGACACCTGGTTGAGAACAAATTATATAGCTCTCTCTATTCTTTCAATAGTTGTGCTTAAAAGGGGGAGTGTACACATTGTTAAACACAAACGAGGAAAATTATTCAAATTCTGATTAAAAGATATGTTTAACAATTTAAACAAACAAGTTGCTTTATAATAATTTTTATGAAAAACAACCCGAGGGACTGTGAACCACTTTCTTCCTCAAAAGTTTGACAAATTAAATTTTGTAAAGATCATAACTGTGTTGTCAGAGAAATTTGTTACTTGAAATTTAAAAAATCATTTCTATAAAACAAGTACATTAAACAAATTGATATATTACACTATTGAAGTATAGCAACATTTGTAAAGTGCCATTACAAAGTCTGTGGGAAATATTGGCACTCCTAAGGGTTTTTCGTTTGGTTGGGTTATAAGTGTAATGGCGACATTCAGCTTTATTGCTGCAGAGAGGACCTCAGGTGTCCCTCAGTGTATTATTTCAGGCATGATTTTAGTGAACTGATTTAAATTAAAACTGAAAATCAGCCTCTGTTTTAGTTGCTGCATGTCGCCTGAAGTATGAAAAGGCAATCTGGCAAAATCCATGCAAAATTGATATATTGATTTACAGATGCTAGTTATTTCTTACTGATTGGCAGTTATACACTTATCTCACACATAGATATTTTTCATCACTAATGATCTGTTAAATGAATTTTTATCATAAAATTTATAGATTTGTATACATTTATCAGATAATTTGGTGTCTTCATTATTGAGATGTTTTTTGCAAAGGTTACAATAATAATAGATGTTATCTGGAACTTGATAAATGTCAGTTTTTCCAAACTAATCCCCCGGTACAAACAAACTTTTACCATTATAACTTCACAGTGCAGTATTGGTCACAACATATTTGCCAACCTGTTGCTCTAATTTTTGAAGCTGTAACTGTAAAAGTTTTGTTTGTTTGCGATAGGGATATAAGCTGGAAAAAACCTTTTTAAAGTTTTCTTAATTCCGGTGCGAGTCTATTGTCAAAGCTTACCTAGGTAGGCTGGTGCCTTGTCTTTAGGGACGTGATTGTCGATATATGTAGTGCCGAGGGTGAATATCGGGGTTCCACCAGTTCCTATCAATATCTGCGCTGTTATTAGAATTAAAACGTATGTAAGATTGCCAGCATTTTTGTCAATACAATTTTCATCAGAACGTTTTGATCCAACAATCTTGCAAATGTTTTCATCGGTACTATTTGATATAATTCCTTGATGAACTGTATATTTTTTAGCAATGATATGTGGTAGAGCGAACAAAAGAGCACCAAAACCCATCAGTATCACACCTTTCCCGATCCAGCGGGGTATGTGACGTCGTCCTCCGAAGTAAGAAATAAATACAACAGCAACTAAACTCCCAAATTCATAAGACGCTGCAATTAAGCCTGATATCGAACTTCCGATTTCAAAGCGTTTTTCGATCGTAGTTATCACACTGTTAAGATACCCTGTCGACAGAGTTCCTGACATTGTTATTAAAATGCACATAAAAATCACAAATAATTTTATATTTGCGCAATACTGAATACACTGTGGCCGGAATTTCCCTATTCCACACTGTCGATCATCCGCAGACAATGGAATCTGGCATAACTGGTTGTCTATGATAATATCGCGTTCTGTACCACCTTTTAACAACTTTGAGGCACTACTAACTGAATATCCACTTGTTGAACTCTCTACACCTAATGACCTTTGACCTAGACTCTGACCTCCAGGTGTGGACGTCATGTCCAACTCCGACAGAGGAGAAAAAACGACCTTATTTTTACACGGCAGGTCAATATAATCTGGTCTTGCTGGTGTGGCCATCGCTTTCACTGTTACGTAACTTATCCAACTAAAGATGTGTTTCCTAGCAACCTTAATCTTCCTGTCATTCTAGATCAACCTGAAAACATAGATTAGAATGTCATGAATACATTTACAATGTATATACAATGTACTAATATTTTCCAAACTATGCTAAACGTCTGCTTCTTTTGTCATACAATGACCAGTGCTCATACTGACCCTCTACTTAGACTGCACAGCAGAGCAACTTTACATTGTTCTTATAATGTTGATGTCAAAAGAAAGTGCAATACAGTAACAGAAGATTATTATATAATTTTTTTATTTTATCTTCCTAAAGATTGCTTATCCTTTATTCCTTCATAAGCTGTCAGTGACAATATTGTAACACACAAAACAAATATCCTCATTATGCAAAATGAGAACTCAAAAGTGACTAAAATTTAATTGCACCTTAAACATCCATAAAAAAATTGAAATTTTCAATTCTTTACACAGATTCTTTCTTCAACAAACAATGTTCTTATCACCACTGTTTAAATGTGAGCGAGTATTATAAAATAGCTGATTAATTCTTTCACTATTGGCCGCTTTATTCATACCTCTTTATACATGTAATATTAACCTAAATTATAAAAATTGATACAAGACGCTGTATTAGTATATTATACATTACATAATGGAACAACCAATCAATATTCATTATTGTATAAAGCTACTACTATAACCATAAATGCCAATATTTAACTGACCTAGGCATTCTTTCATATATATTAATATCTGTATTGTTTACATTATAAAAACATTATATTGATATATCTATTACATCTTAGAATGATCTGAATCAATGGTTTTATCTGTAACTTGTGACAATTGTCACTTTAAGGTTAAGTTAAAGGGATTACTTTTGCAAATTTTTATTCTAGTTTATTTCTGTAGAAAGTTATTAATATATAAATCTTAAATATTTGACCCCAGGGCTTTTATCTGAACAAACTTGGCAAAGACTCACTAGATGATATTTCATGCTAAGTTATCATCTAAACTGTAGCTCTTTGGGTTTTTTACAAGAAGATGTTTTAAATTTTTACTATGCACATATAAGGAAAATCAATGACCCCCTGGGGCAGGACCAATTTTTACCCAAGAGCCCTTATTTGAACCTCTTTCGGTTGCCATGGCAACCAGAGTTCTGCTTGGGAACAATTTTTAAAGTTGACTACCAAAGGGTTACATTCCTGTGAAATTTGAATGAAATTGTCTAAGTGTTTATGAGGAGATGTCGTTTGAAGTAAAAGTTTATGGAGGGACAGATGATGAACAGATGGACGATGGATGAAAAGCGATCACAAAAGCTCACCATGTCACTTTGTGACAGGTGAACTAATAAAAAACTCAAAAATCTTTGAAAATAAGGGCTTCTTCACTGTTTATAGTGCTTAAAAGTTTGAAGATGCCATCCTTAGAGACAGTGATTGTGTGCATCCATTTAATCCCTGCAAATTTTCAGTCATGCATTTTTAAAACATCACTGAAATCCCCAATTCCATGGGTATGGGTCATGTTCCCAAATCCTGGGAAAAAAACCCTATACTGTATACCATCATAAATAACAGCAGTTTTATTGGTATACTTTATTCCTTCATCCTGTGCGGAAAAAAAATCTAATAACTATAAGTCTCCTTGGAAATGGCTGCTATTAAATACGAAATTAATCTTTGTGTCAAACCAAAAAACAAATCTATAGTATACCCTTGACAGTGACAGCCTCTCCCTAATTGACAAGTCTGTCTATATGTTACAGACCAGAGAATTTTATAATGTGGTCAGAAGCGAGGACAACTGATATTGCTATAAAACCTGGAATTACTTCTAGAATTACAATAATCTCAACACATATAGAAGACATTACCTAGTCTACTCCTATAGTTTAAAAATATCAGAAATGTTCAGGATGTACTTTTATTTTAGATTATCAGTCCAAATGGATGAAATGCGACAATTTGTTTCCTCATTACAGCTGTTTTTTAAACCATTAAAGTGCAGAAGTCGAAAAAATGTGTCTGCAAAGGTTAGTTCTTCAAAGGGGAGAAGTCCAAAAATGTGTTGGCATACGGTTCAAAATTCATTAAAGTGGAGAAAAGTCCAAAAAACTTGTCTGCAAAGGTTCCACCTTTGGTCCCCATGCTGTCAAATGACAGACACATTAATTTTCAAACCTTCTCAGGGAAGAAAAAATAGTTTCCGATTGGTCAAAGATTTCTAATATTGTGTAATTCTTTAACATTTCTGCAAATTACAGGCAATAGATTCAAATAATTTTGTTACGCAGATGAATATCATTTTAATATATGAAAATTGCTTGACTATTTCAGTAAAGCTTCGTATTATTGTGATCGCCTAAATGAACATTTGTTATTTAGACTTTCTGAAAAATAAAGTAACGATATTGACTCTAGGATAGGCACGACTTTAGGCAGTTGATGATCAATAATCAATTTCAATTTAATTTGAAATTAATAAGAATTACAAACCCTAATTTAGAATAATGTGGTTTGCTTCAGGCTGTTTTCTTATAACTTCCCAGTGGTCCAGGGGTTACACGCTAGTTTAGGAAGCGAGAGGTCTGGGGTTCAAATCCCAGTTAATGCAACTCAAGTTTTGTTTTTGTTTTTTTTTTTAAATTGTTTAAGCCAAAAAAACATTGAATTGAATATCAGTGTTGGAATTAGCCTTACAGCCAATTTACTACAGTTATACATGTTATAACCCTGGAAACAGCATTTTGCTGGCACTTCACAAAAACAAATTGGTTTATAATCTTGCAAACCGTTCACCTTTCTGACATTCTGAGACCCAAACAAATTCAGCGCCTTTTGTGCTTTGATTAAGCTATGGGAGTAGGTTACACCTATTAGTCCCTCCCAAGACTTCCAAATGATACTCTACATAAGCAAAAAGTAGAATAATTCTTCATTGTTTCAAAGTGATTTGTAAACTAAGAATTGACTTAGTGACCTAAAGCCTACATTCTGCCTACAAGAGACAACTGGCAATCTTACAACCTTTTAGAACTTGACATTTAAAACATTTCTTATAGTACTTAAAGACTGAATATGTCTGAAGCTAAGACACCTTAAATGTACGAGATTCAAACAAAACTGTTACAGTCAGACAGATAATATAAGACAAATGGAATATAACGATAAATCAAAAGATTTAAAATCCTACTTAGGGCTTCAAAATGTGAAGATTAACAAATAAATGATAGATTTGAACAGACTCAAATTTAATGTACATGATCAATAAGTAAAGTTTCCTTCCTCTCAATTTGAAATGTCTAGGTTAGATTTCTGATATAACTTTAGGTAGTGAAACAGAACCTTTGATGGTCACCAAATAATACATTAAATGGCAAAAATGAAAGGTTACATTGCTAAAGCAAGGGATATTTCTTACGTAAATGTGCACCCAAATGTGTTCATGGTAGCAATGGGTAAATTAAATGCAAAACACTGTATTTAACCATAACTGTTCTTAGAAACTTATCAGCCACACATGCCTGAAATAAGGCATGGCATGGGGGTTTTCAGCTGACATCCTCAGACAATAATAATAACTGGCAAATCGTCACACAATGATAATAACTGGAAAGTCGTGATTTTTAAACCTGAACTCAACAAATATTTTTGTTACTCTATTTGCTTATTTGTTGTACCTTATATAACAGACAATGGAAAATGAAAAGCAAATACAAATTATAATTTAAAGAAAAGTTGCTATACAACAGCTGTTATCCAGTTAAACCACTCGTGGTGCACTGACATTTACATCAGATTAGTCAACCTGTTGCACTTATTTTTGAAGTTGTAACTATACAAGTTTTAGGATTTTTTTACCCCCGAATTAGAAGAAAGAAACCCAAAATATTCGTAGTTCTGGAGAAAGTCGATTAGAACTACAAAAACACAATCTCCCACTACTGGCATCAAACAAAATTATTCAGGTCATTATTATTCCCAACAGGCTTTATATTCATTTTTCATTTCCCAGAATCTTTTGGCACAATCAGATTCATTATAGGACCTCTTCTTTTGTTTGTCTCTCATGTATATGGGCAAACATATCAGACAAGTGTCAGGGTCATGTTATCACAGAATCAACATTCCATTCAAGAGACAACAAACAGCATATAATTGAGTGTTCTATGATGGAGGTACATTGTTCTGTGTATCCAATAATTTCCTATTACATTCTTCATTTCTTTTTTTCCCACAAGGACTCACTAACAGTTAGAAGCGAAACACATGATCACCAACAGAAACACTTGAGGGAGGGCATGGAACCAGCAATAGTTGAAAGGGTCCACTTGAGGGAAGGCAAGGACTTACCAACAGTTAGAAGGGGTCTACTTGAGGGAGGGCAAGGACTCACCAACAGTTACAAGAAGTGCACTTGAGGGAGGGCAAAAACCCACCAACATTGAGGGCAAGGACTAACAATAGTTGACGACAAACACTTGAGGATGGAAAGGACTCAGCAAGAGTTAGAAGGGGTCCACTGGATGGAGGGCAAGGACTCACCAAAACTTAGGAGGACACTTGAGGGAGGGCACAGACTCAACAGTAAGAACCTGGGTGGTCTTGAGGGAGTGCAAGACTCACCAACAGTTACAAGGAGTGCACTTGAAGGAGGGTAAGAACTCACTAACAGTAAGGGCAAGGACTCACCAACAGTGAAGACTCACCAACAATTAGAAGGGTACACTTTAGGGAGGGCAAGGACTAAGGGTACATTTGAGGGAGGGCAAGGACCCACCAACAGTTAGAAGGGAGACTCTTTAGGGCTGGCAAGGACTCACAAACAGTTAGAAGGTAGGTAGCACTTGAAGGAGGGCAAGTACTGGTCCTAAGGGATCACTTATTCCAGCCCTTTGTGTGTTGAAAATTGAGTACCACTTTTGAAATTTTGAGTACCCCTCAACCCCTCAAGCCAATGTTAGGGGATGTGAGGGATGTGGCTCCTTTTCATTAATCCTTCATGTATAGACTCATTAATTTCATTAATGCTTCAGATGGATCACCATTTTCCCAGATCTTTTAGGCTTACTAGCACCCATGCAAGTAGATTATGGCCAGGCTCTTAAGTGGTGTTAAGCCTTGATATAAACCTGCTCAACAGGAATCAATAATCTGGCCACATTAAATACTAAAAGAGTTCTACAGGCTGAATGAAATTTATACTTCTCCTCAGATCTGAATTTAGTTGAACCATCTTTATATATATTGTACTTCTATATAAAAGTAGCATAGAATTACAAATAAACTAGGACTCTATCCAATGAATATGATTGTGAAAATGGGACAAGGGTGCCATAGTCACAAAATACGCCCGTTTACGAAAGCTTTAGATGGAGATGGGGGCATTATGGATAAGTGTTATCTAGCAAGCAAGTTTTTATTCTTGGCACTGTGTTGTTAAATGAACCTTAAAACAAATCAGTAGGGAAGATATGCACAGGATGTGTGACCTTGACCTTGGTTGCAGGGACCTGAATTTTATGCACGGCACTCAGCCTCACAATGATGAACATTTGTGCCAAATTATATTGAAATCCCTCTATACATGTGGAAGTTTTGCTCCGGACAAGCATTTTTCAATGAGCTCCAAGTGTGACCTTGACCTTTGACCTAGAGACCTGGTTCATGTGCGCGACACTGCTCCTCATAGTGGTGAACATTTCTATGAAGTTTCATGAAAATCCCTCCATACATGTAGGAGAGCTGAACTGATATTTACTTGAAAATTAAAATATAATTAAATTTCTATGAGAAAGTATTTACATTTGATAAGGTAATTACTGTATGATCTTTATGAACAAATACCAAGTCTACAGAACACCATAGTTATCACAGTTAAGAATCTTGACCAATGAATGAAACATGTGTAAATAAATGTTACATTCTTTAGAACATACTCAAGTCCAAGAAAGAGGATTATTTTATGCCCTTTGATTAAATTCTATTTTAAGAATTGAAAGTGAAAGTAGATCAAGGGGAGTAATTGTGTAAGTCATTTATGAACAAAGTAATAACTTTGTTGTCCCCCTTTGATTAAATTCTATTTACAAAATCTGGATATTTCATCATCTTTAGTGACCTTGACCTTGTATATATTGACCTAACTTATATGTATCACAGCCATAGTCTTGATAATGACCATTTGTGTTACAATCCCTCAATAAATGATGACTAAATGGTCCATATACACATCTTCATATTTTTATCTGAACTTTGACCTCTATGTGTGACCTTGACCTTGGCCGCAAGGACCTGAATCTTGCACGCGACACTCCGCCTCACAATGGTGAACATTTGTGCCAAGTAATATTGAAATCCCTCTATACATGTGGAAGTTTTGCTCCGGACAAGCATTTTTCAATGAGCTCTAAGTGTGACCTTGACCTTTGACCTAGAGACCTGGGGCCGTATTCATAAAGCTCCTAAGGGAAAAATTTCCCTTAGATCCTAAGATTTCCCTTAAAAAACGTAAGATTTCCCTTACTTTTTAAGAATTTCCTTAGTTGCTATTCATAAAACTCCTTAGGACAAAAATTCCTTAATTTTGGCCGATTTTCCCCTTAAATATTAAGGTACCCCATGTGCTCCCTTAACTTTTAAGGGAAAAAGTTAAGGGATAAAAATGAAGAAATAAAATGGCCGACTAGCAGACGATTTGTTCATTCCCTTTCTCAAATAACAAATCCAGCTACTTTCCATTTTGGAATCAACGCAGTTTCAATCATAATAGGCCTATCCGATGAAAATCATTCGTACCTATATTAGCCGTATTTAGAAACAACCGGCAACTTCCGTGCCAGTGGAGGCAATTTTCTGAATATTTTTACAACTTAAATAAATGCTTTATTGTATGAAGTAGTTATGTTACGAATGCGGAACTGACTTTTTATTGTCTGACAGAAGAAATAGTTTTATCCTGGATAGCCCAATCCTTACATTGTTGTTGGGAGCATGCGATAAATCGGAGAGCTAGAAGTATAATAGTGCTCGGACTGATATTTCGGAACGGTTTGACATCTACAAAAGTCAACATTATAATTAATGCAATCAAGTAATAATAAGAGGATATGGAAGAAAATTGAAGATTTATATTCAATACACTGCTGATGAGGTTTCAAAACAGTTAAAAACCTCCAATTTACAAATATACACTCAAGAAAAAGATGGGTACAAATCATTCACCTGGATTCAGGACTTGTTCTTCTAAAAACTTCCGGTAAGTAGATGTAAGTTTATATGTATTTCTTTAGTATACACTCAGATAAAAGGGATTTAAGCATAATATTATAAAATTTAAAAGTAGTAATGTGACATGATGCAACTAGCGACTAGGGTTATATTTACTGTTTAAAATAGAGCTTTATTGTCTGAAGGGTAGCAAGACACTTCAACCCCAGACACTTCAACCCTCAAGACAATTCACCCCCCCCCCCCCCCAATTCAGTAGGGCACTTCACCCCTCATCCAATTTTTTATTATTTTTAATATTATTTTATTAATAACTTTTTAATTTTAAAAGGGACTAAATAATATTGTATGTAAAATAAATAATATTTTATGAAAGATAAAAATATACATAAATAAATAAATAAATAAGTAAACATAAAATGACTAGAAATGAATGAATGAAATCTACATAAATTTTTTATCCACTTATTGTAATAAATAACAAGAGCCTGACCGCCTGGCGGGGGCAACGCTCGACTTTTTACTTTCTCTAAAAGCAAACAAGCAAATTTGTTGAATTTATATCCCCCGCCGAGTACTAGTTATTATTAACACAACACGTGGTGGTGGTGACAGTGACACGTGGTGGTGTCATGTGGTGGTGACACGTCGTGTTGGTGACATGTGGTGTCACGTGGTGGTGGCGACACATGGTGACATGTAGTGGTGGTGACACGTGGTGGTGGCGGCGGTGACATGTGGTGGTGGTGACACGTGGTGTCACATGGTGGTAGCACATGTGGTGTCACATGGTTGTGACACGTGGTCATTTAATGCACAAATTTGAGAAAATTCAGTAATTTAACCTTCAAGGTCAAGGTCATTTATGGATGAAGGTCAAGGTTAGTGTAGTCTACTGAAAGGTCTTGTCCCAAGGGTTGTTGTGGCCAAGTATGAAGACAATACACCAAGAAATAAAAAAATTATGATCCAGGTACAAGTTTGCGGAAGGGAACGGCAACGCCGCCGCGACTATAGCAATACCTCTACTTTTTATTTCAAAAAAAAAAAGTCGAGCTAAAAAAAGAACAATTTGTATTTACCTACATGTAACTAACAAATTACATGTAAGTAAACTTACCGGTATCACATGCTATGTGTTGCCAGTTACATTTGTATTATTGTTTTGCTTTCAAACCACTAAGCAAGGTACTGTCATTATATACATGTATTTTACTTAATATATACATCAAAGAAGGTTTAAACATTTCAATAGAATGATCATTTAATTAGTTATATCACTTTCACTTTAATTGAAATTAGTATAAAATATTTAAGTTAATAAAAAGAAAATAAACTAGAAATGTGTCGTCACGCCACGGATGGCCCCGCATGCAGCCAAAATTTCAGATGTTACAATATTTATTTACAATACAGTTGACTCTCGGTAACTGAAATTTCAAGGGACTGTGCATGTAACTCAAAAAGGATTTGACATAGAGTCATTAAACCTTACGGGAAAGTTGCTCAGCATATTTAGTTTTGCACCTGGGGTTTCGCTTATGGATTTATTCAGCATTTGTAGAGTTATTTCCCTTGACTTAGTAAAAACCATTTCATGATGTTGTTATTAAATTTTGTTCCTTGAGTGCTTGAGTTAGAATCAACCAACTTTACAGGAATAATGATCAACATCACTAAATTACAGGAATAATGATTCACATCACTGTGAAGCTATGCATGTGGATTTTTTTTCAGTTTTGTTAGAGTTATTGCCCTTGACTTACAGTTGTATAAATTTGCAATTTTCAACTTGTTCATGCATAGCTCAAAAAGTATTTCACTTGTTGGCCTGAAAGTTTACAAGAATGTTGGTCAGCATGTATACTTATGCACCTTGGGGTTTGCTTGTGGATTTATTCAGTATTTGTAAAGTTCTTGCAAAGGATCTTTAGTTTTCAAAAAAAATTTGACCTAGAGTCATAAGATTGACAGAACAGTGGCGCGTTGGGGGCACCCGTGTCCTATGGACACATTTCTAGTTAATATAAAAATTTTTTACCGACTACCAGTACAGACTAGGGCTGTCATTAAATATCGCTATATCATCCAATACAATTTCGATACACACTTTCAAATATCAACAAGCAATTATCATAGTATTGCAAGCAATCCATAAGTCCCCTACCGGTTAGAACCCCAGCAACATTCTGATCTCAATTTTACCAGTGAATGAATGACATGAATGAACTTAAATCTTTTGAGTTCTAAGTTTGTTTATTTCACAGTAATGTGTTAAGTTTCCCTGCCTAGTAAGGAAATTATTTTTATGCAATCTTGTCATATTACGATGTGGGATTTTAAAGTAAATCCTATAAGGAATGAAGAAGTTGGAGTAAAAAATACCAATTTCTCGAAAAAAAAATCTAAGTTCAAGGGGGACATACTTATGGAAATAGTCTTGCTAGAGTATTTAACCTTCTCAGAAATGTTGAGTGATAATAAGAAACACATATACATAGTTTGAAGCAGATACATTAGGAAATAAAGAAGTTATTTAAAAAAGACAACATTTTTTTTTTCATAAAAGTTCTAAGTTCAAGGGAGGTAATACTGATAATTTTTGTGCTAGAGTTATAAACCTTGTCACATATGATGTGGTTGATGACCAGAAACTTATATTTAAAGTTTGAAGTAAACACCTTAAGAAACAAGCAATTATCATAGTATTGCAAGCAATCCATAAGTCCCCTACCGGTAAGAGCCCAAGCAACATTCTGAAGGGCCATTGGCCATTCACTTAGGTTCCTATTTTAAGTAAATTTGTTGAAAAAGTTCTTTAAAAGTGATCATAGGAAACAGTTTTTATGTACAGACAGACGGACTGAAAGACACTCTAAAGTTATTTTTTAAACATCCCTGTTATCAAAATATAACATTTTTAAAATCCTATCATGATTGAAGAAGTTGGAGTAAAAATTACCAATTTCTCAAAAAAAAGTCTAAGTTCAAAAGGGGCATAATTCTGGAAATAGTCTTGCTAGAGTATTGAACACTCACAAAATTTAATGTTGAGTGATAATAAGAAACATTTATATGAAGTTTGAAGTAGATACATTCAGAAAAAGAAGTTATTAAAAAAAAAACAATGTTTTTTTCATGAAAATTTTAAGTTCAAGGGAGGTAATTCTGATAAATTTTGTGCTAGAGTTGTAAACCTTGTCACATATAATGTGGTTGATGACAAGCAACTTATATTTAAAGTTTGAAGAAAATACCTTAAGAAATAAAGAACTTATAGTGAAAAAACTTAAAAACTAGAATCAGAAATCTTGAAATTCAGTCTATTTGTTGCCATAGCAACCAGAATTTTCAACATAGGAAGAAAAGAAAAAGACGTGCATAATCTCCATACTGCCATCTATCCATATATCAAATTTCATAAAAATATTTTCAGTACTTTTTGTGTTATCGCGGGATCCAGGTTATGTGTAAAATTTGCCATATTTTCAGTCTATTTGTTGCCATAGCAACCAGAATTTTCAACATAGGAAGAAAAGAAAAAGACGTGCATAATCTCCATACTGCCATCTATCCATATATCAAGTTTCATTAAAATATTTTCAGTACTTTTTGCGTTATCGCCGGATCCAATTTTGTGGACGGACGGACTGACGGACGGACTGACGGACGTTCTCACAGGACAGTTATTATGTGGCTACTCTATTGTTCTCTCTATTGTTCTTTTTAGCCACGCAAAAGAAAATAGCCACATAAAAGCATTACAGAATGAATGACATCAAAGAGAACCTATTGTCCCTCTAGCCACATAATTACTCTCCTGTGAGTGCGGACAGACAGACGGACAGACGGACGGAGGGTAAACCTAAAGTCCCCTCCGGTAAACCGGTAGGGGACTAATAAAGAACTTATAGTGAAAAAGCTTAAAAATTTAAATCAGAAATCTTGAAATTCAGGCTATTTGTTGCCATAGCAACCAGAATTTTCATCATAGGAAGAAAAGAAAAAGATGTGCATAATCTCCAGACTGCCATCTACCCATGTTTCAAGTTTCATAAAAATATTTTCAGTACTTTTTGAGTTATCACTGGATCCAGTTTATGTGTTAATTTTGCCATTTTTTCAGACTATTTGTTGCCATAGCAACCAAAATTTTCAACATAGGAAGAAAAGAAAAAGACGTGCATAATCTCCATACTGCCATATATCCATATATGAAGTTTCATAAAAATATTTTCAGTACTTTTTGCGTTATCGCGGGATCCAGTTTTGTGGACGGACTGACAGACGGACGGACAGACAGACGGACGGAGGGTAAACCTAAAGTCCCCTCCGGTTAAACCGGTAGGGGACTAATAAAAGCTAAAATTAATTTACCGGTATATACCTCTCTATTTTGCCTAATAAGAGACGTCACTTTTTTCAAGTTTTCTTGGCTAACTTTTTGTTAAATATGTCGGTGACAAAAATTACAGAAAAAACTTTCTGTTAGTTTGTAGTATTTGTAATGTCTAATACAAGCATGCAAAACACCATGGTCCCAATTCATAGTGTATATTTTAATGTTTTCATTTATCTACTTTCAAAGTCGATATTTTTTTCAATATTTGTCTCTTGATATATCAATACAAAATTTTCCATCAATGACAGCCCTAGTACAGACAGGAATATTTAGCTTGATGGGAACTGTTTAGGATAGGATTTTGAGCAACCTAGATATTTACACTAATACCTATATATTCTAACATAAGTGATAATTGTGTTCTGTTTCTTATTCTGAAATATTGCCTTTGGTTCTGTTTGACATTGATCATTGTCAGGTGACAGGTGGTTTGTACTTGCAAATGATAAAATACTTTTGTTCTTTCTTAGTATTCAGCACAAAAAAAAGTCATTTGCATTTTATTTCACAACTTCAGTTTCTGATTTTTTAAACTTTTTTTTTGTTTAAATTAACATTAATTAAGTATTAAAATACATTTGCTTTTTTTTCAGCATACTCAAGATATTGACGATTGGTTTGGAAACTCTCATTAACAGAAGGAATAAACAACAAAACAGAATTTTTTTATTGGCCATTGACTTAGTTAATGAAACGTCGTACTCATTATAAATGTGAAATCAATGACATTTGTTGACAATTTGAAAAAAAAACAACATACTAACATATGGTATTGATATCCTTGCCATAGTGAAAAAGTGACATCATTTGAAAAAGTGTGATTGCAATTACAGACAGAAGTGATCTATTGGAGATCTTGAAAAGTGTAAATACTAAGTGACAACATAACTAAGTTATAATCTTTGGAAGTGTGAATACTTATTACATCAGTTGATAATCTTGGAAGACTCTTTATGTTTTTATCACTTTTATAAATCCATGAACTCATTCTTCATGAAATAAAACTTTCATCCTGAATTCAATATATTTTGTAAAATAAAGTTATAAACTTTCACACTGATTTATATTCTTACCCACCATTAAAGATAAAGGTTTCTTTGTGATATTGCATGGATATTTCAAGTTCAAGTAAATATTTGCTTACTGGTTCCTGAGATGGGGACAGTCGGGTTACATCACAAAAAAAATCAATTATTAATTTGACCTTTGAAAGTCAAGGTCATTTATGACTTAATTAAGATTAATGTAAGTTTCATCATCTTGAAGGTCTATCTACAAGGACAATTCATTCATTAATAATTAAAATTTAGCCTTTTTGGTACATTTTTGTGATATTTTCTACGTTAAAAAAGACAAACAGTCAGAGTTATGAAACTTGACACACAGATGCATTGTAATTTTTTAATAATTTCCATATACTCATTGCAAAGTTTAATCACCATTCAAAACAAAAACAATTAACAAATTCAGTAATTGCATCTTTAAGGCTAAGGTTATTTAAAAGTCAAGGTCAAAGATAATTTGATCTTCATTAATGGTTTATTCAGTCTAAATATGAAGACAATTCATTAATACAAAATTTGTAGCCAGTTACAGAAAGAAGAGAGCAAAATTCAGTTATTTGACCTTAAAGGACAAGGTCATTTGTTACTCAAGGTCAGGTCATCCTAAAAGAACAATCCACAGAATGTTATTCCATGTATGAAAATTCATTCATTAACACTAAAGCAGTAGCCACTTTGGTCAGGTTTTTTGTGGAATATTTTCTAAGCTAATAACATTTAGGGCCATCAGTGATAACATGTGTCGCCTCATGATAGCCAATCACATGTTGCAGCTACTGTGTAGCAGGAGACCCAAAAATCATGAACGGGGCAAAACACTTGTTTTATTTAAAAAATAAAATATAATTAAAGGGCCATAACTCCAACTAAACTTATTGAACAATAAAACCAATGATATGTACAACTAGACTTGGTACTGATCATTCCTGTAAATTTTGAAAGAAATTGCAGCAGCAGTAGTTTTTTTGAGAATTAGTCCGGCATGGGTAAAACAAACAAAAAATTTCCAGTCTTCTATGTGTTGTAGGGCAAATTGTAAATTAAAATAAGTTATGTGTTTAAATTAATAAATATAAAATTGGCTATTGTATAGGTATACACAGGAAAATTGCAGTCAGTTTATAGTGTAAAATCCTTTATAAGAGTCTATGTATTTGGCATACTTGCCCATACTTAATTTTACTTCTTTTTGTCAATTTGTTCCTAGTGAAAGGAATCTGGCATACTTGGAATGACAGTGATTATAAAATAGTTAAAGATATTATTTGTGCGAACACAAGCTGAAGTCATTACTTTGACATTAAATTAAACATAAAAAATATGATAAACAAGATCAACAAGGAAAGGCATAAGGATTGCTAATACAATGATTCCCCCCCCCCCCCCCCCCCCCCCCTACATTTTACAGCTGAATAAAGGCTGTTTCCCCTAGCCCAAAATAAGTATATTTTCCCTAAAAAATTTTAATAAATATTTTCCCCTTAAATGCCCTGTGCCCACTATTTTACCAGAACCATGACTTAACAGCATCTCACTTATATCTGACAGCTGTCCCTATAGATAGCCTGGCAGACTTATATCAATAACATGTCCCTATAAATAGCTATATACCATGCATGTTAAATTGAATTGAAATTGAAAATTTAATCAAATGTGTGGGTAAATTCCATTTCTTCAGTTGTCAGATTTCCCTGTTTTCTGGTTTATCACACTATATTTTCCCCTTCAGAAAGCCACAGGTTGTTTTTAAAATTGGAAAAAAATCACTGTAATACATTGACAGTTTTGTTTTCATGATCACTGTAATACATTGACAGTTTTGTTTTCATGATCACTGTAATACATTGACAGTTTTGTTTTCATGGCTTCAAAGATATTTGTATCAAATAAGAAAGTTACAGCACAGGCATCTGATTATAATAACCATATGCAAGCAGCAATTATTATTTTAACCATTTTGCTATGGTGGTTATTTTTGCTCAGTTCCCTTAATACTGACAACTAAAATTACAGGTTTAGACAGTATCATGTGTAAAGGCTGGTATGCACAGTAATTCAGGTGCTCTCAATATTAAATGAAAGCTAAATAAATTTTAGATTACTGTAAAGTAATATCTACTTTTAAAAAAGCCCAAAACTAGAAATGAAGCTTTGCAAAAAAATCTACAATGTAATATTTCAGTTCAATTTAAACATGAAAACTACAAATGTTTATGTCCTTTTCCTTCAGTTAATTTAACTAAGACCAGTCATACTAAAACAATTGTTCATCATTTATTTTATTCCCTTGTGTCACAGATCTTAATTTAATCAAATACCAAATGAATTAACATCAATTACTTAAATTTGCAATAGAGAATAACATACTATTGTCTTTTTGATATCAATTTATCAGACAAAGCTGATATGAGCTTGTTTATTTATATATATGATAAATTAAAAGCAGATATAACAGCTGAATTAAAAGCAGATATATTAACAGAAATAAAATGGATAAAATAAGAATCCCTGAAGAAAGCCCAACATAACACAATTGAAAATGTTACAGGCTCAGTTTGACTGAGCCTGTTCATGTACAGTACTGACAAGTGCAAACCACTGTTCATGCCCCCTAGCACCGGCTTAAGCAGAATTCAACATTTAACATGAACTGGTACAATTTTGAAACATCTGCAGATGTGTTCATATGGCGGTCATCATGGAACCTTCAATGTGACATGTAAGTGCCATTCCATGAAAAGCGGCATATGGTCCCGTGGTAAAAAAAATCTGTGTGCCCTAAACCAGAAAACAATGGGCGGAACTAAATAAAATGGAATTTCGAAAGGGGTTCATATAATATGAAATCTACGATTTTAAGGAATTTTTTTTTTGTTGGAGTTTTTATTCTCTAGGGCAGTAAACCATGCAATAAATGATAGTAACCTATGTCTTAAATGTCAAAATAGAATAAGCTAACATACTGAAGTCCATAATTTAATTTATCTATTACATGTATATGTAAATTCAAATTGTATTAAAGCATAAATGATATTGTATTTGTTAAAACATTAATTACCTTTTTATATATGGTATGTATATCTAACTTTTTGTTCTTGTAACTATGCAAAAAAAAAGTAAATAATTATAAACAAAATTAAGAGACAAGATAATATTAAACATGGCGGGCTACATGTATGATGTACATGTATATAGATCTACATGTACCTTGGACTTGATGATGTTTAAAATTAATAAACTTTGGCAATCGTCCAATAACCCCCTTGCTACACGACTTCTTAATTTGTTACCAGGATGTTTTTTTTTTTTCAGAAAAAAGTATCAGCTTCCAACAATTTACCAAAAACAGGCAAAATGTGCACGAAGTGATTTAGGGGACGAATAATTTGAGTTATTGACTCCGTCTCGAAATTCAGAAAAATTGTCAAATGCATCGTCAAGAAAATCAATTAGGAGTGAAACATTGGTTCTTTAGTAAACATGCTATTACGTATGTTTAATCATATCGGCATAATTTATCGGTAAATTTTTTACTAAAATAGTAAACACTTACCCTACTTTCACTTTGTATTTTCGGAAAATTTCGAAGCTAGTTAGGTAAACAAGAACAACATGCGAATGAAACTGATAATGTTTAAAAACGTCAGTCTCAAACCATGCCACTAGTGTTAAACCCACAATCTTTTTCCTCTGCCTGCTTCATATGATGACTGTCCGAATATTTCCATGATATACAAAAAATATCCATGAAAAGGTCTGAAACGTCGCGCATTTCCTGCTCTACTGGTATCGAAGCAGTATCCGTCGGCTAGTAGTATCCGACAATACGTTTATTTTCGTTTTACTGAAACTCTTCAAAATTGAAGGTGAGTTTTTTTTCAGAACAATATTATTCAAGGAAACGTTCGACAGAATTTCTTCAGTCTAAAATAAACATTAAACATAATCGTTCTCACCTTTATATTTTACAAGCAGGTGTGTTTACATTTTCCGCATGAGGGATTTCACGTGCTACTGTTGCGCATGCGCCAAGGATAACTCCATTAGGCACAAATTAAGACAAGTTTGCCCCCTTTGCCAGCGATTACAGACGACATTTCAAAAGTCGCTAATAATCATTCAAATTTCATAATAGTCAATAAATATAAGCTAGAGCTATGTGTTGTTGACATTTTTAATCAACAAATCTTGAAATAAAAGCAAAAATGACAGAAATGGGAAACCTTCTAACCAAGGGAGGCAACACTGTTTATTATAGTCTACAGTAGGTTGTTTCCCGTACAGAAGGCTATTTTTATTATGGGGCACCTTATGGGGTGTTTAGAATAATTTTACAGAATTTCTTTTATATATTTTCGTACTTGAAATTAATGTGTTATGAATTCATGAATGCAATAACACTCGTGGTACAAGCATACGATATGTCCGTGAAATGTAAAAAGTCTAGTTTTGACCAATGACCGTGATAAAAAAAATTAATGATTAACAAGTTTTCTTTTTTTTTCTTCTTTTTCTTTTCTTTTAAAATTGTTTTATATTTAATTTGTACAAATGTTCACATCAAAAATGTCTGTATTCAAAATATAGACATTAAAATGCGTACAGTTGTTTGACCGGTTCCGACACAGGTTTTCAACTTTCGCTGTCTGCATACAAATTAACAAATTGTTTCAAAGACCAAAAATTAATGTACATTGTACTTGCTAGTAGATATTCGATTCCACTTCAAACCTTTTTTTCTAATAAGAACACCGCTTCATTTAATCTTGATTGTTTTCACCAGTTCCGGAGGTTTACCAGTTCCGGTGCACATAACAAACCATTTGTAATATTACCAACAAACCATTTGTAATATTAAAAACCTACGAAGAGTACAAGAATAAGTACAGACCTACCTTTGAACAATCTTATCATTAAATTGCGTATACACGGCAGTTTTACTAAAACTTACATGGTTCAGTTATGGCCGAGGGGAGTTCAATACTACCAGAAAACGACGGCGATGTGTTTTGAAAAAAATAACATGAACTCAGACTCTGCGCTGTGTAAGATAAACTCTTGCGAACAAAATGCAAGAGCATTGCTGTAAATAAATTAGTTTGAACAAAATACAAATAATTGCTAAACGAAAGTGATTGACTTATAAATGTACTGTTTGAACCACATATGATCGACCCATTGATTAACTTTAACCATCGTGTGAACACAATCTTCGTACTTCTTTTCTTGCACGATAATATATGACAACTGTCCTTAACCATATACGACCTTTAAAAGTCAACCTTTTACCCTTAATCAAGTTTATGATGCACGATCGTTGTAAAACTTATTTACATATGCCCCAAAATAATATTCACTAGTTGCAGATTTTATACGGTGCAAAATACACCGGAAAACTCGCTGAACGAAAATTTGTTCTTCGGAGTATCCCCCCTCAAGCCCTAGCACCTGCCCAGTTGGCCGTACGTATCACAAAATCGTGACATAGTCAAGATAAAAAAAATAAGTTTTTGTTTTGCGATTGTGCTCGAACAATATTTATTCCAGTCCATTAGTGATAAATACTTTCTATAGATAATCTTATTATTTACTGTTATTTTATCTGGGACAGAACGATCTTCTGTCCCAGATTTTATCCATAAATTAAAACAAATATATTAACAACAATTTTTAGAACACTGACATAGAAATCGATATTTATTTGTTCTTTCTTCTGCATGTTATTTATCATTTAGTTTTCATGCAGAGGTTAAATGTATATCAATTACACTACACGTAGATGTGCTTTCCATAAATAAGAGCATAGCGTATCTTAAAGACTCGATCCCTACTATTTTAAACAGTTAGCGCTTTTTTAAATAAATGATTATGCTTTTACTTCAAAATATGTTTATCTTAACAAAGTTGTTGGCACACTTTTTTTACACACTCTTTCATAAATTCCATTATCAAATAACATTTTAGTTCTGATGAGAACACATGGAAAAGTGTTCATTGACAGAAATCCTTTTTATTAAAAATACATGCTTCGGAACTACATGTAGTTAAATAGGGTCTCCTAGTTTAAACAGGTATGAATATCTTTATGTTATATTTTTGCAAATATTTTTGGATGAAGTTGTAAGGCAGATAACAACTTTTCCTTCAATATATAAACTGTGTCCCTTTCTTTCAGTTTACATTATAATATGTACCGATATACCAATACCAATGAGATTGGCGAGATGAAATTTAGCATTTTTTGCCTAAATCAGACGAAAATTATAAATAAGAAGCCGAAATAGAATGATGATTTAATTATTTATTTGTTAATGTCAATAAACTACAAAACCAGTGAATATTTTCGATATTTTCTATATTTATTGTCGGTTTACGTGAATGGCTCGCTTTGATTGTTTCGGAACTGGTCAGTGCGCCGGAACCGGTCTGATAATAATCTCGGTAAAAATCACTGCAGATGTCATATTAAGTCTACCAATATTTCTGAATTATTACGATTAAAACCCTAAATAAAGCAATATTATTTGTCTAAAGAGGCCTTTAAAAAGTCTTATTATAATAAAAACATCGATACCGATTTATAAACCCGCCAAATCAATGATTAAAAAAAAGTGTCGGAAACTGCTTCTGTAGCGAGGCAATTTACGGCTAATTTACACCTCCCGTTGGAGCCCCATTTTTGATGCGCATGTCTTATTCAGGAATCCGGTTTTTATTTACAATAACAATGCATGACCTGTATTTTGTCATATCAAAAGTTTATTTAAATTGGAGACGTTGTTATTGAGAAATTTTTCAATAACCTCATATTTTTATCGGAAACTGCTTCGATACCAGTAGGTCAGCCATCTTGTTTTTGTTACTATTTTTAGCACAGTCAGTGCTCTCCAGTCGGTAATTACAAATAGAAAAACTGATATTAAACGAAATTTTCGCCTTAGGATAAAATTTAAGTTAAGGAATTTCTTGCCTAAGGAATTCACTTAAGGGATTTTTGACTTCAAAGTTAAGGGAAAATTTTACCTTAGGGAGTTTTCTTCAAGATAAGGACATTTTTCCCTTAAAACTTAAGATGCTTTATGAATACGGCCCCAGGTTCATGTGCGCGACACTGCCCCTCATAGTGGTGAACATTTCTATGAAGTTTCATTAAAATCCCTCCATACATGTAGGAGAAATGCTCCGGACAAAATTGGACGCCGCCCGCCCGCCCCGCCCGCCAGGGGCGTTCCCATAATACGTCCCGTTTTTCAAACGGGCGTATAAAAAATGATTATATATAAAGAATTCAATCATGGAAGAGGTTACAATGTTAAAGCCAATTAGCTTGTCTGCTGGTCAAACAACAGAAGATCTTTAAAGGTTTTGTATCATAACTTACTATCTAGTAAAAGATTTTGTACCACATTTTTCAATCTAGAATTTCATAATTATTATAATAAGACAAGAATTGCTAAATGCATAGTGGATAGTTATTTACCAATAAAAACAACAGTGAACAGAACAATAATTATCTTGAGATATTAGTAATAAGAATATAATAACATATAAATCAAATTATAAAATTAATTGTTATTCATTATCCCTTTTTTTAGGCAATTTACAAGTTATATTTTAAGTAGATGGGAGTTAATGAATTAGGTGCATGGTGTATGGGGAAGGAGAATATACATAGAATATTATATATATAGAATATAATTGGATTGTAATCAAAGGGCTGCAAGTTTGATCCTCGATGAGGTGTAAAATTTCTCAATGACAATTTATCTTGGACATAAAACCTAATGGGCGATTGTTGATTATGATTAGTTAAGTTGGTAACTTGCAAAGAAATTTGTTATTACTGGTTCAAACCTTTTTAGGACCAACTACCAAGATAAAACCATAAATGTGGTGAAATCGGCCTTAAAAATCAGAATAAAAACAATTTCATACATATTTGCAACAAACATCCATTAAAACTTCCGTCTTTCTTTTTAAACAATTTCATTTATTTTTAAACATTCTATTGCATTAAATACATGTTTACAAACATATCAGTATATATCAAAATGCAAATGGGTTGGGCAATAAGTTCTTACAACATTAGATTCAGCCCTTCCCAGAATTTTATACACATGCATTTAAATTTCCGACTTGTTTTCCAGACATCCTGTAGAAGTTTTCTGATCACATCACATATATTTTTAACTACCAGCTAAATTTAAAAACGGAAATGCAATAAATTATTTACAACATAACAAAATTTAAATCACATCTCACAACATTTCTGGTAAATTTCCAATTCTAATACACTGAGTCATTTATACCAATTTACACACAAACACACAACAAAATACCTTAGACAGCACTATAACAATCTTAGCAAAATTGTCAATTAAATTTCCAAGTCACTGCATCAAATTAACATGTAATCTACAACTACCAAATTACTTAATACTGTATCCTTGAATGGTTTCATTATAACAAATTTAATATTATTCAGTATCACAGCTATCAGGGGATAAACTCTCGATAACATGATAAAAAACAACACAATAATAAAGAACATTCGACCTGAATGTAAGACAGAAAAATCCACGACTGACCTCCACTTTCTGATAATGTCCATCAAGTTCCGACTACACAATATATCTAATAAAAACAATAAACATCAGAGCAACTATATCACATACCAGCTGTACTAATGGTATAAGATAATTAGGTAGTCCTAATAGATCAATACATAATTTCCAAACTCTGACCCTCCCCTCTATTATTATAACTCTCCTCCCAAAATTGCGTATTTTTCGATAATGCCAACTTTTCTTCCTCTAAAATTATAGACCAATTTTGTCATCAATTGAAAGGGATAGTAATTATAAAGAAGGCAGCACAACTTAATAATTAAGATAACTAGAAATATGAAAGTCTGGCTTTTTGAATCTATAATGATTGCAAAAGGCTGTCTGTTACACTACAAATAATGTATATGTACATATGCAGGGTTTTTAGGAATCTAACCATGATCCCCATGGAATTGGGAATTTCAGCGATGTTTTGTTTAAAATTGGGAAAAAAATGCATGACTTAAATTTTGCAGTGACTAAATGAATGCAAAGAATCACTGTCCAAGATGGCATCTTCAAACATTTAAGCACTATATATAACAGTGAAGAAGCCCTTATTTTCAAAGAATTTAGTTAAGTTTTGTTATTAAAAATTTTTATTTTGTAACTTTCCATTTGGAATTTTTTTCAGTGGATTGGGAAAATAATTTTTCAACTGGGAATATGACCCAATATCGACTTTAAAATAAGCCTCAAAAATCCCTGATTTGAATGATAACATATCTATAGACTATTTTCTTAACAGGGTAGAACCACCAACCATTCCATAAGCTAGTTGGATATTACAACTGCCACTTTATCTTGTTTGATCTATACTTAAGTTATGACAGATATGTACAGCTTAGAAACTCTCAAGGATTCTCAGGTTGCCATCCAATCATCAATATCTATTGGTGGTCAGCCAATAAAAACTGCCTCAATCAATACAAGAAAATTACCACTCTGCCAAATGTAATGTTTCCCTCAGAATTACCTATTATTTCACTGCTTTGTTCAGGATACAGTCTAACAAGTGTTAAAGACCTTTAGAATATTTCCCCATCTTATCATAATATCACTATTTTAATTTGGAATGTAAGGCAATTACTTAAATGATGGTGCATTTTGGTTTCATTAAAGTATCGAATTGATTTTGAGATCTGAAAAAGCATCAAATATGTAAGCACTGCCCTTTTAATTGCTTAATATTAGGCAAATGCAATCACTGATGTAGTACAAACAACCAAATCAGTAAACCTGAAAAGTCTAAGTTTAAACATTATACATATTCCATTCATTTCCATAAAAATAATCATTAAAAGCTTTTCTGGTAATTGCAGAACCCCACTGAACACTTATCAAAATTGCTTTATTTTGTGTACACAGTATTTGCTGTCATAGCAACCAAATAAAATTCTGTTGGCATAACAACACTAATCATGACTTTTCATAATTGACCTCACTGCCATCAGCCAGAAACTTAAAGATAAAAATACCTAGACTGTTTGAATTTATATTATAATCATCTCAAAAAATATCATTTATAGTTATTTGTTGCCATGACAACCATTTCTGTAGCCATAGAAACAAAGTGAAATACACAATGGCACATTTAAAGTCACAAATTGCTTGCAATGGTTTACATCTAATGAAAAATTTCAAGCATTTTTCATACTATCTTGGTGTCCAAGCTTTGGCTATCTGTTGCCATAGCAATGATCACTAAAGAGCAGATTTTCAACATTATGTCCTCTACATACGTCACAAGTTTCCTTAAGGACAAGAGCTTTCAGTAGAACAGAGTGCTTGGCTATTCTCAGTGCTTGATAGTAAAACAAAAGCCTTGATAATGTAAAATTGATAGTAAAACAAAATTAAGCCTTAATAATTAATGTAGAATATTTTAAGTTACAAAAAGGCCATAATTATGCCAAAATAGATGTTAGGGTAATGGGCCTTGGACATTGACCTCCAATTATGCTCTCAAATATGTAAGTGAAGATTCGATCTATTATGTTGTTTTGGAGATACAAACTTGCAAGCAAAAATCAAAATATGACAAAAATGTCTGTGTGCCAGTACAACAGCCCTCCCTATTCTTTAAATATTCTAGCTAACAAACCAAAAGAAACTATTGTTTTGTCCTTTTGTTTCATTCAGCCAACCAGTTTCTTAAATTCAGCACCCACATCTGTTGCCATAGCAATCAAAATTTGTTGACATTAACCCAGTCAATTCAATTCTCTTTCTAGAAATGCACATCTTTTCTCTTTCTGAACATGACCCTGAGTTAAACAAGAGGGCCATGATGGCCCTGAAGTCGCTCACCTGTATATATAGGCCCCCCGGAGCGGGGCCAGTTTAAACCCCAGGGCTTTTATTTGAACAAACTTGGTAGACACCCATTAGAAGATGTTTCATGCTAAACATCTAAGGTCTAGCTCGTTGGGTTTTTTAAAAGAAGATTTTTTCAAGTTTTTTCTTTACACATATAGTTAAAAACAATGACACACCTGGTAGAGGCCCAGTTTTGACCCAAGGGCTTTTATTTGAACAATCTTTGTAGACACTTACTAGAAAATATTTCATGCTTAATATCTAAACTCTAGCTATTGGGTTTTCTTTCAAAGAAGATTTTAAAGTTTTTGCAATACACATATAAGGAAAATCAATGGCCCCCGGGGCGGGGCCAATTTTGACCCCAGGGCTTTTATTTGAACAAACTTTGTAGACACTTACTAGAAGATGCTTCGTGCTTAATATCTAAACTCTAGCTATTTGAGTTTTTTCAAAGAAGATTTTATAAGTTTTTGTTATACACATAAAAGGAAAATGAATGACTCCCGGGGCGGGGCCAATTTTGACCCCCAGGGCTCTTATTTGAACAAACTTTGTAGACATCCATTAGAACATGTTTCATGCTAAATATCTTAGCTCCAGCTCTTTGGGTTCTTTAAAAGAAGATTTTTTAAGTTTTTACTATATGCATATAGGGAAAATCAATGACCCCCTGGGGAGGGGCCAATTTTGACCCCAGGGCTTTTATTTGAACAAACTTGGTAGACACCCATTAGAAGATGTTTAATGCTAAATATCTTAGCTCTAGCTCTTTGGGTTCTTTAAAAGAAGATTTTAAGTTTTTACTATATGCATATAGGGAAAGTCAATGACCCCCTGGGACGGGGCCAATTTTGACCCCAGGGCTTTTATCTGAACAAACTTGGTAGACACTTACTAGAAGATGTTTCATGCCAAATATCTAAGCTCTAGCTCTTTGGGTTTTTAATAAAAGATATTTAAAGTTTTTTCTTTTGGTTGCCATGGCAACCAGAGTTCTGCATGGAATTAAATTCTTTGAACAATTTTCAAAGGTGACCACCAAAGGAACATTCCTGTGAAGTTTGGATGAAATTGGCTCAGTGGTTTATGAGGAGATGTCATTTAAAGTAAAAGTTTACGGACGACGGACGGACGACGAACGGACGACGGACGAAAAGCGATCACAAAAGCTCACCCTGTCACTTTGTGACAGGTGAGCTAAAAAGGCAATTTAAGTGAGCAAAATTGATAGTGTTTCTATTTTTGACAGGTCATCATTCTGTATTATGTAAACTGCATGGGAAGCCTGAGTACAAAGATCAATTTTGTTTTGTCTGATAATATGAAGATAAATTAAATGTACTTTTTTGTAGACCTATGTGACTAAAGTACCTCACAAGTAATCTAATTCTGTTAAACAGTGATAATAGGTTGTCAGTCCTCATTATTTATGCAAAAGTAAATTATGTTGCTGGAAGAATGTTATTATAGCATTGACATGAACTTGACATAGATATAAGACCACGTTGAACATAAACACCTGTTCTTAATCTATACTTCAAGCAGAGACCAATCAAATGTACTTAGCTCACAGGAATATATAGCGAGTTTCAAAAGTTCGAGTGGGTTTCAAAAGTTCAAGTGGAGGACACTGTAAAGTTTCCTGAAGGCAAAACATCCAGGTTCAACTGATGTAAACAAATATTTATCAGAGCTGCAAAATTTCTAAAAACTGCTGCATCAGCATTATTTCTAAAATAGTACTATAATTACATGTATTGTGCAGAATTTATTCCAATGGGTCAAGCATGTATGTAACTGTGCTTTCATGTGCTTCAATGCACCTATCAATTACAGGTATTTGAAACAATTGCCCATAATTATTATGTTCCCAGTAAATATTAGGCGTGGGAGAGCAGAAAAATGAGCAATGTTGTTGCCTTTAAATATGCCTTATCCTGCAGAGCCTGGCCATTGCGGTGGTTTTATTTTGGTACTAACTGCCAAAATGGTAAGGGAAGGGATATGTATGGCAAGCATATTGTAGTTGTTAAGTATATGTTATTGCAAACAACGGGTATATTAAGTAGATATCGCCTTCCAAAACCTAAGCTCTCAGCCGAGTACCTTGGTATAATATATAAGTAAAGCAGACTGGTCAATCTGACCTCACAGTGAGTTCACGAGGATCTTATAAAATAACCTACTTAACAGACTGATGTATGGGGGAATAGAAAATAATTTCAGTACTTTTGTCATAGTCACAGCAGACAAGGTACTGTATAAATTTACATAATTATATTAAAACATTAGTCATGATGTCATGACTTAGTCACATTTAGCTGAAAGAGAAGCATAGCTGCTACAGTTCCTATCAATTAACGTTAGTGCATACAGTCTTGCTTACCAATTATATATAAATAATGAATAAGAACTTGCAGATTAATTTATTAAACATTAAACAATAGACATGGTACATATAACTCAAATAATGCAAAATAGATTACAATGTACAGTAAAAACCCGCTTTACGACCACCCCGTTTTCGAGACCAACCCGCTAATACGAACGATTTTTTAAAGACCCGAATTTTTTATTCTTTATTTTAATGGTCGCTAACCCCGATTTTGAGACCACCCCGTTATTCCGTAATGCGACCAGTAAATTCAGTCCCATTTCGTAAATTCTGTACATTTGGAAACCCATATATACGACCGCGGGCACTTTCTCACCTTGATATTGACATGCGTGTATATTGCTGAAATCTTTTTGACACGTGATGTAAACAACAGTTGATCTAGTTTTACGACATTTAACGACATCCAGTTTACGGCAGAGGTCAAGGTTACTTTGTATCAAACCCGGAAACGATCAATAATATTGCCGATAATTTCTTAATTTCACACTTTTTATGTCATAACTGGGGGGTTAAAACAACAAAATATTGAACAGGAAACTTTCAATAAGTTTTTTAGAGGTGTTGCTGCTATCATTATCTCTTTCGTTCCATAATTTTAAACAAATACGATTAGGTTTTTCAAGTTGTTATCGGCGATGAAAACTGTGAAAATAATTAAAGGTTAATTGTTCGGTGTGCTTTGTAGTAAAATGGTGATTTAATAGAGTAAGTCGTGTCATTCTTTTAACAAGAATGTAAAAATATGTTTGTGTTTAAAGACATTCATAATACATTTTGTACCTCTAAAGAAGTTTAAAATTTTTTATAATGTTAAAAAGTAAAAGAAAATAAATGAAAATAAAAAAATAATAGTGTATGCTTTATATCTTCTCATTTGAAATAGGTTAGCCCAGAATTAAACATGTGTACAGTATATGGTATCCCTTAATATATTGCCTAGTTTTCTGTTTGGCCAAACTCATTAATGAGACCAACCCGCTATTAAGACCAGATTTGTAAAGTCCCTTCATTGGTCTCATTAGCGAGTTTTTACTGTACCTTATAACATACAGTATCAAGTATGATGATAAACATGAAAACTTACAGCAGCAGCCATATGTACTAGTCTACATGACGATATATCTTTAATTAAGTGGTAAACAACTTAGGAAGTCACTATATTCTTGTTACCCTGATAGCACTTCAATTCCAGTGATAACTGATGATGTAAATGTTATCTGATGGGGGGAGAACACATTAAATAATGATAAAACTGCTAGAAAAGGTGTGTTATGCAATTACCAACTCTCTGACTCTCCAGCTCTACATCATTAAAAGTTGCCCACATGTTTATAAATTTTTAATCACATATTACATGTCTGATTCCCAAAGGACAATACATAGTCACACTACAGAATACCCTTGGCCGGATATTATGCTGCATTATTATCTGTTGAATTTGTTTATCTGTTAATGGGCTTCCCTATTTTGAATCAGCAGTAGTCCATTTTCATAATTTCATCAAAATGCTAAAATAATGAAGCAAACAATTATGTCTCACGGGTCAAACTGTACAAATATGCTGGCGAACCTATTTTTTAGTTCTCTTTATATATTGTTGCGGCATCTTGATGTAACAGCACTAATTTTAGAGGTAAACAGCTAAAGTACAAACTTGTTTTTATCTTTTACGGTTTTCACTTTAATTTCAATCTTCAAACCGTTAACTTCGATTGAATTTCTTAAATTGACTTGTGAAGCTTCCATTTTGGAACAGAACATGATCAAGCGGGGGAATATATCAAGCTGAACATTTGAAAGGTGGTTAACCAATAGAATTGAGTCTGCACCAGGCTGGCCAGCAAAGGCTAATCATTTGCTGTTTCAGGTGATTGGACACGTCCTCGATCAGCCAGGTCCTCGATCAAAATTTTTTTTTTTTTTATCTTTTTCAAATAAACTTGATAAAACACGAACTTTCTTTGCTTTGTTTTTCCAACACATGTAAGTTATTTACTAAACTCCCACTGAAGAGTATTTATGTGAGGTCAAAGTTCACGCAGCAGACGATTCTAAAAACAATGGCAAAGTGAAAGTAGAAATTACCCAATAAAAAAGTAAATGCATCTTTTCTCCTTAGCTCTAATGTTTATACAAAATATATAAAAATGACAAAAAATAACTACTTTTGATAATTATACAAATTTTTTTCCTACATAATAAAATTAAGTAAGCTTTTAGCTCTTTTCCCAGGAAGGGGGTGGGTCGATTTCCTACAGTAATCTAGGTCAGGGATCAGCCACTAAGAAAAGATGCTAAATATATGCATATTTTGCCCAAAATACATATTTTCCGCTTTCCTAAGTATAATTAGATAATTTTACATAATATCAAAAGTAAAAAAATAGTAAATGAAAGGATAGAAAAACACATAGGTTACAAACCACTATATTTTACTGTTTTTTTCCCTTGATTTTACACCACTATATTTTTCCCCTTTGGTGACACTCAATTATATATTTTCAGCAATGCCTAGGTCTCAGAGGACCCACCCAGATCAAATATATAGTGAGGCAAAACATCTTGTGACCCAGGGCTATTCCATACGTAAAGCAGCTATTGAATTAGGCCTTCCTTACACCACTGTACAGAACCATTGATCAATGGGAAATACAAGGGTTATATTACAAAATTTGGGGAAGAGTGTATGTTAAAGCCTGCGAATGAACAAATTATGATAAATTATGCAACATTCATGGCATCAAGAGGCTGTCCTCGTTCTTGATTATTTTTAAAAAATGTTGCAAGAGAGATTATTATCAGTCATATGGAGGTGATAAACGCATGGATCCCAGTAAAAGATCTCAAATAATTCATTTCTATTTTATTCACATTTCTTTTAAATATAAACTCAAAATTTTGTCATACAGGTACTAGTTTAAATATTTTTTTACATTATCATGTCAAAATTAGCTGATCGACGACGTGTCCATTATAAATCCTAAGAAAATTTAAAATTTGGTGGTCTATGACCTATGTTGTTATTGTTATGTTTAATGGTTGCTCCCTAGCTTAAAATATGACGTTTTACAAGAAGTGTGTATGGTGATATTTTTTAACAGAAAATATTACTCATACGAGGCAAGTTTAATTTGTTGGGTGTAATTTTACAATAAAATTGATCGAGGACATGTCCATTGAGTCTAGTTTGTTTTGGTTTGGTTTTATGGCGCACTAACACAGTTTAGGTCATTATGGCACCGAAACAGGGAAGATGATTTTGGCTAAACCCGGGTGTTACACACTTTAAGCAACACAAGGGGTCAAAACCACTTATCTCCTTCTGGTGCTACGAGATGCATAGACTCTGATATTTGGAACTCATTTAGTCGCCTCTTACAAACAAATAGTGTTAAACAGTGGCTGCAATTATGATGCCTTCACCCGTAAAGGCAACCCCTCAGCCACAAAGGTAAAGGGATAGGTCAATTCAGATTATATGTACACATTAAGAGGATGCTATCTAATGATGATATCGTACCAAGAACATGCTTCTGTCTGGCCACAATCATTTGAAGCCTCTGTCAGAAATATTCAGACATCAGTTCCATTATTGTAGTAAAATATGGGTGTCAAAAACCATCAAAGAAACAAACAAGCTGGAGAAAAAGAGGCATTGTCTGTTTAATTAACTAAAATACTTCCCCTTTCATCTGCAATACTGAAAATGATCCAAACCAATGAAAAATAACTTCTGGAATATAACATTACTCAGGAATAGATGAACACTTTCCTTAATTGAAAATTCTCTCCTCATCTATATATGGCAAAAAGAAATGTGCATTATGTACCTCGGGGGATACAGAAAACGAATATCATTTTTAGTTAAAATAAATTCTTGTTAACAAAAAATGATCTTATTTTTTTGAAAACACAATAATGTAAGCATGTGAAACTTTTGGACCCAGATAGCTACCTGACAAATAAGGCGTGGTATGTTTTTGTATATTAAGTTTTATGTGTCTTTAAATAAGCAAACTGTTCCTTTATGTAACAACTTTCAAAAGTTTTTCGAATTTCTTGGACTACAACCTTGACATAGTAAAATTAACATTCTTGTAATAAATAACAGAAAACAATTTATTTTCTGTAATTGCTAACTAATACAATAACTAATAAAATAAATCCTTATGTTACAGAATTGTAAAGCCTCTGCCACCAAAAAAGAGATATCGCTTTTAGCCCAAATTACTAGTCAAGACCTACATTAAATAAAACTTAATCTCAAACAAATACATCAAGTCCCATGACAACAAAAAAAAGCAGTGGAGTCCCTTTAAAGGGAGACACAGGCAAAATTTTCATTTCTTAGTTTTGAATTTTTCATTTATTATTCTGTAAATGCCCTCAAAATGAATAATTTAGACAGTCAAAGGAACAAAACTTTTTTTCATATAAAGAATGAAATGGTGGTTTCCTAACTTGACCCGCGTGGGTCAGGTTAGAGCAATGAATGACTTAGGCTTGTTTCAATCATACAATATCCACAATATCTGTTATTGTAACTTCAAGGGTTTGTTTAAGTCACCTGACTTGTTTTAAAACCATTTGGTGATTCTATTGGCGTCTAAATTTTGTTCAACATATATAGATATATTTACGCTTCAAACCCAATATATATAGAATTTAAAAAGAAATTCATGCTGAAACTTCAAGAAAAGTCATTTTAGCGTGATTTGAGTACATAAGATCATTTTAATATTTTTGTCATTATTTTGCCTGAATATCCCTTTAACTGTAATGTGCCACAGTAAACTGACATTTTTGCATTCCAATTCAACTCTGTAAAAAGGTAACTCAGAGTTACGGGACCTGTGTCCTGGAGATAATCACAGACTGAACATGTGTGTGAAGCTGGTGATAGCAACTTTTACACAAATACATAACCAAAGTGTGATGCTGATGCCTTGGTGAGTACATTTAATAGCTCTCCCTATTCTTTAATTAGACCAGCTAAAAACTTAAGTATAAACATCCTGTTGCTCCGTTCCTCCCCGCCAATTTTTCCAATTTTCTATATATAAACAATTGTCAAACAAACAAAGTTTAAACCTACAAGGAAGTGCATTTCTTACATTTATTATAACAACTTAACATCCACTTTAATAATAATTCCCACTTTAAAAATCTACACACATTTAATGAATATCCTTCTATTTTTTAAAACTTTCAAAATAATTTATGTACCTCATCAGAAGGCATGTTGATCAGAACCATCCTGCTTTCTATAATCAAACTGAAAGTACCGTAGTTTCAATTTCCTCGATAAACAAACAACACTTGAAAATCATTCCGAACTCACTTGTTAACAGGGAAAATTGTATTAATCCTTATTTAAAATCAGCATCCTGTTTCCTAGTGTGTTTATACTGATTCAAATATAGATTTCTGAATTAATTACATCAGATAAGAATTAATATCATTTATTATATTAAAAATTATAGATACAGTAAAATCCATTTTCGCAGTCTTTAAAATAATCATATCAAAATATCAAAAATATATATTGTAGATTTTGTCAATATGCTTTTGAATATAAATCATTATCAAACCATTCTTGTAAAATGTTTTATTTTTTCCAGGTTTATTGAGAACAATCATGTGTATTAACAAATTTTAATATGATCAATTATTTGTTTAGGCCACAAAAAGAATCTTGGTTCAAAAAATAATGTAATAATATCCATTTTTTCAGGCCTTGAGACTAATTTTTTGTTACAGAATCCATTTTTCAAGCCTCTGGAAGAAAAAAAACCTTTTTCAGGCCTTCAGAATTAATAATTATGTGTAACAAAATCCATTTTTCAAGCCTCCAGGAGAGAAAAAAACAACAGACAGACCGACAAATCGTCATTCAACTTTTTCGAGCAGGTTCGGTGACCTTTCATTCAGTGGCTGACCAGATGTCCCCTGATGATTTATCATCGAAAACGAAGATATATATGGACATATACAAGTAATAAAATTCCCTCATAAAAATCTCTTTCTGGTCTGATGAAAAAATTCTGGTTTCCTTCACCTTAATGTCAGACCAGTCCTTTACTATTTGAAGTATGACAAGATTGTTTGCTGCCCAGGGCATCCTTTAACATTATTCAACCTTAACAATGTCCAAACTTTACCTTACCAACCTATGTTTAAAGGGAGACACAGGCAAAATTTTCATTTCTTAGTTTTGAAATTTTCATTCATTATTCTGTAAATGTCCTAAAAATGAATACACTAGACAGTCAAAGGAACAAAACCTTTTCTCCATATAAAGAATAAAAATGGTGTTTTTTCCTAAACTTGACCCGCGTGGGGTCAGGTTTTAGAGCGCTAAATTTCACAATAGTTGTCACTCTGTACTCTGGAAACGTTAAAAAAACATGTTCCAAATCCACATTACTTAGACTTGTTTCAATCATACCCAATATCCACAATATTTGTTTATTGTAACTTCCAGGCGTTTGTTCAAATCGCATGACTTGCTTTTTTAAACTATCGGTGATTTCTGAGTTCGCGTCAAAATTTCGTTTCAAACATTATTATAGATATATTTAAACTTCAAACCCAAAAATATATAGAATTTATTACAGAAAAATTCATGTTGGGGCTTTAGAAATGTCATTTTAGGGTGATTTTGAGTACAGGAAAATTCATTTTTATATTTTTTGCCATTATTTGTGCCTGAGTATCCCTTTAAAATTATGCTTAGTGCTTTTTAATCACGATCAGTTATATGTTACATGTTATAAATTTTATTTTTATTCTAAGCGATGAATATCAACACTGTTAGCCTAAAAATAAGGGATGTGCAATTTCTCAACAAATTTATAACCAATATTAAGAGATACATGTATTACAAAATATCTTAATTTTGGCAGTTACTATAATTATATACTAAGACCTCTGTGACGGTGAAGAACTGACCCCTCACAATGAAGGATATTTATTGACAATGCTTCAGACAGTACATTCAAAATACGAAAATTGAGCAACAGTAGTGAACCGACTATTTAAGGGTTCTGGTCAGACTGAGATGCTGGATTATCCCGGCTCAATCATAACTAAGACTACTGGCATTTGTCTTTCTCTCCTGACCGGTCAATACAGAAAAACAATTCTTTAATTAACTCATGAAGGTCAATCACAATAGTTGAGGACTATATATTAATTGAGTTTACAATTGGTGTGCTAAATATAGAAATTAATATCTTCATGAATATTAATGAGGGTAATTTGAACATCTGCATAATAAATGAAAGCCTGCATACATAATATATACGTCATACAAAATTTACTACTTTTTGTCTGGTGAAATTTGTTTGTTAAATAAAAAATCTTCACTAGGATATAGATTTTTTTCTATTCACTAATTCAGTGTTTTTTATGTCATTTACTTGTACAATAATTACAGATCAGGTAAACTTAACAAATCTATTCCCCAATTCCCGAATAATTTGAATGCATGACTATTTCCCAAATTGAAGTGAAGTTACTGATAACAAAAATTTCATAATTTCCCAGTTGTTACAACTCATTTATTTCTCATTCAACTTTATTTCATGACTTAAAGCTTTCAAATGAACATACAAAACTCAGACAATTGTTCGTAACAGGCTAAAAAAACAGCAAATTTAAACATCATCAAATATTATACTATCATGTCAACAAAATTTATCAATCACTTTTCATCCTTCACTTAAAATTTAACTTCTCTTAATTAAGTTGAACATCATTTATTTCTCTTTTTCTCTCTTAATTTTTCTCCTAATTACATATAAAATTCAATTAACACAAAATTAACTTACTATTTTAATCCTTTTAATTCGTCCTGTGGGAATGACTGAATTGAAATACGGTTTTAAAATCCTTTTACTTCACTTCACCAACAAAAAATGTAAAATCTGTCGAAAACTTCAAACCACCTGATGGATCAATAAACATTTGTACATTAGAGCTGATGCATGTTACATATGTATGTTGTGACACATAAATTAAACTATTTATATAAAATAAAGACCTGATAAGGTAACTTCATGACAGGTAATGCCTTCAGGGGAGAGAATTCATAATTACCTCCCTTTATAATCATTATAAGGATGTTATGCTCTATTTACAGTAATGTAAAACATATATTTAGTGAAAGTGACTGACAAACTGAAAACAAAGGATAGTAAATTAATTGTTGGCGTGTCTAATAAATGGGTCATATCTATGTAAAGAAACACAGACAGGACTTTGTACTGAGGTTAGATGTAATAAATGGAATAATTATACAACATTGTTGTTGTTTTTCTCTCAGTGAGATATATTTCAACTGGGAAAGAAAGAGACATATAAGATTTGAAACCGTTTTAACCAGATTTTTTTTTCATATTTTTTTTCCATTAAAACGCAATGCTGAGATATTTTTGAGGTTTATGAAGTGGATGATTTCTCGACTGTTGGGTCTCCTGTTTGCCTGCTTTTGGCTTTCAGAATGTATCATTTTAAGGAAGATACTGTTATTTGATGATGTACTGATAATAATTTAAGTGCCATACAAATGCAGTTCCAACAGTAAGCACGCCACCCCCATCCCCACCTACAGAAACTGCTGAATCTCTGACTTCCACTGAATTTAATGCCAGCCTCTTTTTTAAATTCTTGTAAATAAATAAAACACTAAAGCTACCCACAAATTTATTACTACTTGAAAATTTATGGGCCAACTGCGGTGACTGCAGACTTACTTGAAATACAATAAAGAGGCCTGGAGGTGGGGCAGTAGGTTAACTTTCACCATGGAAGTTTAAACATTGTTAAAAGATATTCAACATGCCTTTGAGGATACTATTGAATTAAGCCAAACAGACAAAAAACTAAATTTTTATATAATATACATAACACTTTTTATTATTACAAGAATGTTTACAAATTTTACTGCCAACTTATCGCACATGTCAAAACTGTTTTCATTCTTTCCATGACAATTCTTGGCCATGACTTGTTATTACATTTTTACCTAATAAATAAAGACAAACAACTGAAGACTGTAATTACAAATGTCACTCAAACAAGTTTTCCTTTACTTTAATAAGACATATCTCATTGACCTTTAAATCTAAAACAAGACAAGACATAGCTACGAAATGAAGGCAAGTTATGCACAGACTTCAACTCCTCCCAGATTTGTTTATAGTTAATTTCAATCTTTGAAGTTTACGGTACTGCATTTACAATTACAACAATGACGCTGTAGACTTAACCGACTTCAAATTTTCATTCTGATTTGTTACCCCTAGATTTGGTAATGGACAGTTCCAAACATATAATGTGGACAAGTACATTAAAACAAGAGGGCCATGATGGCCAAAATTGCTCACCTGTATATAGGCCCCTGGGCCAAGGCCAATTTTAAACCAGGGGCTTTTATTTGAACAAACTTGGTAGACACCCATAAGAAGATGTTTCATAACAAATATCTAAGCTCTAGCTCTTTGGGGTTTTTAAAAGAAGATATTTTAAGGGCTTTTATTTGAACAAACTTGACAGACACCCACTTGAAGATGTTTCATGCTTTATATCTAAGCTCTAGCTATTTTGGTTTTTTAATAGAAGATTTTAAGTTTTTTCTTTACACATAATTATTAGGAAAATCAATGACCCCTGGGGCGGGCCAATTTTAACCTAAGGGCCCTTATTTGAATAAACTTGGTAGACACCCATTAGAAGATGTTTCATGCTAAATATCTTAGCTCTAGCTTTTTGGGGGTTTTAAAAGAAGATTTTTTAAGCTTTTACTATATACATAAAGGGAAAAACAATGACCCCTGGGGCGGAGCCAACATTTACCCCAGGGCTTTTATTTGAACAAACTTGGTAGACACCCAGTAGAAGATGTTTCATGCTTTATATCTATGCTCTAGCTATTTTGGTTTTTTAAAAGAAGATTTTTTAAGTTTTTACTATATGCAAATAAGGAAATTTTTAATCAATGCCAGCCAATTTTTACCCCAGGGCTTTTATTTGGACAAACTTGGCAGACACCCACTAGAAGATGTTTCATGCTTAATATCTAAGCTCTAGCTATTTGGGTTTTATAAAAGAAAATTTTGTAAGTTTTTTACTATAAACAAATAAGGAATATCAATGACCACCTGGGGCAGGGCCAATTTTTACCCAAGGGCTTTTATTAGAAACAAGAGGGCTATGATGGCCCTGGGGTCACTCACCTGTACATAGGCCCCCCAACCGCCCCCCCCCTCCCCCAACGTTGCAAGGCCAATTAAACCCAAGGGCTTTTATTTGCACAAACTTGGAAGACACGCATAAGAAGATGTTTCATGCTAAACATCTAAGCTCTAGCTCATTGGGCTTTTAAAAGAAGATTTTATTTAAGTTTTTACTAAACACATATATTTAAAAAAAATGACACCCCTGGGGCCGGGCCAGTTTTGACCCCAGGGCTTTTATTTGAACAAACTTTGTAGACACTTACTAGAAGATGTTTCATGCTTAATATCTAAACTCTAGCTATTTGGGTTTTTTCAAAGAAGATTTTAAGTTTTTGCTATACACATATAAAGAAAATCAATGACCCCCGGGGCGGGGCCAATTTTGACCCCAGATCTTTTATTTGAACAAACTTTGTAGACACTCACTAAAAGATATTTCATGCTTAATATCTTAACTCTAGCTATTTGGGTTTTTTCAAAAAGATTTTTTAAGTTTTTGCTATACACATATATGGAAAATCAATGACCCCAGGGGTGGTGCCAATTTTGACCCCAGGGTTTTTATTTGAACAAACTTGGTAGACACTTATTAGAACATGTTTGATGCTAAATATCTTAGCCATAGCTCTTTGAGTTCTTTAAAAGAAGATTTTTTAAGTTTTTACTATATGCATATAGGGAAAATCAATGACCCCCCGGGGCGGGGCCAATTTTGATCCCAGGGCTTTTATTTGAACAAACTTGGTAGACACTTATTAGAACATGTTTCATGCTAAATATCTTAGCTCTAACTCTTTTGGTTCTTTAAAAGAAGATTTTTTAAGTTTTTACTATATGCATATAGGGAAAATCAATGACACCCTGGGGCGGGGCCAATTTTGACCCCAGGGCTTTTATTTGAACAAACTTGGTAGACACCTATTAGAACATGTTTGATGCTCAATATCTTAGCCATAGCTCTTTGAGTTATTTAAAAGAAAATTTTTTAAGTTTTTACTATATGCATATTGGGAAAATCAATGACCCCCCGGGGCGGGGCCAATTTTGACCCCAGGGCTTTTATTTGAACAAACTTGGTAGACACCCATTAGAACATGTTTCATGCTAAATATCTTAACTCTAGCTCTTTGGGTTCTTTAAAAGAAGATTTTTTAAGTGTTTACTATAAGCATATAGTGAAAATCAATGACCCCCCGGGGCGGGGCCAATTTTGACCCCAGGGCTTTTATTTGAACAAAATTGGTAGACACTCATTAGAAGATGTTTCATGCCAAATATCTAAGCTCTAGCTCTCATGGTTTTTTAAAAGAAGATATTTAAAGTTTTTTCTTTCGGTTGCCATGGCAACCAGAGTTCTGCATGGAATTAAATTCTTTGAACAATTTTTAAAGGTGACCACCAAAGGAACATTCCTGTGAAGTTTGGATGAAATTGGCTTAGTGGTTTATGAGGAGATGTCATTTAAAGAAAAAGTTTACGGACGGACGCCGGACGGCCGGACGACGGACGGACGCCGGACGAAAAGCGATCACAGAAGCTCACCCTGTCACTGTGTGACAGGAGAGCTAAAAACTAGGTAGATACCCACTAGAAGATGTTTCATGCCTAATATCAAAGCTCTAGCTATTTGAGTTTTTTAAAAGAAGATTATTAAGTTTTTAACTATATGTATATACAAATAAGGAAATACAATGACCCTCCCCCCCCACCCCCCGGGCGGGACCAATTTTGCCTTTGACCACTGGGCATTTATTTGAACAAAATTGGTTAACACTGACTAGATGATGTTTCATGCCAAATATTTAAGCTCTAGCTCTTTAGGTTTGCTAAAACAAGATATTCTTATTTTTTTCTTTCAGTTGCCATGACAACCAGAGTTCTGCTTGGAATTAAATTCTTTGAACAATTTTTAAAGTTGACTACCAAAGGAACATTCCTGTGTTTGGATGAAATCTGCTTAGCACTTGATGAGGAAATGTTGTTTAAAGTAAAAGTTTACGGCCGGACGCCGGACGAAAAGCAATCACAAAAGCTCAACATGTCAATTTGTGACAGCTGAGCTAAAAATTCAAGGTTCAAGGTTAGCAATAGGGTAACACAACAAAGCTGTCCTGGATTCAGTATCAATACTACACAAGGCAGGGCTTTTTTCTTTCTATAGCAGGGTCATTTATTAGGACAGCTTCCCCAAAGAAAAATACTTTAAAATCTTCCAGTTTTCTCAAACAATTGAATTTACATCAAAAATTTGCTTCCCCTTTTGCAAAAATACTGTATAATTTCCAAAAATTAAGGGCAGGGCTGCTTCCCCAACCTATGAAAAAAAGGCCTGCAAGGAAAATCAAAACTACCAACTTCCCTATAAATCATTTAAAACAATGGAGGAGGGCAGCATTTCGCACAGTGGATGCTGCAGCCCAAATGGCTTGATCAGATTCAAACCGAGTTCCATAAATGTCAGATGTTCTATCAACCTTAATCCCATATAATTAAAATTGTTTTCTATTAATTACTAATTTTCATGCTTTCTTGTTGTGCCTTACCTCAAGTAAATCCTTTTGACCACTATAGTCATTTCCCTTTTAGCCAACAGTCTGAAAAATATCAAACATATTTTTGTGTAATATTTATGTGAAAATAATATCTTTTCAAGCTATTCTAGGGAAAAGCTCCTGGTATAATTTGAGAAAAATATTGGGCATTTTAGAAATTTGATAAAATCTAAAAAGTTAATAAACTCCTTTACCAAAAGTGGTTGCTATTTTTGGCGTCAATATTCTATAATATGTAATTGACAAAATATGAAAAATCAATATAAATAGCTGGTTTATAATATATAAACATATACTTGCAGCATAATATTATTATACAGCACCAACATGTAGAATATATTTTATCAGTTTTCATTAAGATGATAGAATTTTTATAAAAGATTTTTATCTTATCTTAAACTTAATGATATATTAGGAATGACCTTTAAAATGGTGGCAAGAGGATGTAATAACTGCTATGAGCAAACAATTCTATTGAAATTGTTACTATTAAAATGATATGAGCCACGTCATGACAAAACCAACATAATGCGTTAGCGGCCAGCATTGATTTAGACCAGCCTGGGCATCCGCGTAGTCTGATCAGGATCCATGCTGTTCGCAAACCCTGTTACAAGTAGAGAAACTGATAGTGATCAGCATGGATCCTGATCAGACTGCGCGGATGCGCAGGCTGGTCTGGATCCATGCTGATGGCAGACCCATTATGTTGTTTTTCTCATGGCGTGCCTAATATTTTGATAGGCAGACTTGGGTTATGACTCATTGAACCAAGAAATTAGAATATTGGTTTTCATCATCATTTCCTTACAGTGAGAAATGCCAATGAATACAAAATCTTACAACAATAAGAGCAAGGCAAATTTGTTTATCATTTTTCCCATCATAGTTCAATAGGCTATTTCTTTAACCTTTTTATAAATTCTGAAAGGCTTAGTTGAAAGTAGAGCTGCATATACATTTACATGTGCATGTAGCTCAAATGGACACTATAGTTTTGACTCATATGATTATTCAAAGTTTTATTATACAAGTTAAAAAATACAAGTTTAAATCTTAAAACATGATGTCAGTTAATATTAGTCCCTTAACATTTTGTGACTAACATACTATGGGCTATATTTTGGTAATTCATGTGGATTGTAAATGCTGTTTGCAATGTTAAAAATACTTTTTCTGTTCGCATTACAATATTTTACTATAATAATTACAAATACATTTTCATTTTTTTTTCATTAAAATTAGCATGAATCTGGAAGCATGCTGCTTTAAGAAGACATGTTTCTTTTTCTTATAGACTAAAAATGAAAATCTTCTTAAAATCATTAAACTAATATGTATACTCTGCTTGAATGGGTTTTTAGTTGCTTTGACATACTGATATTGATAATATTATGGTGACCTTCCAGATTTAAATTGGTGCCCCTCAGTACATGACATTTCAGTCAAGAGTTTAGGAACTAGAGTAATGACTTAAAGAGTAAGTGGAACCATCAACCTTCCATGACTGCTGGATAGCTAACTCAGATGACAAAAAAATTTTTTAAGCCACTTGGTTGAACTTGTTTCATCAATTATCAGAAATATAATTTTAAACTATACAGTCATGTTTCAACTAACTAAATTGTACCAAAACAATTAATGATTTGCTCTCATAATTATAACTTGACCTTTCAGTATTTGTATATAAACTTCAGAGAATCTATTTAAAAATTTGTACCTCTAATAGCCTGAATATTAATTTCATTTAAAATTAACCTAGAGCATTACAATAGTGGTATTACAATTTTCTCTAGCAAACATTTTTTTTGCAGACTTCAATGATTCTTGTTCAAGTCCCCTAAAATAAATTTTATTGAATAATTGCTATTGCAATTAAACAATTACAGGCAATAGTAATTACTAATTATGGTACCAATTTTATCTCAGTAACAATTACACTGGTACCAATTAACAGGCAAAACTTAATTACATTTTTGTCATATTATAAATTATGTTATGCCACTCCTTCAAGACACAAACAAGAATTGTCCCATGACAGCAGGCTTGACTTTCAAATACAAGATCTAATCTCATCAATTATAAGCCTAATTTTCATCTTCAGAGTCCAAAAAATCCATATCAAATCCATATTGTACTCCATCTATTATCTAAACTCAATTCTATCTGTGTTAATGTATCTGTTTAAAAAAGAAAGAAAAAAAAGAAAAGGACGTTGCGTCATTTGTTATTTGTTGTAAACGTCAATTTTTTCTGAAGAAGACTAAACGTCGAAAGCTTAAGAAAAGCGTTTGTTTTTATTGAACTGATTATATAATGTATCTGTTAAACATACATAACATTTTCCTCGACTATTACTTTGTGTGAAGTCTCTCTCTTCAGGGCCATTTCACTAGTTTTGGGGAAGGCGCCCAAGCCCTTTTTGTGGGGAAAAAATGTGCGGTTTTAATACTTTTGGGGAAAAAAATCACATTTTCCACTGGCAGTTTAACCGTTATTACTATAAATAAAGACTTATTTAAATCATACATTTGAGGGAAATATCATAATATATTTGCATATTTTCCCCCAAACACACTTATTTTAGGAGCTTTCTGTACAACATAAGTTACAGGGATTTTTTTACAGATCAATTTATTGCAACTTTTTATTTGCCTAAGAATACATTAACTCATATTTCCTAATTATAGAAAATTTACGTATGACATGTGAGGGTTCTTGATTTGAGGTATCCCTCTAGTGGGTAATTGAATAATTAGCTTTCATTGGACAAAAACAATGATCTATTTTTAAACAAGAAAGTTTGTTAACAAGTTTTTTTCTTCGATGTAACATTTCTCTGAAAGGGAAAATCTTTGCAAGAAGGGGAATTTTAGACTGTTTTTTGGGGAAAAAAGGTAGTAAGTTGGCTTGGGGAAGTAGCCGAATACCGGCTACAGTACAGAAGGGTAAAAAGGCCCTGCTCTTTCCCAAGTGGTTCAGTCTATATCAGTACTAAGCAAAGTGAAAGGGGTTATTATACGACACTTTAATTTAAAAGAAATCTTTTCTGTATCAAACTAGAAATAACAATGCCCCTATTTCATTTGCCAAAAGTGGCATATTTACATGTATTTACATGTATAAATTCGTAATTCAGCTTATAAATTAAATATTTAAGTTTCACAAACCTATGACATATGGAAGTCTAGTCAGGATTTCACATCTGAAGTCACAGTGATCTTGACCTTATGACCTAAAAATCAATAGGGGTCATCTACTATCCCTGAAATTAATGATAACTTAGTTTTCCGTTTGAAATTCAGTCATTTGATTTTCAGATACTAACTTCATTGACTGCTCATTTTTACAGGCCAGTTGGACTAGTTGCATCTAAAATTCTAAAGGCCCGGTCAAAATTCTACAGGCCATGGGCTTGCAGGCTTAAGTGTTAAATTCAAAGACAGAGAATGTCATACTGTTAACCTTGTGATACCAATATCATGTACATATACATACAAAAGTACACACGCCCGCACACACATATACCTACATATATACAATATGTATATGACATACATGTACAATTACAATGATGTACATGCTCGACCATATCGTTCATTCCAGTGGCGAGGGTCAATAAACCAAACACACACATATACAATTACAAACAAACTGACCAACCTTTACAGACAAACCTTTAACCTGCCAGAACAGCCGCTGTCATGAGCAATTTTACCAACTCTCTGCCAGTTACAAGATTTAGCAGTTATGACAAAAATTCTGTCAATTATGAAGTTAAGATCATTTGAAATGCTTGAGTGAAGTCAGAATCCAATCAAAGTTGTTCCAAATGACACTTCTCGTTCTGATAGTAATTTATAAAACTTATTATGAAATAAATATCTCTGACAACACTCACAACACTATCAAGTAGCAGGGTTTCTATAATGAATCAAAGTTCAATCAATATATATATCATTGTAAGATATCATTCCATTCTATAGAACATTACCCAAGTCAGGCTGAGGGCTGGTAAATGTCAATAATTAGAATCTGTCAGAAAATTATGTCTTTTTTAACATATGCTTTGATAAAATATATATATTTTTATAAATTATGCATAAATATCATAAAAACCAAACTAACATGATATTTAATTAATATATCAAATAAAACAAATTCAATAATACATCATGAATCATAACAAATATTTCACTGTTCTTACCTCCCTCTTAACTTCATCAATTTTGAATCTTATCGTTAATTTCAAAAATTCACAAAATTAAAGCCATTCATTCACGCAAAACCGAGATTTTAACACGAATCACAATGTCTCTCCGACCTAAAACACGTCATGTTTACATTCTATCTTGGACAATTCATGTATATCCTAATCATCGTCACAAAATAAATCAATAACATACCAAGACAGTTCCAACACATTCCAATAAGAATTGAGATAGTCAGAGAATAACACTCCTGTGATTGGCTGTATTGGTTTTTGTGAAATAAATTACAATTCTGACAGCAGATTTAGTTCATATTTGGGGGAAAATTCAGATCAAGCATATGCACTAAATGTTATTCATTAGATTATCCAGGGAAAATTTTGTGAAAAACAATTTGCCTTTTATTGAGTTATGTGAAACAATCATACAAACTGGGATAATATGTTCTCATTTTCTAGCTAAAAAAATGAGCTTAAAATTGCATTAAAGTACAGCGTCTTAATAATTGTTAACCAGAAACACAGTAATATGCTATAAAACTGGATTTTTGACAATAAGTACCATCTTAGTTTTTTCTTGTAACAAAAAAAAATATGCTATTTTAGGTGAATATCATTCAAAGGCTAATGTCATAGTTGCATTATTCAATTTGATGTTTCAGTCCTATATTTTGTTTTGTCTTAAATGACACATACCCCCATCCCCAACCTTAAATGAGTACTGAGATTTTTTTTTTTTGGAACCACATTTTACCAACACAGTAGAGGTCATATGGAGACATTCCAGCTTAACTGGTGGAGGAAGATATCAGGTGCCCCTCCATGCATTATTTCAGGCACAAGTAGGTATCCGAGTAGTACCACTGTTTTTCAGTAAGCCAACTGAATAGCTTCCTCACATAAAAGAATACAAAGTCCCTTGCGGGATTCAAGCATGAACAGCGGTGAGGCGTAAGTAGTTGTAAATGGCATTCATTGAGATATATATGGCAGAATAAGAAACCAAGTATGTCTTAGAGCATTATTTCTAGTACAAATAGGAAGGCACATAAGCTGAACACGCTTATTTATATTAAAAAAAAAACCTAACATGCTTTCTGCAGGAGGGAAAATTCATTATAAGTTGTATAATTATGACTGTAGATACAGTACCATGAAAGCAATATTTTCCAGAGAAAAGCATTAGTAGTCATTTACATAATTGGTTATTTATATTATTTGCCAATCATGTTAAAATAGTAAGAGACAATAAACTTTAGGATATTAGCCTGCAGTGCATATATATCATTCAATATTAAAATGCCTTGTCTAGATTTGTTTGCCATGGCTCATGATGTTGTAAAATACCATATCCATTCTTTGACTCTTAGACTGTTAAATCTAGACTAACCTTTTTGCCTACTGTCAGCAGCAGACAAGTGCTGTCTGATCAGGATATGCACTAATATTAATCAGTAAAGATTTTGTAAATTTTTCCCTACAAATGTTAAACAGTTTTATCCAGATTGAAAGAAAGACAATTTCATTTAAGTTAAGACTTAAGTGAATATTCTCATATAACCACAGTGTTCGAAATTAGCAGTAGTCCGATAGCCCCTGACTGCTTAATTTCTCCTCGGGCTACCAACTTTTCACACTAACAAGCCCAACCAGGCTACTGTTTTTCAGAGGCAATATAAACAACTGTTTTGAACAAATGAATCGTGCTAGTGAAATGTCTTTTGGGCTAGTGTATATTCCAATCTGGTAGTCTGATCAGCTAGTCGATTCAAATCCTAATTTCTTACACTGTAACCATAGAAGGGTTTGATGTGGCTAAGGTGAGCGCTAATTGAAGAGAATCAGAGGTTAAAACAAGAGCACCACATGCATAATTTACTCTTGTCTGTTGAAAATTCTTAGTTAAAATATTGCTTTCAGAATTTTCCCCCTTGTTTTTCTTTACGTAGTCACATTTCTTCCAAACTTTTATCAAACCTGTCCTTGTTGAATGAAGATATTGCATGTTGAGAGTTCAGATGCCAAATCAACTTAATCAACCTAAAGGAAAACCTCTAGACTACATCCCATGCATTGGGCTGTATCATTATGGCAGGTTATCCAAACCTTCATTCAATCCCTACCTGTGTCATCTGAAGCTGAAGTTGAACTGGTCTGGTGTCCCAGTATTTTAATATTATCATTTTTGTGCCCCAATACTGCATCATTTTTAAACTTTCTGTAAGGCGAAGCAACACAGAATTTCAAAATAAATTACAACTGGATGCACCGGTTCACATCATTTATTTTTCATATAACAAACAATTTAAATTATAGGAAAGAAAATAGAGCTTTTTCCATTTAACCCTTTACCACATATATACGCGAAACAACGCACTTTCGACCCCCCCCCCCTTTTGGGGCCTCAAATAGTGAAAAAATGTCCTATTTGGGCCCTAAACATAAGTTTTCGTTTGAGAAATGTTGCTAAAAAAATTGAGCACTTTTTCGGCGCTGCCCCCCATCCAAAAGATACATCAGGGGGTCGCCAGAAGGGGGATGTGCCCCCTTCTGTTAGGGGGGTTTGAAGGGGGGCGGAGTCCCCCTCATCGCCAAGAAAATTTTGGACTTGTGAGAGGCTAAAAATGACCCCAGGTCGACCATAATGTAACGTTTAACCAACGCTGAAAAGCCTTTGACTCTATCTCAATCCCTTGGGAAGTTGCAGCACTTTGAAATAAATTTTGATGGAAAAAATCGAGGCAAAATAGTGATTTTTGGCAATTTTGAGATGTCCCCTCGTTGCCATGGTAACAGGAAATTTAAGACTGAGCATGTCGTTACAAAGGCAATGGTCCAGTCAACATTTGTGCCAAGTTTGATTAGTATTGAAGCATTTTTCAGAGTTTCATAGCAGTTTGAACTTGTGACAGGAGGCTTTTCAGTGAAAACGGCCATTTTCACAATATGCTCATGGGGGAAAGGGTTAAAACACTGCAACTGATTAGAAAACATATATTAACACCACTTTACAGGCCAATGATTTGGTCTGATGATTTGTCGCCATTGTAACTTTAAGCAAACTGAGAGAAATTCTATTTAATTGGCAATAATTTAAATTTTCAACACTTCTTATTTACTTCAGAAGGTGCTATTTATTTTCAGAAATAGGAGAAAAACATGTAATATTTTTGAGAGGGGATAGGAGATCAATGTCTACCCTAAATTGGCTCTTAATTAGTACTAGTAAATAAGGACTGCTGATTGACCTTTTTTCAGTATACTCAAGGGCAGTAACTACAAAGAATGTAACTTGTCAAGAGCTTCTTGTTATATTTCTTGCACTACCTATTGATTCTATTCAGACATAATATTTTAATGCCAGACAGTGAAGCAAATTTTAAGGTCTTAACTTTCCCTGCTTTTATATGGAGTGTTTGAATATTTAATGGTCATCATTTGGAACAAATTTGGAAGTAGATCTAAAGGAAGTGTAGTTTGAGGCTTTCACTATATATGATACATATAAGGAAAACACATGACCCTGGGACTGGGCCAATTGAACAACCTTGGTAGTGCAGTCACAATGAAGATTTTTAACTTCAATAAATAATCCAGGGTTCTCACTTGGACTTTAAAACATGGAGTCCATGGACTTCCAAGCCTGAAAAAGTTGGAGTCCAAAAGTGCGACGCAATTAATATGTTTACAGATAAGTCATTTAATGCTCACAATAGCATTGCTGATATTTTGAATCTTCAAGAGACTTTCAAGGTTTATAGTTCTCAAAACAAACTCTGAACTACATATTATAATTATTGTTTGTTGTAAATATTTATTATGAAACAATAAATTATAATGCATCACAGGGCTCGACATTAACGGTTGTCCGACTGCCCGGGACAACTAAAAGTTTGGTCCGGGCAAGTTATTTTGAAAAGCACTTGTCCGACAAGGCAAGTGAAAATAACAAGAGCTGTCCGTAAGACAGCGCGCTCGACTTTTTTATTGCTTGCCAATAAAAAAAGTTTTTGCAGTAAAAGGCAATACAAGAATCTCTGTATTTTTAAAGTGAACAATGGCCATGAGCATTAAGATATTTAGTGAAGAATTATTTTACTGAATTGTGTGATACCCTTGAACACTGCAGCAAAGTTTGAAATGTTTAAGTCAAAAGAGGGCTGGTAAGAAAGAAAAAAAAACTGAGTTGAGCCTTAAATAAATTTAATAGTATTAAACCCACTTTGAGAGAATAAGGTATTTTTACGTCACTCAGAACACCTTGGTAAATGACATAATAACATATTTTTCAAGAAATCTATTTCAAGTACAAAAAGAGAAAAATAACTAGTTGTTTGATACCCTTGAATATTACAGCAATGTTTATATGACATAATTTATGGTAAAGTGAACAAGTGGATAGGAATGAATTTTTTTAGATTTTTTAAGTTTTTTAGTGCTTGCCTATAATACAAAACATTGACAGTTAAGGGCCATAATTCAAATAAAATCTTTGACAGAATTACCTTCTCCTGGACATGTTTGGGAATCATGATTGTAAACAAGTATTCCAACTTTCAAATTAATATCTCAAACAGTTCAGTCAAAAAGTGGACTGGTACTAAAAACTTAACCAAGATTCTAAGTCGATAAAAGGCCTTAATTTTTAAAACAAATCCTTGACAGAGTTACCTTCTCTTGCGTACAGATGGGGGTAATGATGTGAAATAGCATTAAAAGTTTCAAAGCAATATCTCAAAGGGTTAAGGCAATAAGTGGATTTTACCCATATTCAATGTATTTTCTAAGTCAAAAAGGGGCATAATTCTGTCAAAAACCTTGACAGAGTTATGTCCTCTTGTCTGTTGATGAAGGTCGTGATGGTAAACAAGTATGGTCAGTTTCAAAGCAATACCTCCAATGGTTTTGAAATAAAGTGAGGTGGTACAAAAAACTTAACCAAGCTCAATACACTTTCTAAGTCAAAAAAGGGCCATAATTCTGTCAAAAACCTTGACAGAGTTATGTACTCTTGTCTGTAGATGGAGGTTATGATGGTGAACAAGTATGGTAAGTTTCAAAGCCATACTTGTAATACTTCTGAAATAAAGTGGGGTGGTACGAAAAACTTAACCAAGGTGTGACGCCAACGCCGACGCCGGGGCGAGTAGGATAGCTCCCCTTTTCATAGAAAAGTCGAGCTAAAAAGCATCATTGACAAAATGCATGTACAAAATGAATAGAAATAACATCTTTTCATTTATAAACATCTTTAAAACAAAAATACACCATGAATCATTATCAATAATGTGAATATATATACAACGGTCATGTACATTTGTTGATATAGGAAACGGAAGCAAAAATATGAGCATGCGCCGCGGTAAGGTAATTCCCCGTTCTAATAATAGACTATATCTAATTTTGTACAAGGTAATTCCCGGGTTATGCTGTTGTTTAAATTTTGATGTTTGCATGTAAAGATATCATTGAAAATATGTAAATAATCATATTGATCTTTAAATATAATTGTTAAATAAAGTTTTTGCATTTAAAATGATTTATTGTTTAATCTAATATAACAACATTATGAACTTAGTCAACGAAGACTCGTTTACGGCTGTTGACTTGATGATTGAACGGGGAATTACCTTACCGCGGCGCATGCTCATATTTTTCCTTCTGTTTCCTATATCAACAAATGTACATGACCGTAGTATATTCACATTAAATAAACAGATGAACCGATGTTTTAGAAAAACTACCAAATACAAAAAATATTTGTGTCTAACTAATAATCAATTTCATAAACAATATGTCCAGTTTATTGCCTTATGTTAACATTTATACCTAATACAAGAAGTATAAATGTACAGTATGAGCTTGTTTGTTTTTCTGATTTATACATTTTTACCATTTTTAGGTCAGGACAAGTAGTCTTAGGTCAGGGCAAGTAGTTTTAAAAAAAAAAGTAGTTTTAAAAACTACTTGCCCGACAGGACAACCTCATTCAAAAGTTAATGTCTAGGCCTGCATCAACACGTGGAAATCGTTTTTTATTCACTTTTATACCAAATCAAATTTTATTCTGGTTAAATAAGTCCACTCTAAAGACCGAAAGTTTATATTAAAAAAAAACGTAAATGTATATAGGCAGCAGTTAGTGGAATGAATAGGAAAATCGTGTACAGCTTCACACAGTGTGTAAGAGATTCATCCGATCGACAATTATTTTAGCAAGTATCTTCAAAAGGGGGCAAATTGAAGATCGATATTTAAAGATTTAATGTTGATTAAATAACAAAGGAACAATTCATTTACATGTTTGGCTTGGAAACTGAGAATTTTTGTGCCCTTTGCGAAATTTTAGGGTTCTGGCGAATGTGAAATCGCCAATGTTCGGGATCAATTTTCGGATAGAATCTAAATATCTAAGAAAAGCATATATGTGTATTTTGGTTTGTTGTCCTGGCAATTCCGCACAATATCTTAAATTCTTAATATTCTTATAGAAAGTTTTTGCAAGAATGAAAACTAAAGCAAAATTTTGCCTAGAAAATGCCAAAAATATTTGACAATAATTCATAATTACACTTATTTGTAATTTGAAAAAAACAGTCTTTAAACTTGTGGCGTAAATAGTCAATAGTTAATCCTTTTGTCTGTAAATTGCTAATTTCCAATCAACTGTTGATCAAAGATAAAACATTATCATCTTGTGTTATATCTGGTAATTACATGTACAGCGCATGTATACTTTAGTCTGATCTCTATTGCGTGATAATGATCGAAAGCGTTATCGTTGATTGGCTAATCGCTTTACTGGTCGATGTGCATATGACCGCCTCCCTTTAGACTAACACGCGCCGACGTATTTGTGGTTGTTAACAATGGGTAATGTTTATGCGTCCCCAGGCAAAATTAAGCGTACGCGGAATCCTTGCTCTGAAATATTTGCGTCCAGCTATAATAAACATGCGTACCAGGACACCTAAATAAGCGTCACCGAGAACCCTGATAATCTACATAACTGACCCACCCACACATAGTTGATTTGCTATATGCCACGGCATTGCAGAATGATGCTGCAGTTTCATATTAAATACACAGTCTAATTTTTCTCTAGGTAACATGTTGACATATTAGTTCATGTAGTAGAAGATAATTGAACATTACGACTTAATTTCATTTTCATTGAAAAAATAATTTAAATCAAGGTTCCAATAATAATACTTGACCAGTGTTTTAATATTTAATATATTTTCATGAAAAATATAAACACATTCACTCATTTAGTGAAATCCTTTTAAAGTTATTCTGTGAAAACCAATAATTATTCAGGGTGTTCACTAAGCCATGAAATCCTGAGGGTCATTTTGACTAAGTTTTACCACTACAAGGCCAAATCCCCATGATTTTAACAAAATTTGACCCTCCAGTTAAAATCCTGAGGGTCAAATCTGAATCTAATCTTTAGGAAAATTTAAGGGTCAAAGAGTCATTTCAAGGGTCAAATGGACACCCTAAAATTTATACAGAAAAATTGCTAAAAGAGGGACCTAACTCTGAAATGATTCAATTAAAGTGAACTTTACCAGTGTAATCAATCCCCATGATTTTAACAAAATTTGACCCTCCAGTTAAAATCCTGAGGGTCAAATCTGAATCTGATCTGAGACTGATCTTTAGGAAATTTTAAGGGTGAGAGAGTCATTTCAAGGGTCAAATGGACACCCTAAAATTTATACAGAAAAATTGCTAAAAAAGGGACCTAACTCTGAAATGATTCAATACACCGATAAACACTTTCAGAACTAGCAGACGACAGGCTATTCATATCAGTAGAATTTCGAGTAAAGATACGGATTGCGTATCTCACTGTATAAATCGTATGTAAAATGGTCTGACATATGGTAGATTTAACAGTTAATTAAAATACTTTGAAGTCCAAAGATGTGTTGAATTTTATACTGTGACGAAGCTAAGATCCAAAGCTTTCTATTGGTGTAATACATTTTAAAATCGGACATTTAATCACAACAAACTAGCGGTTTAAAAACAGCTTATTTTGTATTGTTTTAGCATAAGCGATATCGATTTTACTCGAAGATAAGGGAAGCAACTCGTATTTTTTTACTCGCTATACCTCGGTTATTTACGTAGATCATATTGAAAGTGTTTATGGGTGTATTAAAGTGAACTTTACCAGTGTACTTAAATGTAACATACTTACATGCCAAACATAAACATAGTCACTTGAAATCCCTCACAAGTTATTCTGTGGAAACCAATTTCTCTAAAAAAATTGCTTAAAAAGGGGCATAACGCTATCAACAATTAGTTGATTGCAATATTAATGTAATCGTAAGTCCAGAAAGAATATAATTATGTTTTTAAATCTCCAAGCCAGCCAGATTCTTGATCAGTTTAATTTTAAAGCAAACCCCTATAATATGAAAAATCCTGGTAAATATTGTGAGAAATCCTGATAAAAAATCACCCCTCTTCTTTAACCCGTCTAAAGACCAAGTGCTTTGGGGGGGGGGGGGGGGGGTTAAATCATTTTTCTTGATTGAAACAATTTTTTTTCATCAATCTTCAGTTTCCTGTGCTCTGAGTTGAATAATTTTATGTCAAATTTCTTTCAAAATAATTAATTAAAAACAACAGTACAGGAAAATTACAACTTAAACCATCCTTAGCTTGAAACTTACTTTTTTCTTTCATCAGAAGAGTACATATATATGTAATCTAGTTATCAACATATTGCATTAATTCAAGTCTTACTATTCCCTTCATCATTTCAAGAGCGCCTTTCAACTTGGATGAAATTATCTACGCTGTATTAACAAGTAAAATATGGCATTCGTATTATAAATTTTTGACTTAAAAGCGTGAAACTAATATAATATATTCTCCGGGCGATGACTTAAGATTAAAAAACATATAAAATATTAATATTCATCTTATGTTTACCTTTTACAAACTTCAGCATCTTTTCTGCCAAGCGTCTTACTGACTGCTACGGAAGTTGTTTTAATTGGAGAGGGGGGGTGATTTAATTTGGCGGGAAAATATGATTGTATAAATACATTTTTGACACCGCATACATTTTAATCTTTCTTTGTTGCTTTGTTTGTGTGGGTGCGTGTTTTGTGTTGGTATATGTTTTTTTTTCTGGCACTACAGTACTGTAAGCAAAATGGTTTCTATAAAATTCAGGACATTCCGTCCTCAAGAAGATTCGGCCCTTTTCGCGAAACACTTTGTTTAGGTTAGATCTACATAAATTATATGAACTGATCAACAACAATTTTTAGCTAAAATGACTGCAGATTTAGTTCTTAAAAGTTATGCCACCGAATTTGTTGAAATTAGTCAAGTATTGTTAGTAGATCTACCTGTTTTTTTTTTTGTTGTTTTTTTTTTTTTAATAAAACTTTGATAAAGTATGATTATTTTAATACACGTGTGCTTTGTTTAACTATATATTCTATTCTTCTAGTGATAGGCCCCGAAGAAGCCGGTCAAGTCAATCTGCACCGAGTCAATCTGTCTTTGGTCTATCCGGCCCCATTTTAATTATTCATGCAGCTTTCTTTTTTTCACTTTTCTTTTCAAAAAAGAACTTTAAATAAAAATCAAGATAACCAGAAACGCAGATAACATATATAAATCTCTCAGATGACTAGTAAGATGAACGAAAAAAGAAAACACAAGATGAATGTCTTCAAAAAAATTAATAATCATCATCCGGGTATAAATTTTGATATAGCCTACACATTCCATTAATTGCTTGAATCTTGATATCGTCGTTCAACAATGAAAAGAAAATAACATATATATATTTCCTTGGTATGACATGGAAGAAAATACATGTAATAAATGAATTATTATTGTATTATAGTAAGATAGTAATTGATACAAGCTTATTTCCTGCTTAGATTATTTAATGGTGAAAGATAGTTAGTCATCAAAACAGGGGTGGATATCATATGAATATGGCCTGTGCCATCGTTAGCCGATGGATGACATAGTCGGATCAGACTAGGGAATATTGTAAAATTGAACTGAAAACATTGTAAAGTAGCAAACATAAGTGTGTTAGGCTTACGATATATTACATACTAAATATGCCGTTCGAAGCATTTGGAGTCAACAAGAAACTGTAACACTTGCAAGTCCTATACATCGGCTTTGAAATAATAAAAATGGCGACGGAACATAAGGAAAAATCTTAAAAGACGCCATATACTAAGATGCGTGCAAATATTTCTTTGTGTTAGGATGTTTGCAAATATTACTTTGTGTTGTATTTGATATATTGAATTATCGAGAAGATTTTACTTAAAAAATCACGCACTGTATGTTTTTTTTCTTTTTAGAACTGCCGTTCACGCGTATATACTGAAGCTACAAGTCATGTTTTTTTCATATATGTATAAACCGATGCAACAAGATCAAGGCATGAAGCATAGCATGCGAACAGACTTTTCATTGCTTTTGAGGGATCTTTCACTGTTCCATTATTTTGAAAAATAACAAAAGTTAAGAAGGGGAGAGAACTAGAACATTACGTTTTCTTAAGTCTACATAGATTACTCGCCCCTGGGGAATATTGCAGGTGACATCATAATAGGCTGTATGTGAGGTATACTAAAATAATTTGTGATATTAATTGAATAACACTGTAAATATACAGATGTGGACGAAAAGGACAGCTTTTATTATAGATTATATTGAAGGAACGTAAAAATCAAATTGGAAATGTTTTTTTTGTTTTTTTGGTCTTATTTGTTGCCATAGGGTTTTTTTTTTCGTGTTTTTATTTGGAGATAGACCAACAAAATATGCATTATAATACAAATGTATGTATTTTTTATTTTTGGTCAAAATTTTTACCTCTGATCTGAAGCAGGCTTTTTATATTGTAACAGGGTCAAAATATAATGTTTTATGCTCTGTCCAAGATTGCAAGATTGTAAAATTGAATATCACTGACGTCATATTTCCTTTCAGATGTAGGAGAATTCGAGAGGAACTACATGTAAATGGTGTAAAATCTCTTCTTCTTTTTGTCTTCATAAAATTGTGGATCCACATGTTCGACTGACCAAGCGATAAATAGATTGAATATGAAAAAAGATACTGTGTTCTATTGATATTTGTTAAATGAACCATTTTATATAGACCCGCCAGGTTTTCTTTACTAGATAATATGTATCTACATTTTATTATTTTGTGTGACTTCCTTTTTTTGCTGTTGTTGTTGGGGTGTTTTTATTCTCATTTAAAAGTGGCCCTTTATCAATTGCGTTGTGCAAAATCAATACACATAATGTGGATCATAGAACAGCAGAACGACTTTACATGTAAGTATATAAGAATCTTAATGTTAATTTTCGCTTTCTTTATGAATATAATACAGCTTGTATAGGTTGATTGATTAGAGTTAGATTAAGGGCTAGTGCAGCTTTTATACATAGTTCACATATGAGCCGCGTCACGACAAAACCAACATAATGGGTTTGCGACCAGCATAGATCCAGACCAGCCTGCGCATCCGCGCAGTCTGATCAGGATCCATGCTGTTCGCTTACCAACTCTATTACAAGTAGAGAAACTGATAGCGAACAGCATGGATCCTGATCAGACTGCGCGGATGCGCAGGCTGGTCTGGATCCATGCTGGTCGCAAACACATTATGTTGGTTTTGTCGTGACGCGGCTCATATTTCGCTTATATGTTTACATTACAACAATCCCAATAAGAAATCGGTTATGACATAACTAAGACCTCGATTTTTGTTGTTGTTGTTGTTGTTGTTGTTGTTTGTTTTTTTTGTTGTTGTTTTATAATTATGTAATAATATATTTATGTATATCAATCAAATGGGATTAATTCATAGAAAGAATATTAAAATAAAAACTCGTTTAACTGAAAGACAATATAATTTTGACTTTGACGTTGTTGACACTTGTTGTGTCCCTTCTTGTTTTTGTCAACGGTAAGTGTCCACCTTCCACTAGTTTTTGCATTTTTTCCAACTTTAATCATTGTTTCATATATCCAGACCAAAACTAAAAACCATGTTGTGTGTACTTTACTTTAAGATATTTATCTTCTACTGAAGTCATAATTTAAGCATTTTAAATGAAAATTGCTTGTGTAGAAAAATGAAGTACAATTCCTGTTAAGCGGTACATGTACCATAACAAAGCAAGGTGTACGTTGCACGAACGTCATGCCCATGGGGGCCTTCACACTGATGACCTTGACCTTTGACCCCGTGACATTTAAGTGGTTTTTGTAGGGAAAGCTCATCCAGATGAATGCACAAATCTGTGAAGTTTGGAGGTTGTAGTTAAAGTTTTGTGGCAGACAAACAGATCGACATGGAGACAGACCAAAAACAATATACCCTATAGGTCTACCGATTCATTTACTAACAGTAAAACAAACAAAAATGAAGATCAAAATCTTGTCATACTAGTGAAGTTAATAATGATTTCGTAACTGTTCTATTACATAGACCTTTACTGACCTTTTGTAAGATCCTATCTTAGTAATTATATTAATGGCTGTCGGCAAGGAATTCCAATCAGTAATTGCTTTTTGAAAAAAAGTTACATTTTCTTTCCCATAACATCTTAGAACCCTTAAATTTATCAGATCCCGAGTTGAATAAGAATGGATGTCTCTCACAGGTACCAAATTTTCTTTCAAATATGAAGGGCACTGGGCTTTAGCAATTTTAAAAACATGATTAAGACGTAATTTTGCTTATTTCTTTTTTTTTTTACATTTAATAAAGACATAGCAGCAAGAATTACATAATTGGCACTATCTCTAGGTCCCATATGCCTTGTTTAAATCTTATTTATCGTATTTATTTGTATTATTTTTATTGCAACAGAATCAAAAGAGAGAAGGGACTGTGATTGATAATATATCCGTTAAAACTGTGTGTGGATTATATATTTGTTAATATATAATGTGCCATCAATCCCTTTGCATTTTCCCTCCAATTATTTACTTACATGATATGCAAATATTTACTTCTCAGATTTATATTGAGACAGCGTTTGCTTAGAGCACACTTTTCATTTATTCACATGTAATTAATAGACTTTTCACTATGCAGATGACATTTCGGATTATTTCTATGGAACGCCGGTTCCGTTTACTATATTTTAACCGGTTAAACCAGCTCCTCAAACGCTTTACTCTGTGTTAGAAATAAGTAGATCTGAACTTTAGTTAGATTGATGTTGAACTCTTTAGTAACAGTTGCTTACATCAAGTTACATGCATATAATTTTAAGTTCTTGGTGTTATTAATAGTGTTCATTTCAGAATGACAATAAAGTTATGTGTTGAATTATACAGATTTTTATAAAAAATTTACAAATTGATATGTTGACCATTAAACTTTAGTTTGATACAATTTGTAACGTTAGAGGATCTATACTGATTAGACGTGTGGATATAAGGGAACTTGGCAAAAATTAAACGTAATATAGATACAAATAATTAATAAGTAAGTACGTTATGGAGTATAGGTCATTTTTGCAGACTTTTGATTCCTGTAAAGAATCTTAATATTGTTTCACACAAGATCATTTAACTGGAGAGCAGTCTGTACCAATGCTCATTATAATAGTGAAAGTATTTTTTTTTCTTACTTATCCACAATTTGGTTCGAATAACTAACATGCTAAAATACTTAATCAAAGATTAATAATCGAATAGAAATAAAAATGTAGGTTGTTTATATATAGATAATATGATAATGTATATAATTGTAAATATGTTTCGCTCTCCAAATATGGAGTAAATAAAAGTATCTATATATGTGTAAGGTAAAGACATCCGCAAAAAGAAAACAAAAAAGAATAATGTTTAAAATGAACTAGTCGATGTAGATAAATATAGACCAGTGATGTTAAAAAAGATGAATAGCAACTAATGCAGTGTAGGTTAAGACTTTGAACTTGTTATATACATTGTCATTTAGTGAAATAACCTCACCAGGGAATGATGTCAATTTTAGTTCATAATTGGTGCCAAAACTTCACACATTCTAGCTGATATCGTATTTTTCACTTAATCTGCAGACGTGCATAGAAAATTCCGTATAAGTTTGTTGACAGTTCAAAATATACGGTAACAAAAAATGATAAACAAATGAATAAATAAGATTTCCTTAATATGCGTTGTGGCAAAGAAATAAAAGATATGAAACTGGTGAGGAATATTTTTGCGACCCAGTCAGACTAGAAGGTCTCTTTATCAATATGTTATTGATTCAGGGGGGGGGGGGAGTATGCATATATATTTTCATATATCTCAAATCTTGCTTGGCGAACTAAGACTTGCAAAGTCATGCCAATAAATGTTTTAGTGGTGATAGAACTTGAAAACCTTTTGATATGAGAGTAAAAAAAGAATATAGTCCATAGAACTCGAATTCACTACCGCTAGAGTTCAGTGTTTAGTTATGTCGCTAGCCAACGTCCATACACCTTTATCGGGCCAGTTTTTGTTGTTATTGTTGTTTTGTTTTTTGGGGGGTGCCCCAGCTTTAAGCGGACCCATTTTAGATTTGCCATTGCCCGTCCGTCCGTGCGTTCATCTCGTGTTGTGTCACCTGTTGCTCTATAGAGTCAACAAAATTTACAGGAATGTTGATCAGCAGGTGAAGATGTGCCCCTGGGGTTTTGCTTGTAGATTAGTTCAGTTTTGTCAGAGTTATTGCCCTTGACTTAGTAAAAACTGCCAAGTTTCAATTTGTGTTGCGCGTACCCCAAGAAATATTTGACCTAGAGTCATAAAAACATCCCAGAAAAGATTGCCAACATGTGTATTGTGCACCTAGTAGTTTGCTTGTATATTCATTCAGAATTTGTGGAGTAATTGCCCTTGGTTTAATAAAATCGCTATAATAATCAGTTTGTGAATTTTTTAGACTGTCATAGAATTTCTGTTTCATATTTATTTGTTTCGTTGCCTTTTAAGCGTCAATATGACAAACACATAGCTTTGAAATACTAAATAAAACACAAGTATCACTCGCTGCAATGTTTTATTTTTTTTATATCTCTTTTGGTTTATACAAAATTTATTTTAGTTCGATTGTGTAGGAATCTATAAGCTTATAGAAACACTTTCGAATCCGTTCCTGAAACCAACCAGCACTGATCATTGAGTGTAAAGTTTCTTGCTCAAGGAAATATCGACTTGACCCTGACAGGGTTTGAACACATGTGACTAGCGATCATTAGATTACTAGTCCGACGTGTAAACCACTCGGTCATGTCGCGAGTTATTTCTCTCTTTTCTTCAATATACACAATCAACACTACCAACCTTTACCTGCTAGTATAGATTAACACGGTACGTACGTGAACCCGTACGTTTGCATAACATAGGTTGTCTTTCGAAAAAAGGTAGATATATGTAAAAAGAAAAGTTTATTTAGAATTACAGTAAATGAACACAGTTATCTTAAATATATGTTTATTCTATGGATTTAAATATAAACATGCAATATACATGCATATTGAGAAGCTCAAATATCCAGTTCATCTAATATCTTATTATATCAAATGGCTAGCCTGTTTCAAACTTAGTATTTCTCCTTATTAATAGAAAAAGATAGTTTGTCTAATTTCTATATATGTCAAGGTCATTGTACAAGCACTGGATTGTTTAATGACAAAGGTGTCTGCCTCTCAATCCAGAGGTCTAGGGTTCTAGCTAAAGTGACGACGGCGTTTTCCTATATATATGACACAAATAATAGCTGTTGAATCATAAAATCTTGTTTCATTATCGAAAATAAACAGGAAATTTGCTTTATTTATGATAACACCTGTACATCTGTATTTACATGTATAAAATCAATGATCAATTAATTACACTACGGCCTTCCATACTTTTCACAAAAAACACGACAGACATGGAAATCAATACTTAACTGGAAAAGTTCTTGGACAGTATGGATTAAAACATGTTTACCGGAGTATATATTTTCCAGGTAGAGTTAAAATATTTTAATATTTAACTTTAAAAAGATTAAAAGAGAAATTTCAAAATAATCACCTTACCTGTTGCAACATATACGGTTTTATATTATTTTGCTAATTAATTGAACATCACACGATTTGTTTTTTCTAACTATACTTTGCTTTCTGCTAGTTCTTTTTATTTGAACAGCAAATTTTATTTATAATAAAATAAATGGTAATATAATGTTATTAAAATAAATGACATTAATCATAACTACTATTTACGTCAGATGTAAGATAGTCTATTTCATATTGACTTATATTTTCACTTAATGCAATTTGACATTGAAATTGCTATCTAAAACATGAGACGTGAAACTTAGTTGGAATATACACAACATTTACCATGTATACTGTATATAAAACCATCCATAAAAAGTTAAATTTTTTTAGAGAAAAACAGCGGAAACACTGTATCAATGTCGATGCGGTTTTCTTTGGGACTGCGGCAAAATTTATTGTCGGCTAACCAAATGTAATTAAAATTGTCAGTGCACAGGTAACCGCGCATGTAAAAATTGACGTACACAAATTTGCCGATAAATCGATAGAAACAATAGAAAGACTGAAAGAATTAACGCAATTCTACGCACGCAATGTTCAGAATTACGTGCACATGTACTTGATGGTTAGACCCAGCCCCCGGCTTCTTCGGCCTCGGTCAACTGTCAATAATAATAATAATAATTAAAAAAAATAACACAAATTGGGAATTAATCTTAATGACAAAACTCGTTTTAAAACCATTTCCAGACAAGTAAAAAATCCCACTGACCATCAAGTCTCAATAAAATAAAGATTGCAGAATCCGAAATACATTCTTATCAATAAGAAAAGAGTCGTTGTCCACGCTATATACCGTATAGAGTAACGGATGTTACATTTCGCGTAGGGCAGGAACGCAATACCAATAGCAAAATTTATCATACGTTCAGGCTTCAAGTTATGTCACCCAGATAAAGTAATTTTGGGATTACTTGAAACGTGATTTGATATTTTTAAATATGCCGGATTTATAGATTCTAATTCAATGATCAAAAAGCGCATACAAAAGTGGGCGGGACGCCATATCTACATCATGTACATTATATTCCTTTATCAAGGAATGCAAACGCAATCTAGTTCAAATAAACTTGTATTGTTATTGTGGTATACGGAAAACAGATATGAAAACACATCTTTTATCGTTAAAATGCTTCGTAATAAATCACACAGGTCTTTCAGCATTCGTGATTGAACTCTAACCATGCAGGTCTTTCAGCATTCGTGATTGAACTCTAACCATGCATTAACCTACAACAATGTACTGAAAACTGATATCTATTTTCTAAATATATCTCAAAGTTCGTGAAAATGTTCAAAATATGGTTTCATTCATCGCAAACAGTCATCGCAAACAGTCATCGCAAGCAAACAGTCATCGAAAACAGTCATCGCAAACAGTCATCGAAAACAGTCATCGCAAACCCCCGATCAAACTAGTACTCATATTGTTTCTTTGTGTCACATTTTTCTTTAGATTTTTTTTGTGGTTCTGTACTACAGATTTCGTTTTGGTCCCATCAAGGGGCACCTGATTTTGTACATGAATACTTCCATTTGTACTAATACGCAGTGGAATCGGTATCATATAATGTAAAAATAAATGTGTATATTAATTTTATACTCAGGTTCATTTTTGTTTGAATTTTCAAAAAAGAATTATGGGAAAATATAATTTTACTGTTTCATACCTTTTAAAACAGTGAAGCACCACATGGTATATAACGCGCGACAACACAGCAAGTTTACATATACATGTATTTGCACTCTGAAAATGTAAATTTTCGTATTGTTAGACAGATGTGGAATATGGAAAAGGTATAACAAGTTTGTAGATTTTATCACAGAAAGGTGTTACAGAAATTACGTTGAAATGGCCATTGTTAACTTCAGTTTGAATCAATTTAACATTCGAGAAACATGTTTAGGATAAAATAAATGCCATTTGCAAAATATAATGGCGTCATTATTGTGCATTGTTTACTAAATGTGCCAGATTTAATTCTCCACCGGTTTATGAACAATTTCCGCGAAATTGGCGTATAGATACATAATTATAAGCAATCTTAACTCCTTTTTTCCCGGAGTTTGTGCGTCCTCAATAAATCACAATGAACCTTAAATCTACTTAAATACAGAGCTTTTATAGCTTTTCACAAATCTCATAAAATAACACATTATAAACGTTTGAGAAAGGTAATGTCCTGCAAAATTGTCAACATCACGAATCAACATGAAACTTATAAAGCGGCTGTATGATTGTAATGAAGCGTATTCTTATTAGAAGGACTTGTCTGTAATGATCCGAATTTCGATCCGAAACGCTAAAACATGTATTTTTTTCAAGAAGCGTTGATGTGTTATTAACTGGAATTGTGCACTGTTCAGTGAAAGATTTAAATATAGGTTGTATTTTGTGTGGAAAAAATGGATTCTATTTGACAAGTAGACAGCTACATTTGTAACAGCCAGACCTATACTGAACGAAGCCATCACCAATTCTGTTGGCCTTTTTACTTCAGGAACAGTCTGTATGTGAAAACGAAAACGAGGCCGAATTGATTTTATCCAATAATTATTTATATATTGAGACCATATGTTGCAAACACTAGAAGTTCATTGTTTACATTTTCAAAAGAATGAAGTAATAGAGCTACATCATTGTACCACAATGTAACAGCTTTAATATGAATTAAACAATGCCGTCCAGTTGTCTTCCTTTCATGGAGGCAAATGTGTTGATAATTTTACTGATCTAAACATCCATAATTTTTATATTTTTTTGCCAGGAGAAACTGCGGTGTTAAACTACTTTGGTAAATGCGGGATTTTCATTTTTTACCAAATTGATCGTATCAGGCTGTCATATGATGCGGTTCAGATCGGAATATCCTTCCCGAGGGTAACTTCTTCGTTACCGCAAATGCGCAGGTGCCCGAGGGATGGACATTTCTATCCGAACCGCAAAGTTCTTCAAAAAACTTCAACTTGTAGTCGATCCGAACCGCAAAGACACATAGATATAATTTTTAAAAAATATTTTTAACGCAAATGTATCTGTATCTTTTAAACCGGTGGAAGGAAATTAAAACTACTTGGCAGAATATTTACCATAATGAGACGATGTGCAGACAGCGGGTTTGACCTTCCTCGGGTTAAGGTCACACTTAGTCATTTTGTATGAATCAAAATTTCGTGTCCGCTCTGTATCTTTTGAACCGATAGAAATGAATTAAAACTTTACTTACGTATAATGAGACGATGTGTTAAGTTTCATTGTGTGAAACTACAATGTCTAGAACTTAGATATTTAGCATGTAGCATTGCCTTATATTGATCTTTACAAAACTGATATATAAATCAGGCCCCTTGGTTCAATATTGGCAGGCCCCAGGGGGCACTTGATATACGTTTTTAGACTTATATAGGAAAACACATCTGAGAGACTACGATGCTAGAGCTTAAAATATTTGGCATGTAATGTCAATTTGTGGATTACAAAATAACTTATTGATCATACCCCTTGAATTAATATTTGTCCCGCCCCGGGGGTCACTTAGTTTATATAGTTTTTTATAGGAAAACACAAGTCTATTTTGATAAAACTACAATGCCTAGAGTTTGAATATTTTACATGTAGCATTGCCTTGTTTGCCTCTACAAAAGTGGTATAAATCATGCCCCTTGGATCAATATTCCCCCGACCCTGAGGTCACATAGTTGATATAATCATGTATGAGAAAACACATTTCAGACTTATTTTGTGAAACTACAATGCAGCATTCATAGCCCTGTGAACATCTGCAAAACCTATATCAAATATGCCCCTGGGTCAATATCGGCCCTCCCCGTGGGCATTTTATTTATATGAACATATACTGGAAAACACATTTTAGTTTTATTGTGTGAAACTACAAAGCCCAGAGCTTAGATATTTCGCATGGAGTATCAATATGTAGATTTCTACAAAAGTTATGATCTTCATGACCCTCAGGTCAAAATTGGCCTTGCCCCGGGGGTCATTTGCTTTATGTAGATCAAGGTATAGGAAACGCATCTTACCTTTTTGTTGATAAATACTATGCCTCTATATTTGGCATATAGCATCGCCTAGTAGACCTCTATAAAGTTTTATGAATCATGTACCTAAGGTAAAAAATGCTCCACCCTGGAGGTCATGTAGTATCATAAGGATAATTAAGATAAAACATTTTTTTCAGAAAAGTTTCTTGATTGGGTCTATACCCTTATTAAAAGATAATTTTTGATTACTCAAACAATTTCTTATATTCGAGCGTATATTGTTCCGCTTTTCAGCTGGTCTTCTTTTTTATTTTTGATATCTTGTCACAAATAGAAATACTCATTTGTCATATACATAAACAATCTTTTTGCTCATTTTGCTCTGTTGGAAAATGGTATATTTAATAAAATTAATATTTTGTATGGAAGTTAAAATACTACTTTTACATTTTGCATCCCTTACAACACATCACTGCATGTTCAGCGGTTGTTGAATACAAGTATCTTACATGCTCTAAATTCATCATTAAAACATTATTCAACACACGTTTAGCAATTCTAAAGGATTAAAAGAATAGATTTCTGCGGCTAAATGTGATTTAAAAGTAAGCACACGCGTGAATTTATGCCGCCGTTTTCTATTTCAAGGACTATCCTTTTTACTGTAAACTGTTCGTAATTTAGTAATGTGATCAATAGAATACATGTACATGTATAATGCATGTATTTTGCATGTATTCGTTAAGCATCATTTCTTAATTTATCGATCTTATTAAATGAAATGATAAATTAATCGTTCGATTAAAGTAACATTATGCTCGTATTTTCATAGTCAGTTTGAGCTGAATTGACTTTATATTTCAATAGATGGTCTTTGTCCAACAGTTGATATTGGAAAATGCCCAGGATAAAATTATAAATCTGCCTAAAATATAAAAAGACTGCCCCACTCTTTTTTTATAAACTGAGCGTTAAAGGTAAATTCTAATAGATATTTACAGAAATTTTATTTTGATCTGTGCATTATTTACTGTCTATGGCAAGTAAATTATTCAATTTAAAGGAATTATGGCAAAATGAAAACTTATTTTTATATTCACCTGTTCACTCACTAGATACCCTTGGATGGTTATAATGTCACTTTAATTCAGTAAAAAATCTATTCATTCATTATCCCCTATATGCGTCATTTCCAAAAACCACGTTTCAAGTGGCGAAATCATTTCCGGTGTTTTAGTTGTTTTTTTTTTTTCATATCAATTCATATTTCTCTTTTTTTTTCAGTTTTTTTTAAATAAGCGGTTAGGTGTAAATATCAAATTTTATTAGCGTTATTTTACACATGAATAAAATTGTAGTGTACGCTTCAGAACCAAACGACGTGGAAAATCCTGATATGTTAAAAAGGACTGTCGGTGGAATATGACTCCAACCTTTATTCACCTTATCTTTTTTAGATGGTCACAAGTTAACCAATTATGATGTCACTGGTATGCAATGAACGATGTCGATTGCATAAAAAGAGAAAGAAAAAAAAGTCCTTGTGTTTTTTCCATGATGTGAAATGACAATATAAGATAGAAACTCCTAACAATGAAAACGTGTTTAAAACTCTGAACCTACTAAATTTGTGTAGTTCATTCTTGTCCTGAATATAATTAATAACAACAGCAACGAAAAGAGCTACTAAAAGCAGTACTAGTGCAAAGATGTGCAAGTTTGTCCTGCTCTTTTCCGGTTCAAGCGGTGAATTATTTTACACTTGTTGTTGTTATAAACCGAGCTTGTGGTTAATGCAAGTCAACAGAAGTAAGATTACTATGTTTAATCAAAGCAAAACGGAAAAAATCTTTATTTAGCTGCGGTCTCACTTACTCCCGGCAGAGCCCAGGACCACCCCGGTAAGTTACCGGGATGATCCGGGACGATCCGGGGTGAAATTATTGTTGCGGTCACACTTACCCCGGCAACACTACGGTAATTCCCAACTATCCACCCAGGATGTGCTCCGGACCATCCAGGCAGAGCCTTGATGAAGCTACGGTTTATGCCGGTGCTTCCTCGGTCGTTCCCGGATGATGCTGGAGGAGCCCCGGTTGACTTAGGCAGAGCCCCGGTTGATCAAGGCAGAGCCCAGGACGATCCAGGCAGAGTCCCGGTAGAACCTCGGTAGATTGAAAACTTGCAAAAATGATTGCATTGATACATAATTTTTATTCAATATTATATCTCTTGATCCAGAACAGTAATTCATGATGATTTTCTGAAAATCCTTATGCAAGACTGGATAAAAGGGAAATGGGAAGGGTTTTGTGAAATCATCGCAAATTGTCGTGAATCTTTTGAAATGAACCGCGCATTGCCGGGACTCTATCGGGATCAACCGTAGCTCCATCGTCATCTTCCGGAGCTCTGGCGGCATTCTCCGGGCCTCTTCCGGCATTCACCGGGGCTCTGCCGGCCTTCACCGGGGCTCTGCCAGCATTCACCGGGGCTCTACCGTAGCTCTACCGGTTATATCATGCCCCGGATCATCCCCGGTTTGTGCAGGCAGAGCTACGGTGCTTCCCCGTTGTAACCCCGGTCGTTCCAGGCAGAGCTAAGGATGAAGCCGGCAAAGCTAAGGATGAAGCCGGCAAAGCTATACTTCCAGGATCATCCCGGACCACCCCGGTGGTATTTAATATTTTATTCCATCCGGGGTCGAATGCCGGATGTTCCCGGACGTTGCCGTTAGAGTTACGGATGTACTCCGGTCATTGTGTACACCGGTCTTACTTGAGAGACCGGTGTGTATACAATGTACTTCGGTTGTTCCCGGTCGAAGCCCGGTCGTTCCCGGATCACCCCGGACGTCTGGGTCTGCACTGGTCGCATGGGTAAGTTTACGGCACTCGTAGCTTGTAAGCCTACATTGTTTTGATGATCTTGTAAACACATAGGAATACGGGACTGTGGGGGGGTGGGGGTGGTCACAGGTCTGCATTGAAAGACACTTATTTTAAATTGTCGGAAAACAGACCACTTCCGGAAATGCAAACTTGTTATCTTAAATCTCTTAAATCACATTTATATTGTTTGTTTTTTTTTTTTTTTTTTTTTTTTTTTTTTTTTTTTGCTCTTATTGCTTGTGTTAGAATACATTCGGAATACTCTCACTTATCGTAACACACTACATTTCTCTGGGTTAACATTATGCAAGCCTACTGGCGGCAACTGGTTATACCCATGCAACCAGTGCTGATCAGCAAAATAAGTCAGCACTCCATTAACACCTGATCATGGTATGCACTGCTCGCTATTCAGTCAGAAAATATTTTGAAATCTTCCCTGAACCCGACGAATGGCTTTGTCCAGATTGAAAGATGGAACACATTTACGGCTATAAATAGGCATCGGAATCACTTTAGGGCTATTATATGTTCCATTGGGCATATAACCATGGTAAAAGTTGTTGACTTCAAAGCATTTGCTCGAATCCCGTCTTAACGAACGAGGAAGCTAGCCAGCTATCTTGCGGAAGGCCGGTGGTTCTACTCAGGTACCGTAAAGGCTGGAAAGTTACTTTATGATCTTTACAGTGTAATCATGACTTAAAAAAAACCAATACATGTACATTATTTTTAATGTTTCACTATAAGCCTCCATATGAAGTTTGAATAGAAAAAAATTGATTATCTGCCATGCATGCTGTTTAATTGTCCGTTATTTACATTGGTTTCGCATTTCAATGAACAAAAAATATTTTTTTACAAAGCCGAAGCATTGTTCTGTTTTATATTTTATTGACTATTACTTTTTTATCTAAAATTAACACAACCGAATCAATAAGTAGTTTTTTTAATTGTGAATGCCATCTAAGAAGACGAAAATAATATAATAAAGGTGGTGTTCTAGCAAATACAATTCACGGGGAAAATACAGTCAATGATTTCTTTTAACAAGGATATGAAATGGTATACGAAAAGGATTACCTCCCCTCGACTGTCCCCTCCCCTCCTCTTCCCACAATCCCCCTTCTCTCCTCCTCTTCCCTACCCTCCACCTTTCTCTTCCATTATTCCCCCCTCCCCTGTTTTCCCATTTCCACCTCAGTTCTTTATCTCTCTCTCACACTCCTTTTTTTTCTTCCCCATAATTTTATCTTCTTTCTTCTTTCCCTCCCTCCATCCCTTCCTTTCTTACTGTCCTGTTCTCACTCTTCTACCTTCCCTTCCTCTTACCTTTCCTCTTTTCCATTCCCTCCCTCTTTCCCCCCCCCCCCTCTCATTCCTTCTTCCATCTCATTCCCGTCCGCCTCATTTCCTTTTTTTACATTTTTTTCCTGCACTTTCCTTTGTCTCTGATCTACAAATCTTCCTTATGATAACCTTTTCCTCTTATCCAACCTGCAATCAATCATATCGTAATTTTAAAATCTGAAACACCTAAATAAATCTTGTTTTGCGCAAATAATATAGCCGCTCACTTTACGCTGATTTCTTTCAGTAGGGCGTGTTAAGGTTCTTTAGCCGAGTTGTTTTCTTTTATTTTTTCACGATTATGTTTGTCTTGTTTATATATTTATATTTTATATTTATTTATTTATTTCAGAAACACGAAGTTAAAAACATTTTTTTCCTTAAGTTTCATATGTCAATTTATATTTCTTGTAACATGTAGTCAAGTTTCTTTGTTATTGAGTATAGGTCTATTTATGCAGACGACTAGGCAAACAAACGTACTCGCTCAAAACGAATGTAACATGATACCTATCTGTTACAGGGTACACTAATTTTTGAAACACACATGTATAGAAAATGACATAGGAAGAGGAGCTATCGTTCTAATCCCTTTCAATTTTATGTAATAATTTTATTAATATAAAATGTAAAATGTGTGAAATATTGAAATAAATATGTTTAAACTAAAAGGACATAAATGTTCTAATACGGTTAGATTTAAGATGAATAAACAACCAGGTAAGACATTTTAAAACTTAAGTAATAATAAATGCTATACAAACGCGTTATATGTGGAATAACAATGATATCTTAGATCACAGTTCTTTAAATGCGCGAGCGGACAGATGGGTTGTTTCTGGCCGATACTAACCTCTAGTTTAAAGTGGCATTATGCTCATCGGTTGAGCTGAAATGACTATGTATTTTAAAAGAGTGTTAAAATAGTGATTGACCAACAACTGATACTTGAAAATCTTTAGGATAAAATATCAATCTGCCTTAAATATACAAAGACTGTCCAGCTGATCGGATATCATGGATATTTACAGAAATTTCGCGAGTTATTAATTGTCCATGCGATGTAAATTATATTATTGAAGGGAATTATAGAAAAATGTAAACTTACTTTGACTATCACCTGCTCTCTTACTATTTATACCTTTGAATGGGCATGTCACTTTGATATAACATTTCATTAATCCTGAGACATTTTACCGCTTTCATATTCTTATCGTCTCTGCAGACGAGTTTTTACTAAACCCTGAATTTGCTGAATGTATATATATTGACTTACAATACTGTCTAATATGGACTTGCAATACTGTCTTATATGGACGTGCAAAACTGTCTTATATGGGCTTGCAATTCTGTCTTATATGGACTTACAATACTGTCTTAATTTTATATGGACTTGCAATATTGTCATATATGGACTTCCAATAGTGCCTTATATGGACTTCAAATACTGCCTTATATTGACTTCCAACACTGTATTATATGGACTTGCAAAACTGTCTTATATGGACTTGCAAAACTGTCTGATATGGACTTGCAATACTGTCTTATATGTATTTGCAATACTGTCTTATATGGACTTCCAATACTGCCTTATATGGACTTACAATACTGCCTTATATGGACTTCCAACACTGTATTATATGGACTTGCAATACTGTCTTATATGGATTTGCAATGCTGTCTTATATGGACTTTCAATACTGTCTTAATTTTATATGGACTTGCAATATTGTCATATATGGACTTCCAATACTGCCTTATATGGACTTACAATACTGCCTTATATGGACTTCCAACACTGTATTATATGGACTTGCAATACTGTCTTATATGGATTTGCAATACTGTCTTATATGGACTTGCAATGCTGTCTTATATGGACTTTCAATACTGTCTTAATTTTATATGGACTTGCAATATTGTCATATATGGACTTGCAAAACTGTCTGATATGGACTTGCAATACTGTCTTATATAGACTTCCAACACTGTATTATATGGACTTGAAATCCTTTTTATATGGACTTATTATACTGACTTATATGGACTTGCAACTCTGTCAATTTCTAATTTTTGGGATATCAAGAGAAAATTTTAAGTTAACTCATCCAGTAATGTATGCAATCTATACCTAGTGATTAAGGCTGATCACTTTTCATTTCAGCAGAATATAAGTTAAGATCTCTGTCTCGAATGAATAAGCAGCAAAACTAAACAAACCGTATATTAAGGTTGAGTTTCAACCTTCTCCTATATTTCAAATATTTGAAAAAGAGATGTATCATTATCATTATCATGCATTACTCTGTCATGTCATATATAGTATGTTTGTAATATGTTGTCCTCATGGGCTTATTAGCCTATTGGAAATGAAATAAATAAATTCTAAATTCTAATTCTATATACAAACAAACATTAACAAACAAAAAAATGCAGCCACATACAAACTGTAAATATTTATAACCTTCAAAATTTATAATTTATCAGTATCTACAAAAATTACAGCTTACGAATTATATTAAGTATACATTTATTGTTTCAACACATTTAAAATCTGTTGAAATTACTATACAAAGGTTTACCGAGTACAAATGCCTTTTTAACTGATACTTTAAAGCCCCATTTTGTCTTAAAAAATGTTAATATCATTTTCATTTCTCACAAACTGTTTATTTTTTGGTATCTTTTTATAAAGTTTTTAAAAAACATAGTCCTTTGCTATACACATGAACAATCTTTTGCATGTTTAGTTCTGTTGGCAATTTGTATAATTATAGTGAATTTATTATTTAGTATTTTGTACGGAAGTCAAAATACTACTTTGTTAACAGTTTGTTACCATTACAACATATAAATGCACGTTCAGTTCTACATTTTTCAGTTGTAAAACATCTAATATGCTCTTAATCCATTATTTAAACATTATTAAACACATGGTTGACATTTCTAAAGAATAAAAACAAATACATGGATTACCTACCGTATATATTGACTAAATACGTATAAATGATGTTCTTCTTCTACTGGTTATGACGATAAGTAAGTATTTGAAAAACACAATTTCGCTTTTTGGGTTATTGTCGTCCAGGGTTGTGTTTCATAGAAAGTCCTAAGTCTAATAAGTCTTAAGACCAAAACTGAGACATTGTTTGTTTCAAAGAAAATGTCCTAACTTATGACTCTTATGTTCTGACTGTTTTTTTTTAAATAACGATTCAGATGAACATTTTCATATTGCGGATTAAAGCCCATGCCATTGTATTTTGTAACTTTTCTCATAAGTGTGGTGTTACAAAGCACATATAAATAAAAGAGACGGTTTATTATCCTATTGCTTGTATACTAAGGTTCTTGTGCCAGAATCGACTGCATCTTGCAATGTTTCTCAAATTTGAAAGACCACCTGTTTCTAAGGAAATGTCGCATTGTAAAAGGGCATTCGTGAGGGCCTACAAGTAGTAGGCAGGGCTGCGTCTTAAGTGTATCCTAAGTCATAGGACTAACTATAGGACTAACTTAGAACCGTTTCAATAAATAATGTCATCTTCAGAAAAAGTTTTAGACTTTTATCTAATTCATTCTTATGAGACTGAACAGATCATATCGTATAAGGAACTGGATTTTAATTAGATGGAAATATGTATGACATGCAATTTCAACAATTATCGCGAGTTCATGGATATGTTTTCTAATGTATTGTTACACACAATATCAATATATCTTATAACTTTAAAGCCAATATCCTATGAGACAATTAATTGAATATAAAACATATTTATAATAAATTGCAACCATTAGATATAACAAATTAAAATAATCAATCGTCTGCTATTGTTAGCCAACTTAATACATTTCGCCTACAGCTACATGATATTATTTAAAATATCATTAGAATTCGTTCTTGTTGAATGAATTTTTATGACCGTTTGTTTGATATCAAAAAGCGCATATGTACCTGTGTAACGCACTTTGGTGTCAAACTTTGACACCAAAGTGCGTAACGCACTTTAGGGTTGGACCCCAAAGTAAGTAACGCACTTTGAGGTCGGACCCCAAAGTGCGTTTGACCCCAAAGTGCGGTGTTACAGGTTACGGTGCTAAATCTGGATATATTTGCCTATAAAAATATTCGTTTAAAGTGACATTATGCCCATCTAAGTACACAAATGGTCAGTGAAAAGGTAAAACTAAAAAAAGCCTAGCATTTGTATTCAATTTTATATTTTACTTAGAAAAAATAATCAATAATTCATAAGACCAAAGGATTTCTAAAACAAAATATCGTCATAAAAAGAGTGGGACAGTCTTTATATAATTTATTTAGATATTTTATTATACACGTTTTTTCATTCTCAGCTATTAGTCAATCACCATAATAATAATAGTCAATCTTATATGGAATATATTACTAATTCAACTCAACTTGACAACGAAAAAGATATCGCATACTGTCACTTTATGGTGTACGAAGATTGTCTAGCGTCGAGATTGAAGCACTATTCAAACCCCTTTAGAGTTCATATATGCGAGTTTTATGGAACATATCTCTTCCTACTCTCATACTTAAGGTTTTCACAAATATGATTTCAAGTTACTCTGTCACACTTCGGTACGTGCCTGCTTGGAGAGGCACAGAGCATCGTCAGAAAATTTGGACCTTGGTTAGATTGGAGAGATTCTAGAAGTCAAACTACTACCATAAAATATTAAGAAATTTGACAATACAGTGTGACAGTTAAAACACAAACATTACAAAATGTTTTATTGTCTTTCCAGAATCACGAATGATGGCCGCAGAAAATAATGAAAACCAAGGCATTCCTTGTGACATCATCAAAAGCTAGCAGACGATAAACCACAAAGCACTATAGGAAGTCATCCGTTTTAGCGATTTATTTTGTTTTAAATGACGAAAACAAAAGCTTGCTTAATATTTCAGCAGATGGTCACGAATCGTTAGAAAAATGGCGAACATTAAAAAAGTTATAAAATTTGCAGGTATATTTTGTTTGCTCGTTATTGCCGTTTTATTTTATCTTAATCACCCGGATCTAAATATTGAAAGGAAAGGACGTATATACCAAGAGAAGTTAGCTAAAACTATATCAGCTCTCCAACTAGAACTCAGCAAAAGAGATACCAACAGCATACATCGCGATTCTGTCCCGAGAGAAAATGAAAGCGAAGAAACTAAGACTACATTAAACATGTTAAATGAATCTTATAAAACGCATACATTCGAACAAAACACAAGCGATGATAATATCAAACGACCTCACACTGAATTTTCTAAATCAGACAAGTGCCTCACGTGTAGTTCATATGTCGATAAAGGAAGTGCCAAGAATTACAACTTTTTCGCAGGAAAATACTCGCTGGACAAGGAACCCTTCGCGTCATGGGTAAAGCAAGGTAACACAAAAACTTACTGTGATAATCGTATTAAAGTGTTTAATGATATGTTTGCAATTCTTCATGATGTAACGATGTATCCGTCAAGAAGGCTTGAGAAGGAGACACAGGCAAAGGGCGGGGAAGAAATAAGAAACGTCCTAAATCAAGGCATTGCTCGTGAGGATTATAACTTTGATGATAACTTTTTTGAAATAGAATGTACGACAAATATTGGAACAAGACTTAGTTCATCAAATAATCTTCGTTTGTTGTCGTCTGTGAATTTGATCTCAGTGTCACGAGAAAAGGCAAAATATGTTTCTTTGAAATTCAATGGAAAATACGCTGTTGCAGTTCGTAGACAAGACTATGCTAATTTGCATAATTGGGTTCGAAATATATACAACATATTTGTATTGTTAATGCATTTCAGAGTTCAGCCAAAAGATATATCTGTTATATTCATGGATGGCCATCCTCGAACTGAATTGGACAACGCATGGGCAATCGTATACAATAAACCTATAAGGGTTGGTCATGTGGAGCAGACAATAACATTCCAAAATTTAATCCTAGGTTTAGAAGAACACAAAGGACCTATAACTGATTTTTATTTGGAGCAAGTACCGTATTTGGAAGAATTTAGGTCTTTTGTTCTTTCGCAATTCAATTTAAACTCTTCAAATAGTTTAAATTGTGCTTCACCGAGGATAACAGTGATATTACGACGGAACGCTGTTTATCACCCGCGTAATGTCGTCGGAAATGTTGGAAGGAAAATTTTCAATGAAGCTGAACTTATGAACGACCTCATGAAAGCCTTCCCAGACGCATGCGTGAAGGCGGCGCTTATGGAGGCATTGCCAATGGCGTCACAACTTAATTTGATGAAAAGTACAGACATTTTTATTGGAATGCACGGGGCTGGTATGAGTCATGTCACGTTTTTACCCAAACATGCTGGTATTCTAGAACTTTTCGCAAAGGATTTTAAAATCGGCCGGCCTTGGTTTTTATGCTTTGAAAAAATTGCAAAATGGCGCAATATGCACTACGACAGTTGGGAGAATTTTGATATCTCATTGGAAATGCCTGCCGATTTTACAGTTTTACCAACTCAAGTTATTGTGAAAAAAACTCAGGGATTAATGAACAAAATATGCCCAAGATAGCAGAGAGGTATGATGAGGAATATGCATTGTTTCTTCTCGTATGTGCCATCATTGAAGTTGTATGTGTTAACATTGACACTAAATCTGCGTAATTTACACTGATACCTTCATTTCTTATTTACATATCAATCAACGCTTTTTTTCCTTACGACTCTTGCTATACTATGTAGCGCACGTGTTCGTAGACACTGTATTTCTATCAATCACAATTTGTGTTATTAGCGAACGTCTCATTTTATTGTCATTGTATTCAATGTGTAAGTGTAACGATTTTACCGACAATGTAAGCGTTATCACTGGTATTTTAGTGCCATATTTGACATACATTACATAACTGACAGTGAATGTTTCATTACTGAAACTGATAATGTCATCAATGAAATTTCATGTGATATCAATGACATTATAGTATTTTAAAATTATGTGTTATATCATTGACATGTTTGTGCCATATTTGACATGAATGTCATTACTGACAGCGAATGTTTCATAAATGAAATTATCATGAGATATTAATGACATTATAATATGTTTAAGTCATATTTTATCTTGGACATTACATTTATTGCCATGATATGCTTTTTAAAAATCTTTTACTTGTGTGCTGTCGTTATAAACGACGGTGGGCCAATATGTAATGCAATATAGACAATAAATTTAACAAAAGAGCAAATATTTTACAGTTTTATTATTTTAACTCTTCGAAATAATTTCCTTCTACAGAAATACAAAGTTTCAGGCGTTTAATCTAGTTTTTAAATGCATTAACATAGTCCTCCTTAGGTATACCTTTCAACAACTTAAACATGGCCGACCTAAGTCAATTTCTACTCTTATACCGCTGACCCGCAATATGTTTTTTCAGACTAGGAAAGAGGAAAACGTCAAAGAGTAACCAAAAAATATTATAAACAAGATCAACAAGAGAAGGTGGCGTTCAATGAACGCAACCCCCAAACGACCCAGCAACAAGAACCAGTGGAAAGGAGCCCCGGAGGACCCAAACAAAAAAAGGACAAGTCAGGAGAATACGGTGGATGGTAAAGACACTCACTCGTTGAAATTTGTACATGGTGATCATTTATCGAAATAAATCTAGTTGTACAAACATTATACAACTCTTAATTAAAACTACATGTATTCATTTATAGACACGTTGGTACTTGTAGATGGTTACTTTCATTCATTATTAAGAGCGCTGACATCAACTGCTGGCAAAAATTGACGTGCGCTCGCGCCGATTGCTAGGTCAACTTTCGTAAATCGGGTTTTCGCCCATCTCAACTCGGGTTTTGATTCTACACACTTGTTATTTTAAGCTAGGTCAGACATGTTTAAATAACTTTTATATTCATAACAATGTTTCAATATTTCTTTATTCAGCTCTGAAGAGCACTAGAATTTCATATTGAATGACAGATTGGTTGTTATTTAACACACTAAATCAACAAACATATGAATGGTTAAAGAAATGTCCCAACTTAGATTTTCTTAAAAACGAATTAGTTGCATTAGTAAATGTTCACTGTCTATAACACCCTCCCCCATTCTCTTTTACTTGTTCAATGTTTTCTATAATATTTGTTTCTTCAAGATAGTTATACTCACAATGGCACATGCTGAAATTTGTGGACGAAGTTCCTTGGCTACTTGGAAGCACAGTCAAAAGTGTTCCGTCTTTTGTATTCTTTATAGTTTCTTATAGCATTAAAGTTACGAAAACGTTGTGTTTTTTGTACTCTCTGTATTTGTTGCATGGGATTTCCACCATTCAATAGAAGGACTTCAGTGATTCCACAGGAGTAGCAAATGAAGATGTTGTGAAAAAGTGAGTGATCTAGAAGCCGGTATATCATCACGGACAGGTGTACTAATAGAATCCCTCCATATTCAAATTGCAGTAAAGATTTGCTAGGCTTCTCTAAGGCTGGTACAATAGGATGTTTAGCTGCGACCGACTTCTTTGCACCCGCTCAGTCCATGGGCACTTGATGACATTTGACATTGTCGTAAGCATTTAAAGATAGGTAAAAGCCATTTCCTACCTGATTTCAAGAATATTCTACCTTTAATGTGTCTTTAAATCTTTTATTCTACCAAGTCGTTTCTGTTGGGAAACAATATATACAAATTACCGCCATTTACAGTCATTGAAGTCCAGCAGTCTAAAATTGAAGATAATTAATACTATAACTTAAATGTTAGAATATACGACAGGGACTTCGGATTCTTCTATGCAGCTAGCTTACGGAACGTCGATGCCTAATTGTGACTGAAATGATGGCACGGAAAGGCACCTTAGGTCTTCCTCCACGATTATAGCCTGAAAAGTTGTCATATGACTTATACTTTGTTAGTGCAACATAATGCTTACCAAAAAAAAAGGATATACCATATTTATTGTTAATTTTTCAATGTTTTTTTGTTGTTTTTTTTTGTTTTACCAAAAGTTTTTTTCTTAGCATTACGGCAACTTTCAAACAAGCCTATGAATTAATGATAATATCATCAGTCCAAGAAAATGTTCCAGAAGATCTTAGAGAAAGATACTGAAACCACACACAGAATCTTACTCTACAATAATTGTTGTCTCAATTTTTCCACAACAGTGGTTAACACAAAGCAATAAATAATCGCTAAAATGTACATTCTTCATTCATTGTCTTACGAGCTATGTTATGATCGGGTACTAAATTATGTGTACCTGGGAAATCATTGTCAAGGGACATTCTATAAGCTCTGGTTAACTTTCTTTTCCTTTTACTTACATAATAATTCAATCCAGCATTTAAAATAAGAGAAAAACTTCTTGTTTTGAACTCTTGATATCTATAAAGATATAATAGTAGTTTAAATTGTATTAACATTTTTTAGTAACACATGAAAATTATAAAAGGATAATTACAACATGGAGTTTGAAGTGGTATATTAATGGACAGGACGTGGAGCGGTTGTACACTTGGTTCAAGTGAGAAAAACTTGACAAAATGACTACCGAGTCACGAATGTTTACAATTGTTTATTTTACCGAGCCCGAGAGCAATTTCATAATAGATTTTTTTATCGGGGGAGAGAACTAGAACATCACGTATTGTAAGTCTATATAGATTACTCTTCCCTGGGGAATATTGCAAAACAATATTGACCGGTCGATATTCATTTCCCGGATTATAGATCGAAATAACACCATGTGAAGTCACATAAGGCTATATCCTGAGGTACGTTGTATAATAATTTCACTTATCAGTAATTAATGTGGATTCCTGCAACAGCAGCCACTATAGTCACGTGACTGGCTTGTGATACAGATGTTGTTTGATTTATATCTAACGTTTTTCTTGTATATTTTTATATAAGTGAAAAAAAGATATTTGTGAGCATAGGCAAAAATGAAATTGAATGGCACAAAATTTCCGAGAAATATATAGGTTTAAAAATTAGAATGTCTGCATAATCTTAATAAAACATGCATATGCAAGAGCTTTTTAAGAATATTCTTAAGCATTATATAGGTAGTATGGAAAAAAAAAAGAAATTCAAAATCAGATTCATATAAATGCAATGGGTTATACAAAATAATTATTTTTGTGTAAAAGTAATACTAAGTATTTTTTCCGATATATTTATTGTTTCAGATCTATAAACATATAAGCAATAAACAACCACATAACAAGTATTATAAGCACCTTGGATAACAAACATAAATGCAAATATACAATATATATGCCATGCAAAAACACACAATACAAAAATATATCATCACATTTATAAAACGTCGGTAATAAAGTGGATTCTTATTGGACAATTGAAGCGTAATATATGTAATATACTCCATGTAATAGGTGTTTATAAGAAAAAGCGACGACAGACTGTGTTTATTCTTCCCCCTACTTGCCCGTCCAATGAGAAGGCCTACATTTGAAGTTCGCCTACACTATTCTTAATTAATAGAGTTAATCTAACCATTCATGTTTATGTCGCGTTTATCTGGACAACGCTATAGCACGTGGCTCAACAACAGTTTTTTGTTGTTGTTTGTTGATGATGTTTTTGTTGTTGTTGTTTTTCTTCATAATTTGTTTTATTAACGATTTACTCGCCGACCTACTTTTTGTAGGCGCTCCGAATATTTATAGACGCGAAATGTGTTGATAAATAAACACTGATTAAGACAGTTTATGGGCATTATGCAGTCAGAAAATTTAAATTCATGCCTACTCTTGGGACGAAAAGAGAAATATATTAAAGAAAGTTTATGACCGTCGCATTGTGGAACGTGTGCCATATGGTAACATTCAATTTCTTCACACGGGATAATAAAAAAATATGATAACTTATAAAACAATGCGTATATAAATTATTGATAAGATCGGGCATTTATTCAGCCCATAACATCCGAAGGTTGCTGATTATGCCTCTGTTACACCTACATTTTATTTATCAAATAAATTACCCGATGGCAATATCTTCTTATGATGTAACGTACGTACCCAGTGTCACTGAGAAAAAAGAACTTTCTGAAAATTCATTACAATATAACATACATCAATAATACGTATACTGTCGACAATTTTCGTGAGTTTCCGTCGATAAGGTTTTCACATTGTAAATTATTGTTACAAACATTAAAAATGTTATTATGGCGAAGTTTACGTATGCATACATTAGTATTGTCAAAATTTTCCCCATGTTATACATGTGGACAAGCAAGCTGAAATATCCCCATGGTTAACACATAACAAAATATTCCCATGACATTCATGTAAATATCTTCCCATGGCACACATGTCAAAATGTTCTTATGGGTACATGTGCAAATGTTTTTTTGTCATTAATTTGGAAATGTTCTAATGGCATACATGTAGAAATGTTTCATCAATGGCAAAATGTTTCAATGGCAGAGTGTGGAAAAGTTTCAAAATGTTCCAAAATGTGGAACTGTTGCAATTGCAACACGAGGAAATGTTTCATTGGGAAACATGTGGAAATGTTTCATGGCAAACATGTGGAAATGTTTCAATGGCAAAATATGGAAATGTTTCAATGGCAAATATGGAAATGTTCTAATGGCATACATGTAGAAATGTTTCATCAATGGCAAAATGTTTCAATGGCAAAATGTGGAACTGTTGCAATGACAAAATGTGGAACTGTTGCAATGACAAAATGTGGAACTGTTGCAATGACAAAATGTGGAAATGTTCCTTCAACATGTATATCTGGTTTCATGTGTCCTTCTGGTAAATATCAAAAGAATCCTCTACTATATTTGTCAAACACGCTTTGATGGTGTGCGATTATGATTTAAAAGTGCACAAATATTTCTCTTGTTAAGAATGGATATTTTTATTTTATTCAAGAACGTTAATTCAGACGATATCTTAGTCAGAGATGTCGGGTTTTTGTCTCCCTTTATAGTCAGTAAATGCATCTGTTAACATGTCCATTACGACCATGTCGGTAGAATTCATACCAACCATTCTAGCTACGAAACAACCGTCATCCCTGTATAAATGATAAAAACAAATCATGAAAAAAATAAGTTAAGTAAACAATTTCAGCTGAAACTTAAGTTACCTTTATTTACAAGATCTAATAAGTACGCGTAATATACAACAAAGAGACAGAAAATAATATAAGGATGTATAGGTACATAGAAATATGAAGAGAAAAAAAGACAGAAAAAAGTCAAAAATAAATCAGTTTTTAAACAGAAACTAAGTGGCTATTGATGGCACTTGGTGATTCTCATTTCCATATTCATATATACATTCCTGCAATGTTTAAAAACAATTAAAAAAAAGATATTTCAAGATTTTGATACGGACGAACATACGAACGGACAACGCAATTTCAAAATCCCCTTCTGATTTTAATCGACAGGGTATAATTATAAACCATAATCATGGTTGACGAAAAAATACGATAATCAATTAAAACCATGCCGTATGTACTTGTATATTTATTTTGACATTTCTATATTTTGCTAGTTTCGACGTTAATTGAGATCGAAGAGACGAAACTTTTTTCCTTTTCCTTTATTTTCTATGTTAAATTTGTCCTCTTTCAATTGTATCTGTCCATTGTCAAATTAAAAAAAAGGTTAATTTCAAAAATTTTGAATATAGCTGGGACATTCTTTTTGTCCCGGAATATAGCAGCCGACAAAATTGTATTCGATCTCTCTCAAATTATTATCCATTAACTACAAGAGCTCTAAACGTTCCTGATAATCTCCCTTTAATTGTTATGTAACTTGAATGTAAGCCTTTTATTTACAAATATAAAATCGGGCATCTTAATATGCAAGCAATTGGCTGTTTCAAACTACAATCTACCTGTCCTACCAGGAAGTGCCCGTGAGGTAAAACGCATAACAGAAACAAAATCTCTACAATAGTTTATAATACAGGTCATGTGTCGGTGCATTTTATGTAGTGCATTTCATTTAGAAACGAAGAAAACAATTATATAAATAACCTGTTTTTCACTACGCTAAATATCTTAAACTAGGTTGTTCTTTACCATACATGTAATTAAAAATCTTAAAATAATTATTGGCCGATTACCAGACGGCACAGATGGGTAGATTCAGACAGCACAGATTGGTAGATTCAGACAGCACAGATTGGTAGATTCAGACAGCACAGATGAGTAGATTCTGACAGCACAGATGGGTAGATTCTGACAGCACAGATTAGTAGATTCAGACAGCACACATGGGTAGATTCGGAGGCACACATGGGTAGATTCAGACAGCACAGATACGTAGATTCAGACAGCACAGATTAGTAGATTCAGACAGCACAGATTAGTAGATTCTGACATCACAGATTAGTAGATTCAGACAGCACAGATTAGTAGATTCAGACAGCACAGATTAGTAGATTCAGACAGCACAGATGTGTAGATTCAGACAGCACAGATTGGTAGATTCAGACAGCACATATTAGTAGATTCAGACAGCACAGATGGGTAGATTCAAACAGCCCTGATTGGTAGATTCAGACAGCACAGATTAGTAGATTCAGACAGCACAGATGTGTGAATTCAGACAGCACAGATGGGTAGATTCAGACAGCACAGATGGGTAGATTCAGACAGCACAGATGAGTAGATTCAGACAGCACAGATTAGTAGATTCAGACAGCACAGATGGGTAGATTCAAACAGCAGTGATTGGTAGATTCAGACAGGACAGATTAGTATATTCAGACAACACAGATGGGTAGATTCTGACAGCACAGATGGATAGATACCGACAGTACAGATTGGTAGATTCTGACAGTACATATGGGTAGATTCAGTTGCCGCCAAATGCTAGACCGTAAATTTTAATTTTGATATACAGGTAATATCTGGAGGGTCTTTGTTCCTGTTTGCAAGAGGGATGTCCTATTTTTACATAAGGAAGTTATTTGTGTGAATTATAACCTTATATAAAAGTGGAGTCATAAATCCAAGATGATCTGTCAAGATAGCCGCCAAAAACTTTTGTATTTACAAATTTATAAAGAAATCTGAAGTGGTTTATGTTACATATAATGTTTTCAAAATTTGTTTTAGGTGTTTACCGAAACTGAAAGAATATCGGACGCGGAAATCTCAAATTAAGGCGCGGTCCAAAAATTCGAAATGGTGGCAATCAGCGCCAAAACCAAAAAATACTTAGCTAATTATACTGAGTCATATGAAAACCCTATTTTTTATTTATTTATTTATTTTATAATTTATTTATTTATTATTTTTTTATTTATTTATTTTTTTTTTTTTTTTTTTTTTTTTTTTTTTTTTTTTTTTTGGGGGGGGGGGTCTTTTTGAGGGGCTGTTGTTGTTGACGTCTTCCTTTTTTTACAAAACATTTTTTTAAAAAAATCTTATTTATAACATGACGATCTCATAACGAATTAATGTCAACATTAAGAGGTCTATAAAATCTATGTGCGAAAACCTAACTCTGGCGTTCAATTCAACGTTTTTTTTCCGTCAGTTAAAGCATAAGAATATATTCACCTTAAATATTTTTCGGCAAACTTTTTACACAGCTCTTTCTCTGACGTCTGCAGCGCTTTTCCACCCAACTTCAGATATTTTTTAACATATTCGTAATTGTTCTTCTTAATTACAACCAAGATCATCCACTGAAAACATGTATAAACAAGTTCAGGTAACTTCACAAGTGTCTAGAACCACGCAAAATTGAAAAAAAGAAAATAAATATGTCATATATTTTGCGAAGAATAAAATTATTACAAACACACTGTCGGGTGTTAAAAGGCAGAATTTCAGAAGCTTAGGTGAAAAATAAATAAATAGAATGACTCATGACATGATCCCTTAATTTCTTTTAATTATACATGTATATATTCAGTACTGGACCAGTACTATGTCAAATTGAGAATGAGTGAAATTTCAGTTGTTGAGAAAGAAAGACGGATAGAAAGTCGGTGTTTGTACTTCCTCTATTCCGGCTGGGTAACTTACTCTACCATCATTAATTTGATTTGAGATGCAAAAGTGGCCCATTCGAAGTGATGCATAAATATTTAAATAACAAAGCATCCTACATAAAACTTTGTGCTGAAATATAAGAACCGAACTTAAAACTGAAATCTATGGTGTCCGATTTGCGCCATTCGTGTTTTCGACAAGCGAAAACACGTTAATTAGCTGGGGCGCGGGGCGAAGTTTTATAAATAAAACTTTTACCTGCGCCCCGCTAATTAACGTGCTTTCGCTCCGCGCCCCCGCCGTTTTATTTCATAAATATCGCTGGGCGAAGTTTTATTTACTTATTAAACTTCGCCCAACCCCCCCATCCCCGACTCCCACTAATTAGCGTGTTTTCGCTCCTCGCCCCCGCCATTTCTAGACTTTTCGCTTGGCGGGGTTGCGGGGCGAAAACACGAATGGCAGCCATCAACCACCATAGAAAGCTATTTTCTTATTTATATTTTAAGTCGTTTTTAGGTTTGAAATAAAGACAGCTCATTTAACCTTGAAATCTTATTACACCTGTTATAACCAAAAAAATCGAGCAGATCTAGAGCGCGATTATTTCATTTCTTTTAGCATACTTGATTATTATATTACTGAAAGGAACAATTCACTATAATCTTTGTCATTCAATGTGAATGGAACCCAGGTTTTCAGCATGTTTCTTTTATGCACATTCAATTAGATTAAATTAAAATCAAGCACAATCAATGTGCCATTGAACACCGGACGTTTATAAACCATCATAATCGGGATAATAACCTGACAATTTATATAAAATGCAAAACAAAAAAATTTGCGACATCAATAAAATTTAAACCCATAAACCTCATGACGGGTATGCAAACAAAAGAAAGCAAACAAACGGCGAGGGGAAGAATGTGCGAACATGTTTAGTAAAAAAAACCAACATTCATACCAAAAATGCTAGCAAAACAAAAAACATACATCAATCTATCATGCAACATGCACAGTCATGCATATGTGTAACACGTATACTCAAGTTATACCAATACTTTATCTAGTGCTCATAAAAATAATTTATTGTGCATTTTTTGTTTGCATCTTATCCAGTTACCACCAGATCTAAAACATGCGATAAAACATGCTTGTATCACGTGCGAAAAACAACAACAACAAGTTCTCTAAATATCCGTGGAACACATGCAAAATAATTAATGCAACCCGTATAAAGCTTGAAAAATATCAGCTGTCATGGAAAATTCAAACAACATTAAAAAAACTGACTTGTTCACACAACAACACCTTTACCAAGTACATAACACTTACATATAGTTTCCCTCTGATTGTAGAAAAAGAATAAAATGTTAAAAAATACCAGCAAGCTATGTAATAAGCCATAAGAATTATAGAAAAAATTCAGCCATATCTTAAAAGAGCTAGACAATTGAGTCTGCTGTGGGTTGTTTTTTTTTCGAGAATTTTATACCATTAGCTGTAGGTTTGCATCATGTAAGGTCAGTCTCTCACAGAAAAATCTTATTTATTGTGCAAAGTGACCTATTATTGAAAAAAGCTTTTAGCAAAAACCACAGAATAATCATTGTCCATCTATTTCTGTGTATATATTGTATTTCTTAATTCAAAGTTTTAAGCTTTTGGACCTCAATGGAGCTTTCTGATATAACGAAATATTGTTTATAAATATATATTTCGATATTTCGAAGATTTGTGTTCGATAGTAACGTCTGTTCCACCACTTGTAAAACCTATCAGTTATTGTTTTCATCATGGACATAAAGCTCCTTTCTCGTTTAGGATAAAGTGTTTTGTTGTTTTTTTTCAGATTTCAAAGCAGTAATCTACCACAGAATCTTTGTTGTACAATGGTTAATATATTTTGTAAAAAACAGGCTTACCTTTATCAGGCTGTATGCACTAAGTACGGCAACGAGGCAAAACCAAAACCATATAAACAGGAATATTTTCTCATTGAACAAATTGATCGGTAAGACACATTGAACTGTAAACCTGAAATAATAAAACCAAAGATAGAGAGTCTATGAGTTTATACATATTTTGACTGTACTCCACTCACATATATAATATTATACTTAAATAAACGCCATTGTTGTTTTCATGACTGAAACTGTACTATTTGCCTTCACGGCCAAAGTATATTAATTCCAGGGTATGAGTAAACAAGTTCAATTTCGGAGTAAATTTTGATAGTCATTAAGTTGACAGACATATGATGCGAAAGACTGTGTATATGAAGAATTCCAAACCTACAATTAGTTCAGGTTTATTATCAGATGTTCTTTTGAACTGAGGCCTAAAAAGTAAACCAACAGTATTGTTATTGACATTGAAAAAATAATTCGTATTTATAACAAAGATTTACTTTTATTCTTACACTTAAGTCTGACTTAAGGTTGTGATTAATGCTTCCAAGGGATCACACTTTATCCAGATTTTTATAACCTATTCATGAATAAGTATAAATGAAAATTTTTAAAAAGTATACATTACGTTTGTACGTTATTCATTTGGCGTATATATAGGTCACAAAGTGTAACTCGAGGAAATCGTTGACTTTCCATGACTTTAGTTCCAGTCCTAAACGATCCGAGCCATTCCAGACCATACATGCTCCCATGATCAGTAGTTATAAAGGCGTTCAGGAGAAAAATTTGTCCAACGACATTAACAACATACAGAATTTTGGTGAACAAGTACAGTCCAGTCAGGAACGTTCCTTCCCTTTTATTACAATATAAACAGCAAATGTGTGACAACCGCGCCTTGACGCGTTCTGCAGAATTATGTTTAAACGGCTGGCGCCTTTGTATCCATTTCTCCAGGTCAAAAACGAGACATTCAATGGCTCCTTTGCGGTTTTCTGGCGAAGAGCATTGCGTGTTTTCTGCAGTTTTGCACAAGTTGGTAAGATTCAGTCCTGAATTCGTATGAAGTAATTTCCATTGAAGGAAAGGAATTTTGAAAAAGAATGCTTGAATCAGTAGAATTAGAGGGACCCATTGGTAATACGTTATTTCTTCTTCCTGTAATTACAGAATAAATTTGAATTTTGAAAATCATTAACATGTAAATCAAATTAATAAATATATTAATCGTGGAACACAAAACGATATTTTAACTTATTTTGTCATACTTATATCGGTGAGTTTTAATATATGTTGGGCTTTGCATTTAGCATTACTTTTGATAACATTCGACAAAAAAAGTAGACCGTATACAGATTAAAAACAAATAGGATGCGATTGCGGTTGGGGTGAGTAGGAAGTATGACCATCTGCTGGTCCCTTTGTGGTAAAACTTATTCCAGGGACTTACTGTTGCCAATGTAGAAAAAGGTAGCCGCTATTCCTTGGGGTGAAGAATCAGGATTACATGTATATTTGGAAGTAACTAATGTATTATTAAGCAGGATTATTGCTACCGAAATATCGTTAATAAAATGAAAATACATTTGTATCTTCCTTTAAAAACGAATACTCTTTACCTGTCGCTGTTTGATGTCTGTGGGTATAGATTCAAACATCGGTATGTAGTATGTATTTTTCATCCAGCAATAATTATGTACATAATGTTCGTACGGATTCGTGTTCTCGTCAACGTCATCATATTCTGCTGGTACCCAACACTTTATAGGGGAACCAACCAAATGCGCGGTGCTGACCAAGATGGCGAAAGAAATCAGCAACAGACACGTGTATCCATGGTTAAGTCGATCTACCCAATCGTCGCAAGTACTCGACGTAAATATCTTTAAAGATGGTAACGAAGTGAAGAATTCAGCCATCCTGCAATATAATTTTCTTCCATTAATGTTTTGCCTAATATTTGTGAAGTTAGAGTTCAATCTGCCTGCAAAGATCAACTTAGTGTAAATAAAAAAACGTGGTCGTTAAGGACGGTCACTGTTAAAAGTTGTTGTTGTTGCTTTCATCATTATACTTGTTCATAGAAAGGGGAATTTAAATGCTTGTGATTCCAGTAAATTAATTGTAGAATAATTGCCCGATCGTAATTCCATAGAAATAGTTACTCTTTTGACTACTCAATAAAAACCGCGCCTTCAATTTGTAGACTATTGACGCCACCAATCTTATCTATACTGGAAACTGTTGTTGTTGTCGCAAAATAACAAATGCATTCTATTTGTATTTCTGCATTTGACCTTGACATTTCCCGTTGAATCCTGGCCAGTCTTTGCATCCACTTATTTTTGTTAAACATTTATTGGACTGACTTTTACTTTGTAATGTCATTCTTTTATAGTTTATACGAATTTATTTTAGTTAGATTGCTTTGGAAGCTATATAATCTTATTGACACACTCTCGGCTCTGTTTCTGGAACCAATCAGTACTGAGCAATCCTCAAGGAAACAACGGCTTGCGACTGACGGGGTTTGGATCCATGAGACCAGCAATCCTTAGATCACTTGTCCGACGTGTTAACCACTAAGCTACGCCGCCGCACATTCTTTTGTTTACAAGGGCTAAAATGAAGCTCCCGCTAGTTACTCCTACCACAAAATGTAATTGTTAAGTTTTTTATAAAAAAAAATGGCGGACGAATAATCTCATTGATATTAACATCTTGTTGTCCTTTCAGTCTCTTCTTTTTTCCATTGTTGATATTCATTTGGTTGTATATTAAATAAACCTTGACATTTTGATTCTAAAAATTGAAACAATTTTCTTCTTTTTAAGTCCAATATGAATATATAAGTAATGCGTACAACAAAATATATTCTAGATGAAAATATACACAATGAATTTCACGTGCCAACCCTACCCTGCCCTGAGCAAACTGATATGGGTCGTTGATGGGGAAACAAAGATATTTTAAGGCTAGTCCAACCTAGTCTCCAGTCCGCACAGTTCTCTTAAAAAAGCTGTTTTATTTTTTAAAATCGATCATTTCTGGTGAATTTCAGCTGGTGTTTGATTTTTAAAATGTATTCTAAATTGCCCAAATCTGACGTGCTTGTGTTCACCATTGCCCTATCTATAGCGTTATATTTACAAAATTGCCCGTATCACTCTGACGTTGTTTTATTTTCAACACCACCCTTTTCTGGCGTATCTTCCTTTTTTTTCTCTTTTTTTTTGTCTTACTTTTTTTTTCAATTTCGCCCAATACATTTGACTTACAAGGAAAGAAAAACTGTCAGATGTGAGCTTCTTTGAAACAAGTGAGTTATTTCAAAATAAAGTCTACATGCATCGTACATACTTAACACAATTAATGAAACGACAATACAAATCCTAAACACTTACCTTACCTGAACAATATAACAATTAGTTATATATATTATATATACATGTATATATACAAGAATGATTCATGCACTAATTGTTGGAAATCCTCCTTTAGCGGTATTTTATAGTTCTGTTTTCCTTTGTTCATTAATGCTGTAAAGTACGATGCTGTCTTCATAAGAATGAATTTAAGATAATGTTAAATGTATAGTAAATTTATTTTATTAATATTGTATAAGAATGAAAACGAAAGTCAAGACAAGTAAACAGATATTTACTTTTAAATGTGTTATGAAATATACAATTTTATTATACATACATGTTTATAATAGAGTAATAATAATAATAATAATAACAATAATAATAATAATAATAATAATAATAATAATAATTATAAAAATAATAATAATAATAATAATAACAATAATAATAATAATAGTAATAATAATAATAATGATAATAATAGAAATAATGAAAATAATAATAATAATAATAATAATAATAATGATAATAATAATAATAATAATAATAATAATAACAATAATAATAATAATAGTAATAATAATAATATAATAATAATAATAATAATAATAATGATAATAATAGAAATAATAATAATAATAATAATAATAATAATAATAATAATAATAATAATAATATATAATAATAATAATAATAATAATAATAATAATAATAATAATAATAATAATAATAATAATAATAATAATAATAATAATAATAATAATAGAAATAATAATAATAAAAGTAATAATAATAATAATGATAATAATAATAATAATAATAAATGATGATGATGATGATTATTACAAAACAAAAAAATAATAAAAGAAAGAAACTGATGACGACGACGATGACAACGAAGATTATAATTATATGCTAACGATAACGATCTATATAATTTAAAAGATAAAACCTTCAAACTCTACAAATATAAAATAATATAATATATGTATTTTTCAAGTTCAAAAAGTTTATTCCCCAATCCCCACAAAAAAAAGAAGAAAAAATAAATTTCTACTTTTCATTTCTACTCTATAATGTAAATGAGGAATCGTTGGTTTAAAAGAAGTTACCACCATCAACTACTGGTTTAAGATTACGTTAACATTAAATCTGAATGACGTATCCGAAAGTGAAACTAAAATACCGGCATTAAATGAACGTTAACAGTCTTTATTCTTTATTCTTATTTTTCATCATCATTCTTATTATTATAATTATTATTTTTAAGATATCATTATCATCATAATCATCATCATCATCATGTGTCATCATCATCATCATCATCAGTAGTATTAGTATTAGTATTATAATTTAGACCACCATTATCATCATTATCATCATCATTTATTATGATCATCATCATTTTCATCATCATTTATTATGATTATCATCATTTTCATCATCATGGTTTTATATTAACATTGTTATCAAAAATGATGATGACGTCAATGACAGTGGATACGATGATGTCCACGACCATGAAGATGATCATAATGATGATGAAAATGAGGTATGGAATTAAAAAGATAAATGAAAATCTATTACAAACCTTATAATACTTCAGAGTGAGAGAAAATAGTACAACATTTGCGCTCCGTATTTTTATCTTGATTGTCGAATGCAAATAGTTTAATAAAAATATTTCCACAATCCGGGTATTCCAACTTATATTTTGTATCTACTATTTACGATGTATTTATATTTGTTATTGTGAAACTAAATGCTGTAAAAAAAGAGGTTTTACGTGTCTCATTTTAATATGTCATATTTAAACTTCTCCCAAAAGTGTACTTAAAGTGAATAAAGAATTATAAGAATAAACGAGATTACCTTAAATAACTGGCGAAAAGTTTATATAATACAAAAACTAAAAATTGTTTAGTCTGTGAATAACTGTTTTGTAAAAAAAATACTGAAAACCAGTTAATTGACTTAAAATAGACACACACAAAAAAAACAAAGACAGCTGAATTAAACTTCAGTGGATATAACTTATTGATATTAGATCTAAGTTCCTGTTTTAAAAACGAAACCAAATATTTTTGAAGACCTTTTATTATTTTCCTTTAAAATGATTTCCAATCGAAATTAGCAAATTTAGCATACAATTAAAAAAAATGTTTTATTTAATTTATATTTTTTCAATTAATTATCATTTGCTTAAATAATTAATTATTTGCTTAATTAATATAAATATAAAACAATACTATTAAACATCTATAATCAGTCGTAAACCTACTTCAAAAGATTCCTATCCCTCGTATGTCAAAATGAATACTGAATGAATTTCACAAAATTGGAAAGTAGTTGCCAAGCAAAATTCTATTTTTAGAATACAGATAATATTAACGAAAAAACGCGCACTGTCGGGTGAATGAATACATATCTCTCTTACATTGAAATAATTTACAATAAATGAACAATTATACCCTTAAGTGTAATATGACTTTAGTGTTTAAGTGTGTATTTTGGGTACTTCATTTTTGTGTGTTTAAACATTTACGCAGTTTATAATTCTGGCGTTCATACTCAAACTTTTATGTTAAAAATACTCTAGGGTCCTTGAAAAACCCCAAGTTTACGTGAATGGAAACGTTCTGTTGATTTTTTCTTTCGGGTAGGAAACTTTAATAATTATGTCTTCATTTTATTATTTTGTAGCTGAAAATGATAGTCAAACGTAATAATGAACATAAGTTTATTTAAGATAAAATTAACGTGAGTTGAGCAGCCCTTCCAACATAGACACCTGGAAAATAACAAATATTACTTTTTTGTACAAGGTTTATATATAATTATGTTTTCTGTTCTTCAAATCTGATTTATCTGTTAATATTACATATTAGATATACGTAAGTAGATGCAACCCGTAATGATTGTTATAAAAAGAAATCAGAGCTGTCCTATTAAATGGTTGAACACCAAGGAAATTCGAGACGGTATAATATTGAAAACACTTTGTTGAAAACCTTGCAGATATCTATCACAAATCGGTAGCTGATATGAAGCGGAAGTAAGGAAGTAGGTTGCCGGTATCAATCGGAAGTAGATTGCTTATATCAAGCAGAGCTATGATTTTAATATCATTCGGAAGTCCGTTTAATATCAAACATATCTATAATTTTAATATCAAGCGTAGGTCGGTTTAATATCTAGCGGAATTTGGTTTAATATCAAGCGGACGTTGGATTGCTGATAAGTAAGCGTAATGGATTGTTGAAAGTAAGATATATTGCTGATTCTCAATTAGGCCGCCGAAAATCTGCATCCAGGAACTTTCAGGTTGAAAAGTTACCTCAAGGTGACAACAGTTACCTACAAAAATGAATTGCAGTCAAACCATGTATATCTTTGCTTGGTTTGTACATGCTAATTTGTGTATGAGGAAGACAATTAGCAAGACGAATTCATTGACTGTTGACCAAAAACTTCGAAATAGTTTTGACATTCGAAGAACAACAATAGATTTATTTTAGGCTGACCTAACTTAATACAATGTAGATCAACATATTTGCAATCCGTGATGGAACAAGTTCACCATTTTTATTGGAACAAGCTCACCATTTGTATCTCAAAGTAAACCGAGGGTGATGATGAATATAAGTGTCAATCTTAGAATATTACTGTTACAATGTAATGTTTGGCACCTGTGTTAGGGCCCATGATGTGACATTTCTTCGGAAAAGGGTCAAACCATTTGTATCAGAAATGCGACATATGACAGAAATAGTCAAAATTAAAACACAGTGCACGTGACGGAGGGTACAGTTATGGTGATGTTATATAAACTGGGATACACGGGATTAGGTGTTTTTTTTTTCTAATGACAAACATTGTTTAAAGGGCCGTTGTGAAGTTGTGAAATAATGCGGCAAATGATAACATGGATAGACCTTTCCGGTTTTTAGCAGTGAGTAATTTAGCCATGCCATTCCTTTTTATTGCCACCATCATATGTGTTCTGTTGTGTCATCCCAGTGTATAGAAAAATGAAACTTTTTGAATTCTGTCATATTTAAAATGGTCTTTTCAAAATCTGATGAAATAGCTCTGAAATATAGAGCAAAGATTTCGACCGAAGCGCATTAAAGTTAAACTATACACTCACTCACTTAGCAATGTTCAATGTCATCACAATTTATTTTAAGATAATTTAATCAGATTTGGATAGGGACACTTTCGCAACAGGAAGTAAGTCGAGTGTGTGTGTGCTTTTAAATTTCATCATACCTTTTATAGGAGAAAAATAAATGTAAAAAAAGGCAATAAATGACATGGTTTTAAATTTAAAATGACAAGTAAACAGGTGATATGAATATTGGGATTATCTTTATGTCATACCTATTTTACACCATTAACTTATCTCGCTTTTTAAAGCGGGATTTTGAAAGCGATCTTCGTTAGACATGATATTATATACATGTATCTACGACTTTATTTTTATCTCGATACCAAATCAATAAATAACAAAAACAGATTGTTTGCAACGACTTGTGTAGTTTACACGGAAAAAAAAAGTTCAGCAAAAAAATGGGTTTTCACGTAAGAGTTAAAGCAGTATGACTCAAGATTCATGCTAATTTTCATGTAATTTTTTAAATGTAATAAAAGAAGTAAAATACTGTCTAGTAAACAAAGACAGTAATTTCGAAAATGTTCAACAGCTGAAACCATGATAAAATTAACAAAAAAGTATCTTAATCTAGACTATAGTTAACCTACGATTATATGTACATGTAATTTAATGTATCAAAATACAGCTCAACCTCTGCAGAAAAAAACACTCTTTGGAAAACAAGTATTTTGGTCGTTATTGAGAGATGTTGTTGTAGAGAGGTTAACTTTATTGTGAGGGCTTACTTCGGGAGTAATTATTGATATAAAGAGGTTATTGCTCTATACAAGGTCGCTTTAAAGATGTTGCGCTGTATAAAACAATGTCCCTTACGTCGTTAGTAATATGGTGATGCTTGAAATGTGGTGATTTTTTTTATGTTTTTTTTTTTGTTTTTTTGTTTTTTTTTGCTTTTTTAATTGTACGCGTATAGCTTTATAGGATAATGCGCAATTGCGCATGAGCTTAAAGTGAAAATAATCAAGGGGTTAAAGCAAAATGGTTACAAGTAACATAATATATAATATAAAGTTACAACCGTTTCGTTACAAATCCCCGAAATATATATTTGTTAACACATAACATAATGATACTGTAGCAATATCATGTTCAGTAGAAATCATAGATCAAGGACTTACGTTGCTATATCTTAAAATCTAGACACATTTTCCAACCCCTAATTGGTGATAATAACCATAATTTATTCTAATGACAGCAAAAAGGTAGACAATAAGTAAAGAAAAAGTAAGCCTACAAAAGTCAATAGATCTATGTGCATGTTATCTTGTGTTTTCATTTATTATGTTTGGCCATGACCAACGTATATTTGTTATTATATTTACACTGTTATCAAATAGTTTATAAAGATATCAGGGTGTTAATAAATTTGACATTATTAGACAAAGTTGACAGAATGATAATTTGATACTACAATCATGATTGATAGATAATGTTAACGAGATTTTATTTAATTGTTAAAGTTAAAGTTAGTTTGTTGTCATGATTGATATTATAATGATTTGATTGCTAACGACTTCATGGTTAATGACATCATAAATTAATGACTTATATTATCATGATTTTACGGCTAATGCTATCATGATTTGCTGGATAATGTTATCATGGTTTGATGGCCAATATCATCATGATTTATTTGCCAATATTATCATAATTAGGTGGATAATGTTATCATGGTTTGGTGGCTAATATCATTATGATTTGATGGCCAATATCATCATGATTTGATGGTTAATGTTATCATGGTTTAATGGCTAATAATTTCATGATTTGATGTCTAATTTTATTATGGTTTGGTGGCTAATGTTATCTTATTTGACGGCTAATATTATCATGATCTGATGGTAAATCTTATCATTATTAAATGGCTTATGTTATCATAATTTAATAGCTAAAGGTATCACGATTTAATGACTAATTTTATTACGATTTGATGATTATGTAATCATGCTTTGAGGCTAATGTTATCATAATTTGACGGCTAATGTCATAATGATTTGACGGCTAATGCTATCATGATTTGACGACTAATGGTATCATGATTTGATGGCTAATGTTATCATAATTTGACGGCTAACGTCGTCATGATTTGACAGTTAATGTTATCATGATTTGACGATAACTCTTATAGTGATTTGACTGCTAACCTTATCATGATTTGATGGCTAATCTTATCATGATTTGACGGTAAATGTTATCATGATTTGACGGCAAATGTTATCGTGATTTGATGGCTTATCTTATGATGATTTGATGATTAATCTTATCATGTTTTGATGTTTAATGTTATGTGATAAACAATATTATCATGGTTTGGTTGTTAAATTTTGCATGACTTTATTGCCAATGTTATCTTGATATAATAGCCAATGTTATCATGGTTTGATGGAGAATGGTATCATGATCTGATAAAGTTATTATGATTATTAAAACGTGATCGACCTCACAATCGTCTTTTGAAGTTTAGGTTTGATAATCTATGTTTAATTTGAATTAATTGAAAAATCAAAACTTGGCGCTCTGTCAATAAATCCAACGTAATCAAAACTTTATATTAAAACATTTTATAAAATCTATACTTAGTTTCAATGTGCTGCAATATGTATAATAATTAAATTATTATAGAATAATTTATTCATAGAGGGATTTGTGTCATATCATTATTGACTTTTTTTTTCTTGCAACGAATCAAAAATCTTGTCGTTACATAATCCAGAAACAGAGGCCTTGTTTTCGTAAACGGATTCATCGCAACTTTAAGATTAATTCGCCGTGGAAGCCAAAGGAATGGCGACATTATAAAACTGATCAATGAAAACTTTAATCTTGATCAAATATGATTTTTTATATATAAATCTAACACAAAGACTATTTCGGGGAAAAAAGCTTGATATATTACAGTATATGAAGTTATGAACTGGTTCTATTCAATCGATAGAGATATCTCCAAGATGGGATTAAAGTTCTTTTTATTAAGATAATATGGTTTGAGCTTATAATGGTTAATCAAATAATGTTCAACAGCATTATATTTTTGCAAAATTTGTATAAGTTGATTTAAGCTAATTTATAAAAGATCCAGAGCACTGAGTTTCTGTAATTTTGCAGTAATTGATGTTAAGAAGGACACATTCCACATTGACATGAACCGTCAGTGTATTATACTATGTGGGGAAGTTATCCTACTAGCCAACAAGATAGTCGGCGGCTCTAGTTATCTCAGATATTTTACGGTGGTTACGTGTCCCTGATTTCTAGCGGGAAAGTCAGCATATGCCCATTTTTGTATCGGCTTGGTTCGACATCTTTTGGATGGCGGATGAGTTCTTTCATTTTTAATATTTCTATTTTTTCTAGCGTCAGTATTAGCCATGATTTGTTCCATTTAGAGATATTTATCATAGCTTGATTATAAAACACTTATACACCCTAGTTTAACCACTTCCGGAGCAGCTTCCTGTACTTAACCAGCACCAATGTAACATAAAAAGCATTGCCGTAACCCATGTGGACTCGAACCTGCGATCATGCCGGTTCAAAGGCATTCATCCAAACAACTAGGCCACCGTTCCAATTTAATGTTTTTAAAGTTCAATGATAATTTGATTTACATTTACAAAAAGCCGTAACAATCAGTTTATCTTGGGGTTTTAGTGTTCGTGCAGTACATTATCAGGCAAGTTTTCATAATATATTTTATAGATCGCCAAAATATCATCTGATTATCTGATTATCTGACAGGACATTTCCATCAAGAAGAAAAAGAAATTCCCATGTATCTAAATGTGAAATTTGTCCTCTTTGACATAAACCTATTTTTATTTGTTTGGGTCGTCAGACCAAACAAATAATGGTAGCGAAATTTCAGACTCTAATGCTGTTAATTGCAAATGCCGAAAGTAGTCCGCTTTTTTGAAGCGGCTACTTCCCTTTATATGTAACACTAATGCCGGAAAATCACTGCGTATATATGGTCACATGACAGGCGCATTAATTTTCAAGCAAAATAATTCCCGAATGGTGGAAGATTTCTAATATTGTTTTATTCTTTATAGATATACATGCTTATAGTAAGTGCCATGATTATTTACACAAGTGTTAAACAACAGTTAACGTCGTTACAAACTCTAATTTAGAATAATATGGTTTTCTTGAGGCCGTTAACATATAAATTCACCGTGTCCGAGGGGTTTGCGCGCTGGCCTAGGAAGCGAGAGGTCTGGAGTTCAAATCCCAGTTAAGGCAACTCATTTTATTTTTCAAATTGTTTAAGTCAAATAAACATTGCATTGAATATCATGGTTGCAATAAGTCTTATAGCCAATCTACTACAATTAAAACGCTGGAAAGCATTGGTGGCACTATACAAAAACAAATTGTTTTATAATCTCACAACCTTCACCTTTCTGACATTCTGAGACCCAAACAAATTCAGCGCCTTCTGTGCTTTGATTAATATTTCGTGTCAGATTATTGTATTACGTGTCAATAACATAATTTGGTTTTCCAACTATCTACGTGTTCGTATTATCTTTTTAAAAGATATTTTAATGAAAAGAAAGCCAGTCAATCACAGATATTTTTTTCTTCCGGTATTTAAAATTGTAGGCACGAATGGTGATAATAAAATGTAACTTAACACCTATACCACACATTTAGAGTCGTGTCGAACTATGCTCGGTTAAGAAGCGCTAAAAAACACTGGCCGTAGCTTGGTCCATCACAGCAGCGGTAGGTATTCGCCACAGAAGCGTAGGATAAATATGGCTAACAGCTGTAAGTTTGATACCGAGTTTTACACAAAACACCTAGTGACACTTGAGCCCATGACACATATAAACTCTTCCAGCTCCTTACACATGCACGTCACGTTGCATATGTATTATTAATTATAAAGATTGCTGACAGGTTATATGGCCGTTTGTAAATATAGCCCGAGCCGCTAGGAGAGGGTTATATTGCAAACAGCCGTTTATATATGGCCATATAACCTGTCAAAAATATTTATAACGATTATACTGCAAACTTCTTTTTTCTTTAGAGAAAAGTGAGATTTCTTCATGAATTCAGAGCAGCCGTGTATATAAAACTATAAAATGAGCACCCGACCTTCACTTAATTGCGACCGTTTCCTTACTTAAGTTGCATTGAATCATGTTTAGTTTAATTCCATGTTAAGAAGTTTTTCAGGTAGCTAACAGATATACTGATGTATAGCCGTGGAAGGTACAAGTCAAGTCAAAAACTGCCCCCACCACCACTCATTTCACGGACGTTACAAAACAGTGACGACAAACAATAAGGTGGCAAACATGAAAACAATACAATGAGGCTCAATTACAGACTCCCATATGATGCAGTGCGATGAGGGCATCGCCTCTAAAGCTGGAACGTCACCATATAACCTTTAATACTGTGCAAGTATATAACATTATAACAATTGTATAGATCGAAACATTTATTTTTTATTTATTTTTGATATTGCTATGCACGGGTATCAAATTTATTATTATACAGTCTTCTAGCGTTAGAATTTTCCTGGGACAGAATTATCTAAAAGGGACTCTATTGAGTTTTTTGACATGGCGGACTGAAATATATAATTTTACGAGATAAATGTTCCATTTGATGTTAATCAAGACCAATAACCTTTTGGCAAAATTTTAGATCATTTGCAAACTCCTTTTTCTAGAATAATTATTCAAATTGTTAAAAATGACCCAAAACAGATAAGCGTTGCTACGCTTTTCATGCAAATCGGACTACATTTCTTAACTATCTTTGCATATAAGTCTGTTTAAAGTTCCCCAGCTTATTTATGTAAGAATTTTAAACCTTATGTTTTTAGGTTTTTAGACATCAGTAGCGTCCTTTTAACTCGGTAACCTGTACCAGTGTAACATAAAAACATAGCCCTTTCCCGATTAGGGCACGAACCCACGATCAAGCCGGTTCAAAAGCAATAACCTCAACCACAGTTGAAAAGTTTTATGATAATAACTTCGTGAAATATGATATACATATGGTGGCTAATTTGTGCCATGTCATAAATTCGCTACCGGGTCGCCAGACGAAAATACGACAAAGTAACGACTTTGTCTTATTTTCGTGTTTTCGTTTGGCGCCCGCGCAGAGCGGAAGTGCGACAAAGTGGTCACTGTTGTAATTTTGTGCCCGCAGATAAAATACGACAAAGGGATCCTTTCGTGTTTTTCTCTGGAGGCTCTGCGAAGCTAAAGTAAAATACGACATGACACAGATCAGCCACCATATATTCAAAACAGTTATTATTGAGTTTTAAATATACTCATTGCAGTAATATATTTTAATAGTTTTTGATAGCTTGCCAAAATATCATCATTTCCATGAAATAGGAAATTTCACGTGTAATTAAATCTTAGTAAGAAATTTGACTAAAAACTACTTGAATCCTAAATATATAAATAAACTATTTATATCAAGGCAGATGATATAACAAATATTCGGTTTTCCAATATAAGTTTTTTTGACTCATAAACCGCGCATGATTATATATACTATTCTGATTTGTTTCTATTTTGGGTTATTTAGTTCTTAAACTAGGGTTTTTTTCCAATTTATCAAGTAAAAGTACACATAAATTAAGTAAATTCATAGATTTAAAAGTAAAAGTACATTATTTATATACTTTGATTGTAGAAACCGAAAATACAAAATTTCTACAAAATAGTACCTGTTGACATTAAGTTGACTTTGCTTACTTCACCGTTTACTTTTTATTGCCAAAATAGAGAAGGTTTAATGAACAGTAATTGTAGATGTAAGTTACGGTCCACACCCCTAGCACCGACTTAAACAAATTGACTATTATTGTCATACATATTTTCAATAATAATTGATTTGGACTTCAAAATATATACTTCCGTTTTACATTATCAAAGATAACACTCTTAATTTGACAAATAAACAAGAGCAATGTTTGTTTGTTTGTTTGTTTGGGTTTTAGGTCACACCGACACAGTACAGGTCGAATGGCGACGTTCCAGCTTTACTTGTGGAGGAAGACCTCAGGTGTCCTTCCGTGCAATAGTTCAAGCACAAACGACCACCGACGTTCCTTAGGCTTGCTGGATAGCTTCCTCACATAAAAGACTCCAAAGTCCCTGTCGGGATTCAAGCCCACAGTGGTGAGGGGCAAAACAAGAGAAATGACTGATAAACAAATTTATCAAGGGGAGGGGAGATGCAGGGGTATGTTCAACGGTACATCTACCATGCATCTACACTGGGCCCCACCGTTTCAATTTTTTTGCGCAGGTGCGCGTAAACTTGTACAAGAAATAAAAAGAAGAAATGTATAGGTGGAATAACTTAAACTTAATTAAGTATAAATAAAACATTAAATAAGCAGTTAAAAGTTTAATACAGCCTAGTGGCGCATTTTAGCGGGAACAAGACTCCCCCCCCCCCCGACACTTCAACCCTCAGATTTTGAAGACAATTCACCCCCCGAAAATCAGTAAGACACTTCATTCCCTCAACCCTTATTTTAGTGATTAAAGTGATTACCGTAATCAAATGATCAAATGTGATAAAAAATACCTACCAGTTTTTTTTTTGTTTTTTTTTTTACATAATCCATGTTGGTAAAAAAATATTGTTGACTAGAATAATTGTAAATTATTGTATACTAGACCACTGCTCACCCTAAATCACTTGTTTTCTTTTATCCATCTAGATTTCCGTTTTGAGTAGAAATAATTGATTGCATGAATGAGCTTGCTTCCTGCAGGGTCTTTCATATAATATAAAATGTTCTGGAGACGTTGTGTTTGTGGGCTCGCACGCGTGCGTGCGTGTCTGCGTGTGTGTGTGGTCCATGTTTAATAAGGGTCCTTCCGCCTGATAGAGCACAAAAAGCAGCTTTCGCTGTCGAGTAAGGACACCGGACATGCCACCAGCCATGCCCTTAAAATGTTAATTTTGAAGTGATAATTCACCTCCATGCAATTGTCACGGTACATTGTATATTAGCCAAATTTATTATTTATTATCCACTGTACTGAGAATTTAAATGTACAGGAACCTGAGACAATAAGAGAAAAGAAGGAAGCCCTTAAAGGGGCTGTTGGTGTCAAGCAAAGGACCTGCCTTTCAAGCCTTTATTCATACTAGGGGCTCACGCACTCTAGTACACTATCCTCGTCGACTCTGCTTAGTTTGTAAGGCAACTCCTTTTTGCATTAGTCAGGACACCGGCGTCCAATTTCTGGTCTTTTTTCGCCATCCGAAGTCATCAAATCTTCTGTCAATGCCCTGTGCCTTCTCTGCGACGTTTCCGCTCCGAGGGGAAGTGAGGTTCTGGAGACGGGCCGATTTTACGAAAAACAGATGTATCGAGCCACATGATAAGGTTATCTACCGACTGTGATCTGGCAGAGTGTATCACTATCAAAATCAAATAATAAGATAATGTTTTGTGCAATCGATCAAAGAATTACTGCAAACAAATCCTGGCTATATAACACAAAAGTTTTTTATTGAAAAAGTGATAATAAAGTGAATATAGAAATTGATTTTACAGAGAGAAAATTTAAAAAAAAATTATAAAGTTTCACGGTTTCATTTACAAAAAAAAAATGATGTTTAATTTGGTGCATTTTGAAAATGTCGCGTTTTTTTCTCAACAAGCAGTGTATATAGATTTCAACAGATCATGGCTTTAAAACATTATTTTCCAAAATTGTTGCTTAAATAAAAAATTTTTTTTGCTCTTGAATTTAATTTTTCGCCCTTTTTTCCTTAAACGCCTGTGGCCATATGTGTTCGGATCCTAAGATATATTCCCGGGGAATATTTCTTATATCACCCTTATCATAACTCTTGCTTAACTTAACAATGTTTTTATTTGTGTGTAAGAGAGATAACACCTACATACCTCCGTATTTAATATTGCACTAGTTAATTCCCTTTGACCATTTTTTTTTTAAATTTTAAAATAGGTGAACATATGGATCACTATCAAATAGATAGAAATTATTGTTCACAAAGCTTCATAACTACATTTCATAGTTTAAAATATGTACTGTTAAAATGTAGAGGCTTGGACAGAAAGTAACATGGTTAGTCCAAGATAGAGCACATGCCTAATTGTATAAATGTCTCAACTTAATGTAGAAATGTATAAAATCATTCTTGAAATGTTTTTGTTAACTTTATTGTTTTTGGTATTTCGGTATAATAAAATAAATGAGCCGCGTCAAGACAAAACCAACATAATGGGTTTGCGACCAGCATGGATCCAGACATGCCTGCGCATCCGCGCAGTCGGATCAGGATCCATGCTGTTCGCTATCAGTTTCTCTACTTGTAATAGAGTTGGTAAGCGAACATCATGGATCCTGATCAGACTGCACGGATGCGCAGGCTAGTCTGGATCCATGCTGGTCGCAAACCCAGTGTTGGTTTTGTCGTGACGCGGCTCAAATACACTAGACTGTTGGGGTTATATACCTGTTCTCGGGTTATATACCAGTTCTCTGGTTGACAATATCCTCCAATATCAACCACAGGGGCTCGGCACAGTGTTGGGATAGTATAAAGAGTAATTCTAGAAAAAATATATACTGTATAATTATATAATATACAGAGAAAAAGATACTGTATATAATATATAGACTATCATACATGTATATACAGTATTTATTTTTTCTAGAATTACTTTTTACACTATCCCAACACTGTGCCGAGTCCCTGTGGTCAAAATACATTATTTGCTGGTCTCTGACCAATAAAATATTCAAGATCGAGTTTGAACTTAGAAATCTTCATAACCTTGATCAGTCCTAGTTGTTTTTTCCTACATTTTGTTTGTATTATATTCTCAGCATGTTTTTTTTTTGTGTGTGGCCGCCAGAATGTGGATCGGACCATCGGTTTCTCGCAAATGAAAGGGGGACCCTCGGTTTCTCGCATATGAAGGGGGATCCTCGGTTTCTCGCATATGAAGGGGGGACCCTCAGTTTCTCGCATATGAAGGGGGGACCCTCGGTTTCTCGCATATATAGGGGGGACCCTCGGTTTCTCGCATATGAAGGGGGGACCCTCGGTTTCTCACATATGAAGGGGGGACCCGGGGTTTCTCTCAAATGAAAAGGACGCTCTCCTACTAGATCCATCAACTGGTAGACATTAAAACGTTGCTCATCATAAATTTGAAAGTTTGTGGTCAGGTAACATCATCTATATAACATATAGATAATCTAAAGCTTTGTAATGATGTTCCCTTTAAAATTCGAATGCAATTTAGAAGAAATATTTGTGTAATAGTTACACAGCCAACAGTTTCCTTAAAACAAAACACTTTTGTTTCAAAAGAGAAGATGCATACGTGTATGAAGCAAAATGACAGCTTTCTGACACAAGATATTATTATCAGTGCACGATAACAAAAGAAGGGTGAGTGGATTCCTGAATAACTTAAAAACGACTATACAGAATTATGACAGGAGAAGTAAAAGTGGCCACAATTATTAGCTTCTAGAAACACTTTAAGCTGAATTAACAATCATTTGTAGCATGAAGGTTCACTTCGGTTTCCTAGATAGTCCGGTACAAATGAGAAGGGCCATATTGACTTTCGTCTTTAGTCGTGCAATTCCTCCGTGCACTTTTTAAGGCACAAGCAGGCACCAAAGTACAAACACTGACCTTCCACAAGCTAGCATATGAAATAATCCATAGCTCCTGATGGGAATCAAACCAACATTGTTTAGGGGCACTTGGTTCGAAGTCAGTAATCATAACCACTCGGCCACAAAGGCCGTGCTAAAACATCTGAAAGGTTTTTAGAAAAATAAGGCTAACTATATGTATATCATGCATTGCTATTTTTATTTTTGTTTTTAAACATGTTATTTTATATTGCATTAACCCACGCATTAACTCATAAAACAATTATTTTATACACTTATCTAACAAACATTCATCTATAAAGTAACACACTAATTCAAAATGACATAAATTCACTCAAGAAGCATACTGTTAAAACATGTAAAAAAATCCTCATTTTTATTTCTGCATTCATATAATTGAAGTGTAAAAGTAGTATACTGTACATTAAACAATTTAAAATCACATGCTTTTTTTTCTTCAATCAAAGAAATATAATGTGAATAATAATAAAGGCAAACAAGATAAAAAAAAATATGTTTCTTTTAAGCAAGAAATTACTCCATATTTTCAACTTCATTAGCGGAACGTATTATTTCAACTACAATATGATAACAAGAATTACTAACTTTTTTTCTAAAAAAAAAGAAAAACGAATCCCCCCCCACTAAAACCTAGGTGAATGCCTTTAACATTTCAAAACTCGAATAGATATGTATCTTTCATTCTAGCTGTGTTACTACAAGAAGAAATGCAATGTACATACATGTATATAGTTCAAATTTTAAAAATCAAGAGATAGGACTTTGTTGAAAACTAAAATCACTACCTTTAGTGTGAAAATCAATTTTTCAACCTCAGTGACCCCGACCGTGACCCCATCTTATGGTCGAGGTTCACAGAAGGTACCAACACATCAAATATCTAAAGGATAAGTTTATAAATCAAGGTGCTATGAGTAACTGTAAGTTATAGTGGCAGACAGACGGACGGATGGAAAGACAACTCAGCAACTATATGCTCTATCGAAAAATTCTGAGGAAGCATAATAGAAATCATCAGATCATTTTCAAAGACAAACCATGTAAGAATCTGATGGGGGTTACATCTTTCAAAGTAAGGGAGATTGTAAAATTTCATATAATGTACAAATTATATTAACATTTATTCAATTACACAGTGTCAAATGTAACTGTCAAAGTTTGAAGGTCAATTTTATTATATCATACAAATATCATATAAAAGCCAAAATCTTAATTACGTTAACCCTTACATTAACCCCCCCCCCCCCCCAAAAAAAAAAAACAAACAAAAAAAACAAACAAAAAAACAAATTCTATAATGGACATGTCCAATTTTTAAATTTGAAACTTCAGCAATTTTACTATAAATATAGTTATGTTAAATGGTTACCTGCTAGTACTGTAAATGATCAGCTGTGTTAAATTTAATATACATGTATAATCAGTCTCACATGACACACAACAAAACAAAGCATTCTTGATCACTCATCTTAATAATATACAACCCGAAAACACAATTATGAAACCAACATGATACAAAACACAATTGCTTTTAATACACCTAAGTAAAAAAGGTTTTAAAAAAGTATTTTTTGTAACTTCATCTGTGGCAGGCAGCAATGTACCTTGCCATCAACCATATACTGTGTAAGTGGTTAAGCTGCTGATACGGAAATATTGGCGAATTTCATGAATTGACAAAATCGCTAAAATTTTCTCTAGCGTAATATCAACCAATCTGTCATTAAAATTCTACCCTTACATGATTGGCTAATATTTCTTCATGCGAAATGTCTGGAATTTTAAATTCGCGAACTTTTTGGAAACATCCGCTTTTACAGTTATTTAATTATATCAACTATCAAAAATGATAAATCATGTTTGTTTTAAAAAGTTCACTCGTTGACGCTTAACCTGCTGAATTTCTTAAAAGTACTGGTCAAGTTTGCATATCTATTTTGTGGGGTGGCGACAGTCCATTATCAATTATGAGATATTTATATGGAAATACAAAGTTAGCCAATTGTATAAATCTTTGTCAAACTGTACAGGTATGCAGGCTGGCCTGGCTTTATACTAGTGGCAAAGTCTAATTATCATTAGGCAAGGGTAAAGGTTAACCTTGACTGACTTACTCCGCAAATAAGAATATTTTGGGTTTTTCCAAGCTAATCAGGGGGTACAAACAAATTTTTACAGTTATAGCTTCGAAAATAAGTGACGCACAATGACTTATCTATTGTAAGCAATAGTGCTTTATGAAGCTGTAATGGTAAAAGTTTGTTGCTACTGGAAGACTAGCTTGGAAAAATCAAAATTTGCCAAGTTCCGGATAACATCATTAGACCAAACATATATCAAACAAAATTAGTTAAATATTAAATATATCTAAATATGGAAAAATAAACATGAACTTTTTCCTTTGTGATAATACAATATTTGTAAATGCATCTGTAGATATTTAGTAAGAAAAAAATAATATAATGATATGAAGCCAAAAAAATGGGTTAGTTTACAATAAATATGGAAAATAACCCATTCTTAATATAACTTTACATAACAGTCATACTATTTTCCAACAATGCTACATAAAAATTTCTCCTAAAACATTTAGATACTTAAATTATATTTTAACAAGAATTTTTTTCAGGCTTATAAAATGATAATAATAATTTTCATGTAGAAGTATGTTACAATGTCGAGATATGGCTAGAGAAAAATAAATAACTTTGTAGAACAAAAAAAAATGAATCTCCATGGTTTTATTTCATTCTATTATCACATTTTGTGTAAGTAAATAAGACAAAATCTATAAAACACATTGCAAGTGAACTTGTCATTTTATCTGAAGTAACCTTACATAACACAGCTATGTTAGACGTACATAAAAAGAACACTATGTGTAATATGTAATCTTTTCTAAGACAGAGAAAATTTTTAATTTTTTTTTGTCTCAACTGTAAGAGCAGTTTTTACAGTAATAAGGGACTTAAAAAAAAGACTAGATATTTGCAAACATATAGCATATAAAAGAAAGATGCTCATCCACGGCATCAGATATGATGATTTGTTAATCTTACACTCTTTATGTTTTTAACTGAACTTGTTTAAGAATTTGGATCATATCACTAGTTTTGACTTTGGATCTGGTATTTAGTTTTGAATAATGTCATTAACAAAATAATTGGATGTTAAACATGCAGCAGTACAGACCCAGAAAAAAAACTTCATTTGTAGTTTCCACAAAAATTTCAATAACACTCATGGTGTTTCAAACAAATTAAATCATTAACAAGTCCATCCCTCCTTTATCAAATCAAAATCAAATCAACATTTGACAGCACTGTGAATGAGCACCTTTGAAGCATTTAATGATTGAATATGAAGACATCCAACAGTCATAAATAAAACATTGAAACAAAAAGAAGAAGACCATTTTGTCATTTAGTAATACATCAAAATATGTGCATTATATAGAACAAGGCAGCTGAAAGCATCATCTATAATTGAAACTTGCAAAAGCTTGCCTCTATTTTCAAAGTACATATTAATATATACATGTATATGATGTAAAGAGTAGTATTATAATGTGTGACAGGAAAAATCAATTAGGTGACTGTAAAATAAAAACAAGACTAAATTCGTCTCTTTCGACAAAATCATAAAATTTCATGCCCACAAAATTAAGTGAATTCAGAATAGCTTCCTTATATGAAATAATCCAACATCTTAAACAGAATTCAAACCCACACTAACAATGGGGCAGGTCCTTTGAAGTTCACTACCTAGGGTATACAATTCTGCCACAGAATCCCTTGTACACATTATAATATACCACAACTATACCCTGATACCACTGATAATTTACTAAATGACAAATATAACATGTCTTCTTGTCTTGTAAAAAAAAAAAAATTGAAGATTTTTGTATTCAGAAAACAATAAGCTGGCATAGAATACAAAAATTTACAACAAACAAAAAAATATAAATTGTACATCATTTTTGTATTCCTGTTTATATGAAGAAATACAAAAACCACACAATAAATGTTGGTGGAAATAATTGTAACATGAAGGAAAATTAAATATTTTATGTAACAATTGGGTATTCTCAAATATGTTAATGTAATCTACTAGTACAAATCTATTATCCTAATATTTAATAATCAACAACTATAGAATATCTTACACAGTTATTGTAAAATCATTATCTTTTGTGGGGCAGTAATTTTCATGGTTTTTACGTGTCTGGGTCAGTCCATGAATTTCAGATCTGACAAATTTCATTTTGCCGGCTGTAAAATCATTACATTATTTGTTGATTTATTTCTTCTGAATAAAAAGTCAATCAACCAATTAAAGAAGCCACAAAAATGTTTTTTATGACAAAACCACGAAACTTCATGCCCACAAAATCAAATAAATTCACAGTATATCATATTTTCTTAAGAAATTATAATTGAGCTGTGCCATGACAAAACCAACATAATGCGTTTGCGACCAGCATGGATCTGATCAGGATCCATGCTGTTCGCTTACAGACCCTATAACAAGTAAATAAACTGATAGCGAACAGCATGAATCCTGATCAGACTGCGCGGATGCGCAGGCTGGTCTGGATCCATGGTGGTCGCAAACCCATTATGTTGGTTTTGTCATGATGCGGCTCAATTGCAAAATAACAACTCCAGTACCATAAAGTAATTTCAAACCTCATTTGAGGAATCTTGACAATCTGTTTTCAGTTCAACATTGTAGAGAAAAAAAATCTACACTGTAAAAGCTGCAATATTGTAGGTTCCTATTTCTTACTATTTTAGTCAAGATATACCAATTTATAATTTCTGGTATTTTTTTTTCTCTATTTCATGAGTTTGTACTTTACATTTGAACAAAATTACACAAAATAAATCAACACGCAGCTAACTCTAGAAACACTCCCAATAACAAGCATGCAAAAATAATTGTGTGGATACTATTTTTAGAATAACACCTTACACTGTTCATACACACACTCGTGTGAAATACTCGCTAAAAATATATTTGAAATACCCAATCTGTTAACTATATTTGTAAATAAAGTCTCAAGTATTGCACACAATATAGTTTTCCTCCATGTTAAAATATACTTTACTTGTCTTCATAGTACATCATAATTATACACGGGTCAAAATAACCAACAGTTCCTAGCAAATATTCCTCAAACGCAATTTACAGCTGAACTGTGAAACAGTTCATACATAAATGGCATTTTATACATATTATTGTCTTGATCGATTAATATTTGCTGAAAAAAAACGTTCGTTTTCTTGACCCGTCTATTTCAATTTGACCATCTCTGAGTTAGCCCTTTATCTGTGGCCTGAAAAGAAAACAAAGCAGAAAATATTTTAATTGTTATCAACAAAGGCGATCAGTGATCACATGTGTCGCCTCATGATAGCCAATTGCATGTTGCAGCTACTGTGTAGCAGGAGACACAAAAAATTTTTAACAGGACAAAATGCATTTTTTATTCAAGGGTCATTACTCGGCCAAAAATCTTTCAACCAGAAAACCTGTGTAATATGTGCAAGTACCTGAGCTATAGATCAATCCTGTAAACTTTCATTGCAATTGCGTAAGTCGTATAAGACAAATTTTAAAAATTAAAATCATTAAAGGGCTTTATCTCTGACAAAAATCATTGAACCTAAAATGTTGGTGAGATGCACAACTAGACATGGTATTGATCATTCCTGTAAAGTTTTGATGAAATTGCATCAGTAGTATCTGAGGAGTAGTTCTGACAACACAAAAATGGCACTGTAGAATATAGATACTTCCCCCTATCTGTATATGAGAACGAAATATAGAATTATATGTGTGTCTCTTTTTTAATTGGAATGGCAGGCATATCTTCATATATGTTCATATATCAATACGAACATTTAAAATGATACTTTTTGTTACAAAAATAACAGTTCAACATATACTCTGTAAAAAAATATCCGATATCAAAGTTGAGCTAAGAATGCTGCACACATAGAGTATTGAAATTATACAAATATGGGAAAAATACAAGTAGATTGGGATGATGCAAGTGAAGAGATAAATCAATTTAAACAAGATATGTTTGTAAAACATGTATGCCCCCTATCAGCAGCCAATTAGTCATGTGATAAGGTTATTATGCATGACTTCTGACCCAGTGATCAAACAATTAATAAGGGTTATCAAGTATCTACTGGTCATGACCTTAACCTTTGACCCCTTGACCCAAAACTCAATAGGGGTCATCTGCTGGTCACGACCAATCATCATACAAAGTTTGAAGTTCCTAGGCCTAAGGGTTTTTAGTTAATTGATGAGAAACCGTTTTTACCTACAAGGTCAATGTGACCTTAACCTTTGACCCCTTGACCCCAAAATCAATAGGTCCTCTGCTGGTCATGACCAATCACCATACCAAGTTTGAAGTTCCTAGGCCTAAGGGTTCTTTAGTTATTGATCGGAAAGCGTTTTAACATACAAGGTCAATGTGACCTTGACCTTTGACCCCAAAATCAATAGGGGTCATCTGCTGCTCATGACCAATCACCATGCCAAGTTTGAAGTTCCTAGGCCGAAGCGTTCTTTAGTTATTGATCAGAAACCGTTTTTACTTACAATGTCAATGTGACCTTGACCTTTGACCCCTTGATCCCAAAATCAATAGGGGTAATCTGCTGGTCATGACAAATCACCATACCAAGTTTGAAGTTCCTAGGCCTAAGCGTTCTTAAGTTATTGATCAGAAACTGTTTTTACTTACAAGGTCAATGTGACCTTGACCTTTGACCCCTTGACCAAAAACTAAATAGGGGTCATCTGCTGGTCATGACCAATCATCATACAAAGTTTGAAGTTCCTAGGCCTAAGCGTTTTTAGTTAATTGATCGGAAACCATTTTTACCTACAAGGTCAATGTGACCTTGACCTTTGACCCCTTGACCCCAAAATCAATAGGTCATCTGCTGGTCATGACCAATCACCATACCAAGTTTGAAGTTCCTAGGCCTAAGGGTTCTTAAGTTATTGATTGGAAAGCATTTTTACCTACAAGGTCAATGTGACCTTGCCCTTTGACCCCTTAACCCCAATATCAATAGGGGTCATCTGCTGGTCATGACCAATCACCATACCAAGTTTGAAGTTCCTAGGCCTAAGGGTTCTTTAGTTATTGATCCGAAACCGTTTTTACCTAAGAGGTCAATGTGACCTTGACCTTTGACCCCTTGACCCCAAAATCAATAGGGGTCATCTACTGATCATGACCAATCACCATATCAAGTTTGAAGTCCCTAGGCCTAAGGGTTCCTGCGTTATTGATCGGAAACCGTTTTTACCCAAGAGGTCAATGTGACCTTGACCTTTGACACCTTGACCCCAAAATCAATAGGGGTTATCTACTGATCATGACCAATCACCATACCAAGTTTGAAGTTCCTAGGCCTTAAAGTTCTTTAGTTATTGATCGGAAACCGTTTTTGCTTACAAGGTCAATGTGACCTTGACCTTTGACCCCTTGACCCCAAAATCAATAGGGGTCATCTACTGATCATGACCAATCACCATACCAAGTTTGAAGTTCCTAGGCCTTAAAGTTCTTTAGTTATTGATCGGAAACCGTTTTTGCTTACAAGGTCAATGTGACCTTGACCTTTGACCCCTTGACCCCAAAATCAATAGGGTTCATCTACTGGTCATGACCAATCACCATACCAAGTTTGAAGTTCCTAGGCCTAAGGGTTCTTTAGTTATCACTCGGAAACCATTTGGTCTACGGACCGACGGACCGACAGACCGACGGACCGACAAGTGCAAAGCAATATACCCCCTTTTCTTCGAAATGGGGGCATAATAAAACACAATAAAAACACAAGATACTTACCCATCACCAGCAGCCATATTCACGTTAACTTCATCTTTTCCCATGCCCATTTCCGAGAGGATCTTTAGAGCAGTAAGAGAAGCAGCATCTCGGGCAGCATCTGGGGTGGGGCCGGACCCGTGCAGGGTGTGTGGTGGGTTGGAGGCAATGATGAGTCGACTTAAAAACTCGCTCGGATTATTCTACAACAAGATAAACATATTTCAGTACCATCCTAATCTCTGGTTATCATTATTGCTAAACTTTGTGTTCACTAGCAAATCCACCATCCATTTCTGTATAATATAATCTGTCTGATTTTTTTTATTGGTGGATACATCATATTCCTTATATGCGTAAATTGGTTATATTAATGAAATAAACTAGAGGAATATTGTTCATATGTTAACTTGAAAATTACATCTGTCTCATTCATATGCTTTGTTTTCTTGTTTTGTAAGTAAAAAAGAGAAAAGAATGTTCAAAGTTTAAGATTCAGTTTCATTATTATCAGTAAGTAATTTAGACTAAATTCACATAAAAATTGTGCAATCTTTTAAAATATAATAGCAACCTGCTGGGCAGTCATATTTTTGTTTGTAAGACTGCTTACACACAGGTCTCCTAAACTAGAACTATCAATAAATGTGATTAATACCCTTACAAGACTGCTTCGGAAATGAGGAAGTAACTTAAACTAGTAACAGAATACCTTGTAAAATAATTGAAATAGAGTTATGGCTGTGGGCAAATTAAAGATAGTTGTGATTCTTGTATGTTGCATCTCCTTTCAATGTGGTTGACCATTGATGAAGTTTTATTAAATTACTCTGTAATAAGTCCAGAAAGAGTTACGCTTCTTGAGCACCACATTTCCTCTCATTGTGCTTGGCCATAGTATGAAGTAGGATTGAATTCTAAACATTAGTTTTTAAGTTATGCACTGGACAAGGAAAAGGAACAAAGGGCAATAACTCTACAAATACTGAAGATGGAGTTTAGTTCTTGTGCACTGCACTTCCTCTCAATGTGCTTGACCATTGTATGAAGTTGTATTGAATTCCAACCATTAGTCTTCAAGTTATGCTCCGGATATGGAAAATACAACGGACCGCTGGACCGACCGACCAACCAACTGACCACCGGGTGACTCCTATACACACCCCCTAACTTCATTTTTGGGGTATAAAAATGCATTAATGTAAGATACAACAGTGTATAACAGTAAATTTGTACAACTTACAGCACCAGCAAACTCATCAAACTTGATCTCGATGTTACTTCTCCCACACACATCCCTTAGACGATGTTCTGCTCTGTTTGTAGCTTTCACCATACCTCCACCTGTGTACTGACCTTTGACACCTAAATGATAACCATACATGTATATACTGACCTTTGACACCTAAATGATAACCTTACATGTATAATATCATAAAACATCAGATTTTATATGAACTATCAAACTTTTAAATTTAAATCATCTGATGACTTTCAAGCTTTTACAGGCAGACTTAAGACTTAGGAGCATCATTTTGCATCATTTTATGCAATGGTCACCATAGGAGTGTAATAAGTAAATCCGAACAAGCTAGCCTGATAGCTTCCTCACATAGAAGACTTCAAAGTCAGAAACCTACATTCACATGGAAAATTACCACACTTAATATCATTAATGTGCTTGTCTATCCTTCATCAAATCAATTATATAACGTCCTTTGTTGGTAAAATAAAACGTTACATTAATAATTAGAACTGTCAATGATTCAGTACAAAGCATATCCATGATATATCTATATCACATGACAAATATCATTGATACACCAATATATCAATAATTACACTTGTGTATAATTCATTTTCATAACTGTTAAAATGATTTTAGTAAAAAAAAAGCAAAAAGAAACATGTTTTTTTCATAAAATCATGATGTGTCTTCTTAAATAAATGCCCATTGCATGATTTTTCTCTGACCATTTTTTTTATTGTCATCACTGCTATGAAATATATCCATAAAATAATGAGGGCATTGGTTTAGACATAGACAGTGGTTTCTCAATATGTTTATGGTGAATTTTCATGTTTGCATAATTTCTATACATTTAATTGATTAATCAAAATTATCCTTTTTCCAATTGACGTGTATTGATTATTGATTGACAGTAATATCCACCATACATGCAAAATATACGTTAGTCCAACTAGATACCAACCTTTCAGATGACTGTATGTATTACGTTTATTATCAGGAAGAACCAACAAGCCAGGCACCTTCTGTCTACTACCATTCACAACCTGCTGACCTGAAAGTTGTAATTTTTACATCAAACTAAGACAGTGTTTATCAACTCATCAAATAACTTTATTACACTAAACTGTACTGTTAAGATAGTTTACAAAGTCTTATAACATTAGTTTTATTTTACATAACTAGAAGTCCGCGAGTCGGAAGAGAAATGGACTGGACAAAAATGAAATATGAAAAATTAACAAAGGGCAATAACTCAAAAAGTAAAGAGCAGCATTTTTTGTGCACTGCACTTCTTATCAATAACATCTATCGTCCTATGAAGTTTCAAGTCCATAGCTTTTATAATTTATGAGAAATGGCCTGGACAAAAATAAAGTATGAAAATTAACAAAGGGCAATAACTTAAAAAATAAGAAATGCATAGAGTAATAGTTCTTGTGCACTGCACTTCTTCTTGATGAGATCTATCATCCTATGAAGTTTCAAGTCCATAGCTTTTATACTTTAGGAGGAATGCCCTGGACAAAAATAAAGTATGAAAATTAACAAAGGGCAATAACTCAAAAATTAAGGAGTGCAGAGTACCGGTTCTTGTGCACTGCACTTCCTGTCATTATAAAAAAGCAATCCGACTTATAATGACTGACTTATGCTCCGGACAAGCTTAAGGGGACGCGGGTGCCGCCGACACAGACGCCGACAACAACGCTGCTGACAAAAGTAACCCCTATATGTCGCCTTTTTCAAGGCGGCACAAAAATCAAGACATTAATGGTGGCCAATTGTTATAATTGTCATCATCTGCAGACATTAATGACCTGTCCATTATGTACATCCATCATATTCCTGCAGTCTGACCAAAGTATGTTATAAATGATAAGGTTAAGTATCTGCATTTCAACCGAAGATCATGAGTTCAGGACCTTCTCAGGTCAGGAACGAATTATTTTTATACAGTACTGGTTATTCAATGATATAGACTTGAGTGCAATACAAATATGCTGTATCCAAAGATCGCTGACTGTGTGAGTTCAAATCCTGTCAGGGGCAAGCTATTGTTTTCGTTAGCAAAAAAACTTTACACTCATTGCTTAGTATTGATTGGTCCGAGGAACGGATTCAAGAGTGTTTCAATAAGCTCATAACTTCCAATACAAATGAACAAAAAAAAATAGTATAAACTATAAATAAGCTGCATGATATTTTTTTAAATCAATTCAGAACAAAACATGTTTCAACTAAACTCTAAGGTTTTCTCCATTTTAAAAACTGCTTTAAAATTGAAACTCTTTAGTTCTAAATATCAAGCAGGATAAGACCAGTATAAAAATTTAGCATGATAAAAATACAAACACATACCTTGTTCATCATTAATATCAGAAAATGTTACTTTCTTTTCACCCATACTGGTCTGAAAAATAAACAATCTTTAGTATGTATTCAACCAGTCAAGATAATAATCTAAGTAACTGTGTATAAATTATACTATGAAAGTGGTCAGGCAGTACAAACTATGATATATGAATATATAATACCTTCAGAAATTTTAAATTGGATTACATTTAACCCTTGTAGTTATAGTAGCTGTTTTGGTTGGGCTTTAACAGTACAGATAATATGGCAACTTTCCAGCTTTACTGGTAGAGGAAGACCATAGGTACCCTTCTGTGCATTTTTTTCAGGCACCTGAGTAGAACCACTGACATTCCATATGCTAGCTGGATAGCTTTCTCGCATGAAATAATCAATAGTGCCTGTAAGAATTTGAACCCACAGTAGTAACAGACAAATGGTTTGAAGTAAACAACCATAACCAGTTGGCCACAGACACCCCTCATAGTAGCTGAAATGATTTATACAACACTTAAATATAACAATCCTTTTGTGTTTCCCATATAAACACTACTACTGCTTTTAAAATAGTGTTGAACACTTACATCTCCTTGCATTTTAATAGCTGGTTTGGCAGGTTGTGGTGAGGGTTTATTGTAACCTAGCAACTGTAACATGGCCTCGGCAGCATGCCTCTTCGCAAGTTTTTTATTGGGTCCTACACCGGTACAAGTCTGCTCATCAACCTGAACCTGCATGAGTACAGAGTCATGTTATGATTAGTATTGTTAAAATAGAAATATCCACACAAGAAATGTCTTGACAACAATACCATCATAAATTTACCTTAACTATATGTATTGACAGCAATTTTCAAAAGAAAAATTAAAAAAATAAAACACAAAAAAACACCACATTATTTTAGCAATTTATCACCATTTCCCCCCCCCCCCATCAAAACATCTAGATTTTAAACATATTCCTTGTAATAAGCCTTTATCAATATATACAAGCAACACCCTTTCCGAACTAAACACTGATAATTCACATGCTTCAAAAAACTACTTTATACCTGCATGACAAATTCACGACGCCTAGGAAGACCTCTCTCAGCCAGTAATGTGTAGACAGGCTCCTTCTTTTTCTGGGCTTGTTGTATCTGTATAAGGCGGGATATAGGGTTGATGCCCACTCCATACGTAGGATCTGCTTTCTGCATCTGCTTAGAACAACCATATCGAGTAAACAACACAGTACATGTACACAGACAACTCGTAATCATAAAAAATACTCTTGTACAATCTAAAATCAATGAAATCTCCCCATTACTGAGTATTTTAAACTGGGCAGAAATTATAGTTTTTTATTAATGACTATAATCAATGTATGGGGAAAAAAATCTAGGAAATCTGTCAATATAAATAAACGTGTCACTAGAAGTTTTGTTTGATTTATGGCACATCAACACAATTTAGATCATATGGTGCCGAAACAGGAAAGATAATTTTGGCTCTCAGATGTTACAAACTTAAATCAACTCTAGGCACTAGGGGTCAAAACGACTTAAAGTACTTGAGCTTAGAGATGCATAGACTCCTGTTATTCGAACCTTTATAGTGGCCTCTTAAGATCATGCCGTGATAAACGGTGGCTGCAATTCTGATGCCTAAACCCTTAAAGGCAACCCCTCAGCCACAAAGGGTAAAAAAATGGGACAGGAAGATAATCAGACAAAAATATGCTCCACTGAAAATGTATAATCTTTAATGGGGATAAAAACTAACAATAATCCAATCACTACTAACCTTGATTAGATTTCTATTCTTTTTCTTTGTAGGTGGAGGTTTTGTCTTCGGTCTCGGTATATTTGGAGGCAGAGATGGGAGATTTCGTAATTCTTTCAGCATTAAATCTGCAGCTCGTTTTTTTGACAACTTTTTACTATTACCCTCGGCTTCTGTTTTAAAACTTCCTACAAGGCACTGTGTTACAAAGTTCTTCATGTGAGGTGGACCGGATTCTCGTATCACCTACAAGCAATTTAAATTATGACATATTAGATAGCCTAGATTTTCTAGTGTAGGCATCAATACTTGAAAATGGCATTTTGGCCCCTAAGGTGTTAAATGAGTTGTGTTTTACTTGATGTGAAAATACTGGCTGCCTGGGTAGACTGAAATTCCTGGCCATCAGTCGAGCTTAATTGCATTTCAGCCAAGCATTCTAGTCCGTACCATTAACTTACAACTGTCTATTTTCATGTAAATGTGTGTTTTTTGTTGTTGTTTTCTTTTTAATTAGGTTTTTATCCCACCAACACAGTATCGGTCATTCAGCAACTTTCCAGCTTAACTGGTAGAGGAAGACCTCGGATACTGTTCGAATCCAAACAGGCACCTTTAAGAATCCAAAGTCCCTGTCAAGATTCGAACCCACACTGAATGTGGCATTGAATAAATACTTATATTAAGTAATTTGATCAAGTCTTTTCAATACTAGGTGTCTGTTTCTCACCTAGAAATCATATGTCCCAGCCTTACTGGGGTTACAAAACATTTCTCAAAAGCATCAGAATTGAGAAGTTCCAGGCAGCAAATTCAATACTGGTTAATTTTTTTTAGCTTTCATCAAATGTTAAAATAAATATGTAACTTATCAACATCTAAAAATTTCAAGAAATATAAATGACAAAATATGATGTGCACTTCCAAAGTATTTAAAATGTGTATAATAATATACTTACATCAAACGACACAGGTAGATTGTGTCGGAGGGCTATCTCATGGACTAAACTAATTTCTGACTTGGTATCATCTGTAAAAAAGAAAAGATTAACAATCAAAGACTCATGCCACTAGGTGAAATGGTCGTTTGTATCTCAATATTGATTCAGATTCATGTAGGATTAGTACTCAGTCACTTGCTGAGAAATTGTTAATTACCGAGTTAAGTTATCCAGGAAAGGTGGACCAAAAATATGTTAAAATCAGCATAAAAAGAAGAAATCAAACTAACAGAATGCCTCTAGGTGAGTAAACTAATTTTCTAGGGTGTATTTAGTCAAGTGCTTAATGTGACATACTTCAACCCCTTACGGTACCCTTTATCACTTTGGATCAGAACACTTTTCAATTAAAGGAAGCTATCAAACTAGTTAACAGAAGATTATTAGTTCTTCTCGCAAATACTCAAATCAATTTCAATATTACCTCTCAAACCATGAATTCTGCATATGCAGCACTAATTAATCCCATTCATCAATGTTATATGCATTTATATTAACAACAATTTAGCAATAACAACTTTTGTTTCATTAAATGCAAAAAACATAATTACATTGTATATATTTAGTTTCAGGAGTTCTTTTTTTTAAATTCTTTTGTCTCTTTAAAGATCCTGTATGTTGTAATTGAGGTTGTAAACCACACATACATAAAATTTTATATATGTATATAATTATGCTTATAAAACAATTCTCAAACATTGAAGCAAATATTTGTACATATTATATGTAATCATTTGAATATATGCATTCATTTCTTATTGAAAAATTTGACTTAGACTTTATAGAAAATATCTTTTTTATTACCTCCCTTTATTTACATGAAATGTTAAATTTGGTAGTATCTTCATAAATAATGCTTTTTGGTACTCGCAAAATTGATAAATCTTAATTTGAGCATCATATTTATGATATAAAACCATAAAAAGTTTGTGTTAAGGGTAAAGAAGTTAAGTGGCCCTTATATTTTCAGAATTGCTATCTATTAGATTAAAAAAAGTTTATTTCCGAGATAATTCTACAAAAACTATTCTCATACCATCGTCATCAGGAACGTCTTTTGTAGGTTCAACACTAAAATTGGTTTCTTGCGTAATTTGTTCCGTATTTTCTGGTATTTTCAAACTGCGTAGTATTTCTAGAGCTTTTTTCGCAGCGTTGTGTCTAGCCGTCTGTCTTGATATACCCTCACCGATGAATTCACGAGTCCCAACCTTCAGGGAAACATAGAACGATCTAGGAGGGCGCATGTAATGATACCTGAAATAACGACAATTATGCAGTATTTTTTAAAAAATTGAGAATAATAATAAAACATTTAAGCTAACTACATGGTCACAGGACTTTTTTTCCTTCTATAGCAGGGGCCGTTATATGGCTGCTTCCCCAAAGAAAAATTCTTTAAAATCATGCAGTTTTCCACAAAAACTGAATTTACACAAACTTTTTTCTTCCCCTTCTGCAAATATACAGTAAAAATTAAGGGCAGGGCTGCTTCCCCAACATGTGAAAAAAAGCCCTGATAAATGAAAAATGAAAGTTTTTAAAATCCCCCAAAAAGCACATTTCAAAATCTGAAAATCCTGAATTCAGGAATGATCTTGAAAATTTTCACCCATATACACCTTTTTAACTTTACAATACTTTCTTTTTTTAAAGCCATAAAATCTAACTATCAGAAAGAGTGTAGTTCCTGATTTCTGAAGTAATGGGAAATCAAGTGAAACAACCATATATAAAAATCAGGGATTTTTTTGGCTTATTTTAAAGCGGATTTTCGGTCATATTCCCAATTGAAAACAGACTCATTATATTATTTTCCCAATCCACAGGAAAAAATTCCCAAACGAAAATAAAAATATTGAATAAAAAAATTCTTAAGTCTTCGAAAATAAGAGCTACTTCACTGTTATAGTGCTTACATCTTTAAAGATGCCATCCTAGACAGTGATTGTTTGAATTCATTTAATCACTGCAAAATTTCAATCATGCATTTTTCCCCCAATTGTTTTTACAAAACATTGCTGAAATTCCCAATTCCATGGGTATGGGTTATGTTCCCAAAATCCTGGAAAAAAAATCCTGAAAATGTCACTCAAATACAAGATACCTCTGATTGTACATGCCCCGGAAGTCATAGTTATGTTGGTAGTACATTGGCTGTGGATTTCTGTTTTCAATGTTTCTATAAATAGCCGGTTCTCCTCTTTTCATCGCCAGAGAATTGAGTTCAACTGTTGGTGTAATAGACATCATATCATCAACTGAAAATCAAAAGCACATTCTGATTTTGTGTCTCAGTTCAAGCACATTATGTAAACAAATCTCAAACTGTACAATCACATTAATGGCTATTCTTAATACCAAACAGCAGTTTTTTTTTCACTTTTGGGGGAAGGGGGTTGGTGCCGTTTGGAGGGGGAAAAATGTAATAGGAGGGGCAATTTTATTTGATTACTTATTTTATATTGTTTTCTTTGCGGTGAAAAAGGGAAGCTTAGAAGTTTAAAAAGTTTAAAATACGTCTCTTTTTCTTAATATACGGATCTAAAATATCGATGAATCGCATGTTAAACTTGTTGGGACGCCGGGAGTAGCTCCCCTTACATACCAGAGAACGATTTGTAAACAACCTTGCTTAACAGTAACTCATACAGGCATTAAATAAAACATTATTCGGCAGTTAGTTGCAAAAAAAAAAAAGAAAGATATTTATTGCAGGCAAATTCGGGCTGCCCTATAGGCTTTGAGGGGGGGGTGGGGGACATACTATTTTGAGGGGGAAATGCGGCCGAATTTCGCCGAATATTTTGGTGAAAAAAACCACTGAACAGTCTTTTTCATACCAGAACATCCTCTATCATCATGACTTCTAAATACCAAGCAGTCTGTCTTAATGGATTTTCTAAATACCAAGCAGTCTGTCTTAATGGATTTTCTAAATACCAAGCAGTCTGTCTTGATGGATTTTCTTAATACCAAGCAGTCTGTCTTAATGGCTTTTCTTAATTTTTACAAACAAGTATTCTAAGATTCATGTTGATATCTTTTATACTTTAAAAAAAAAAAAATTCTATTTCATAGGCAATTTTACAAAATTCTAAGTTAAAAAAGGGCAAAACTCAAAAAATTCAGCTTTCAGAATAATGCCCATTGTCTTAAAATTGCCTCTTGTTATGATAAGCAAGCGTTTCAAGTTTCATACTGATAACTTTAAAACTAAAAAACAAAATTAAGTTTTTGTGAAAAGACAATGCCGATAATGATGTGGCAGCAATCGTAATAGCCAGACTTTTTCTTTGAAACCTACAAGCTATACATATATTTTTTTTCTATCAGTTCTTGAGTGATTAAGAGCAAAACTGGTATCATGTAATTTCTTACCCTCAGTTATGATTTCACCTCTCCTTGATTTAGGAGGTGGGTGCTTGAACTCAGTTTTCTCTAGAGCTATCCCCGCAGCTGCATGTTGGGCCTTCTTTATACTGGGACCCGAGGCAGAATACTCCTCCTTATCACCAATCTGTAGCTTGACGAAAAAGGTCTTCTTGTGAGCTGGACCTTGTTCGTCAACTAACGTATACTGATGGGTCACCTACAATGATTATTCACACAATGTTTACATTAATCCTATAATGAAAGTGACTTTGCATATTTGCTTTAGAGTCATCCATGATCTCTAATGCAGGGTTGGCAAACGATTGACCGCCAAGGAAAACCCAGGTGGGAAAACCCGGGTTTTCCCGGGCTGGGCAGTACTCCCTAAACTAGGTAATACTGGGCAATACTAGGTTATGTGTTTTTTTTTCAATGAATACTAAAAATATGATTTACATTTATTAACAGATAAAGTAAACATAAGGATAGCACAAGTGCATTTCATACAAATTGAGTTCTGAACATCAACAACTATGTTGTGTATGTTTAATACATAAATCATATAATAAAAGTGACTTTGTAAATTTTCTTTGAAGTCATGATCTCCATTCAGTCTAATGTTTTAAATCCAAAATTTTCATTCACTTATCACTCATAAGGTATAACACCTACAGTAACACTTAATGAATCAAAGTAAAATGTTAGCTCTACATACTTACCCTGTTGAAACGGGCTAACTCATTGATTAGACACATTGGGGTTTTCTCTTTAGTGTTTGCCAAACTAGACGATCCTTGCAGTTGCTGATTTGTTTCTTGGCCTTGCTCATTGGTCAATACTGAAGTTGTAGGTGGGTCTTGTGGCGGACTGCTGGTCACATGACTAGAAACTCCATTTTGATTGGACAATGAAGAAGGGAAGTGATGAGGATTGGCTGAAACTGCGGCTGTTGCTACAGTTTTTGCTGGCATTGCAATAGTAACAGGACCTACAGAAGGCATTTTGTGATTACAGTTTATTATAGTAATACAAATGAAGATAATTCATTTCATAATTGGTCAATAATTAATCTTTTCAACCCCAAATGGTAATTCTGTGAGACAGAGAGCATTAACTTTTTAAGTTTATAGTATGAATCCATTGAAATATTTTCTTAAATATCTGTATAATAAATTTACAAAACGAACTTTTTCAAAAACAAAATGACACAATTCTAATATCTTATTCTAAGCCTTTTCTAAGGCCTTAAAGCTGCATGCCTCCAGATGAGCGGAAATATTTTTATAAAATCAAACTTGAGAAAAATGTACTTAGAATTTAGGAAAAGTAAAAATATTCAAGATTCAAGAGTAAAAATATTCAACATTCAAGTATTAATTTACATGTTATGTATGATTAATGACTGATCTTTCAGTATTTTTATAACTATATTTCTACTGCATCACTAATACAGTTAGGGCTTTTTTTTGCACATTTTGTCCTCTTTTCAGTAATTTACATGGGTTTTTAAAATGCCACTGATAATGTGTAAATTGCTTTCTTTGGTTATTTAACATACTGGTTTCCTAGCAGTTTCCGTCCACAAATCGCACTTTTTAACAAATAAAATAAAAATCAGTATACGGAGGGATACAAAACTTTTTCAGGTACAGTGTAACTTCTGAAAACCGAACACCTGTGGGACTAGCCAAAAAGTTCGGAATTTGGAAATTTCTGGAATTCAGAAACAAAGTACAATTATTAAACTGTTTTATAGTAAGACATAATGAAAAATATACGAAGCTGATTAAATCTAAAAAAAAAAATAGCAAAATTATAGGACTTTTACTTTTTTAAATTTCATTATCACCTCTAATTGAATTTGCTAATACAATAACATAATGTTAATAATCACAATCTATCCTTTAGTATATTTCATATACATGTAGTACCTGTTATTTACCTGTATTTTTACATTTCATCACATTATTTTTCTCAATTTCTTAATTTTCACACTTTAAACTAGTGTTTGATATGCTTGACATGTTGTAATTCTAATAGGTGTCAAGATAGATGGGTACTGCTAATTGGATGATACAGACATTTTGAAGGTTTTTCAATTACAAGTATAATATTCCTTCACACCTTTTTTAATTTCCGGATTGTGGAAGTAAATTTTAATTGATATAACCCAAATTTTAACAAATAATCGTTCGGAATTCAGAATTTAGAAGTTCCGTTATTCAGAGGTTTTGATTACAAAGCAATATTAAGATGATTTTATCAGACAAACAGAACTTCCCAACCTTTTCCGTGTCGTCTGCAAAAATATTTTCTGAAGTATTGATTTACCTAAAATGGGGTCTTAGTTATTGCGCATGGATATTCACACTAGAATTCCCCAGGTGTTGCTTATTTTTGAATGTCGCAAGTTCTCTTATGTAATTTTTAATAACAGGCAAAACTTCAAAACATATAAATCATTGTACTATTTTAAATGCTGTTTAGCATAGAAAACAAATGTTTCTCCGATTGATGAAGTAACGTGGATGCCTTACTGGTAAAAATAGACTGTACTGGACGAAAATGATAAACGGCCGGAAAACTGCTAGGGGACAGAAACTGCTAGGAAACCAGTAAATAATACTTTTACAGTGTTCAATTTAGAACAAAGTCCCAGGGGGCCCATCGGGCCCATAAACTTTTCAAAAGGGGGTCATTTGAGAAAAAAGGGGGCCCACTCTGAAAAGAACATCAAATTCAAATAACGTATTTATCTTTTAAGTTACTTGTTCACGTACCATATATAGACCAAAAAACGGTTGCAAAATTCCAAAACAATCAACTCACTAAAATAATGACAATATTTTGACCCTTTTGAGAGTTACAAGTGTTAGCGTTGATACAGGCTCAATTTAAAGAACTGATTGGTAAAAAAAAAACGATGACATAATGTTCAAAGAAACATATGAATCTTATTCTAATGTTACTGCAGGGATATTTGATAATAATGTTCAGTTTTTTAATCAGCGCCCGGTATATAAAAGAAAATCATATTTTGCAATTAGCTTTGTTGATGAAGAATATAAACTTACAATAGTCGCTAAAAACATTTACCCTTCTCAATATATCCAAGCGAAAAACAAAGTGTCAACAGGTGCTAAGACAATGTATATTGGGAAGACAGACAAAACCCCACCAGTTAAAACCCCACACTGTATATTGACATAAATGGTACCTTTGATCTTTTGTCAGGGCAGCAGTTCTTACGTCACGCTTAAGATGTCTGTATTGATTTAATGATATGCACAATGTTTTAGCGCCGACCAGCCAAAGACCAATCAAAGTTTATTTAATCAATTGTCAGACACTCCCTAGCCAATCGTGTTTGATTAGCTCCATCTTTAAGACTTTTTCAATTGGATGAAGGCGCGTTCGTAATAATTTATGCACACTTCTCTATAATTAACTCGCACTTTTCACAAATATATATTATTAAGTAATAGTTACGGTACGAAGAACAAGTCTACATAGTATTTACAGACCCCGGCCGAGAGAGCGTAGCGATCAAGATTTTAAAAGGGTTACCAAGTACGGTAACTATGTTACCAACATGCTCTTGTTTTTCTATAAAAACTTCAGTTTTGAATTCAGTATTTATTAATATTATTCACAAGAAACTTTTTTTATGTACTTAATCAGGTTTAGGAAAGCATTCTAATGTCATTTAGGGCATTTTCTATGAGTGCGCCCATCGGGCGCACAGTTGAATTTGTTTTGCGCTGGGCGGTCTTTTTCAGGGGGTCAATGGCGCAACGGCGCGCTCTAGATTGAACACTGCTTTAAACACATTATCAAAATTTTCATGAAAATTAGCATGAATCTGGAGGCATGCTGCTTTAAATTAATAAAATATAATGAAAACTCCATATCAACAAAATTCTTTTTCTTTTGAGAAATTGTTTTTTTTTACCTGTAGGAATGAAATGTTCCAATGACAGGAGCTTGTCCTTGTACATTTGTCCTGAAAAAACTATTTTTTTGATCTGCTGTTTTGTTTACTTGCTGAGGTTGTTGTATTTACAATAGGTTTCATTTTGATTGTCCTGAAAATAACGTAAGTGTAAAGAAAAGAAAAGAGTATAGCTATTACACTCAGATACATAGATTATCTTTAAAATTTAAGTATGTGCCCAACCTCAAAAAGCAGTAACATTCGGAAAAGAATTCTTTTAGATTTGAAGGCGCCGAGATATGGAACAGTCTCCCTAATAACATCCACAAGCTTGAAAACTACAAAGAGTTTGGGAGACTGATCCAGGTTTGGAGTGACCAAAGTTGTAAATGTGCTATGTCTCTGTAAATTTGCTATGTGTTTGTTTTTTTGCTTAATTTTAATTTATGTAAAAATGCTTAGACTACATGTTTTGTTTGTTTGCTTTGCTTTTGTGCATCCCTTTTACTTAGTTTGCTATGATGCTTTGATTATAATGCTGTGTGTTAATTTTCCTTAAACCCTGTATTTTTATGCTAGTTGAATCTTTGCTGTCTGATTTGTATGTTTTGTTCATTATTAAAACTCCTTATTCTAACCTTCCATTAGGCTGTGCATGCAACTTAATTTTAGTTAACCTTTTGTTTTGTTACCTCCTGCATGACTTGTGCTTTTATCTTGGGTTTCTTTTTTATGTTGTTTTAGTTCTATCATAAATTCTTATGTACCTTTTCTTATAAGTAAGTCAATTTATTTATCTATTTTTTTTTAGGAAACCTTCAATTACGTATAAATTTCTTGATGTTAACTAATAACTTATTACTATTTTTATTAATTCTATATTTTTATTATAATTATTTTTATTTATTTCACATTGTTTACATGTATTCATACTTAAATTTCTATACTACAGTCCAATTTATTACTTTTATAAACTGTTACTACCTTGAATACAATATGTACTGTGAAATGTCATCAAACTTTGCTTTAATTTATCATCTTATTGATACTTTTATTTCTATTAGTTTTTTATGTTTTTACTTTCAGATCTGTTATATGTTTAGTAAGTATGCTTTAAGTCTTTGTTATTGTCGGTAAATAGCTTATTAGCTAATGTTTCTTGTAATATGTAAACCAACTTAAAATAAAGTTTCTTGTATCTTGTAACCTGATTAGAATCTTCACATTTTCACTCGGACACAAAAAACCATTTACATGATTTAGCTTTGGACATTCCAGCTGTCTGACTTGATTTGTCAAATTTCATACATCGTATCAATACAATACAATACAATACAATATCTTTATTGCTTCATAGGCCACCAGCCCAAAACAAAACATAGTTTACAAGTTTTTGTTTACATATGTACAAAACAGTGTTAAAGTATTATGGTAATAGTCAAATACAGTAATACATGTATAATCATCAAAATTCACTGCTATTTTAATAGAAAAAAAAATCTTTCTATAAAAGTTTGTCTGAAATAGAAATTGTAATTGGAGAATTAATTTTACTACATTTTTCAACAGTTTAACCTTATCCGAAAAAAATGTAAGGCAAAACATGCTAAAACGTAGTTTATCGCAAACTCAAATGTATACATTGAAAAATTTTGAATCAACAATAATAGACTTAATGTAGAATTTAATCATATTGGCATTAATGATTTGCACACGTTTGCTAACAATGTATAAATAAACAGGCTGGTGAAATTGCCAGATCGGGCTTAAAATGAAAAAATGTAATTTCTCAAAAACAGTCAAAGATATTGCTTTTAAACTTGTGATATATCTTAGGCATTATAATTAGATAGACTTAAACAAATGTTACATTTTTTATTATATGAGTAATACGGATTTCACATCACTTTTTTTTTTTTTTATATGGTCCAATTTTTTTAAGTCATAAACACATCTTTTGCATTTGCCTTTTTCCTCAAATCTGGATTATTTTTTGCATCCTGGGTATCTCTTCTAATGCGCCAGCACCTTAAATTTCTGTATTGTATGCTGTATTTTTAATTGCATTACAATTGTTGACCACACATCACCCACAGGGGTTAAATGTTTTTGCTAAAAAAAATTTACACAGATTAGAACTGCATAATTTACATGGTGGCGCATTCAAAATGAATATATCTGATCATATAAAACTCAAAATTCAATTGGAACTTCATTTTAAAAAGTCATGTTTCTTGGACTTTTGAAAATTTTAGCTGCTTAAAATCCAGCAAAGGCAAAATATTCTTGTGTAATAACTGAAATTCATTTAATTTCAGTTCTTATACATCACAAATTAGGTAGGAAATAATATGCTTTAAAAAGGTAAAAATAACTTTGATACTTTCCAAGAAATGTGCAATTTTCATTTTAAGCCCGATCTGGTAATTTCACCAGCCTGATAAAGCATAAACAGGTCTAGGATTTCATGATATTTATGGACTGTCTGTAAATTTATAGATAGTCTAAAATTTTAAAGATTTTTCAATCCATAAATTTACAGATATTCAATGAGAAATTTGCTGTTTTTAGTTTTACACTAAAATCCGCAGCTTAAGACAAGTTGTTTTATTGATTGTTTATATTTACAAAGGTAATGGGGTGAGTTTCATCTTTGTATGATGATTTTGAAATTTTTGCTAAAAGTGAAAATTGAAAGTCATCAAATTGTTCTGAATCTTACCATACTGTTACATTTAATCATATAATACGTAACCTTATTCATTTTAACCTGCGGTTTTGAGTTTTTATGCAACTTCTGCTATTTTCTTACTTCATGTCTGTAAATTTACAGATAAAAAAATCTGTAAAATTATGGATCGTCCAAAAATTTACAGACTGTCCATAAATATCATGAAATCCTAGACCTGATAGCGTGGACAAACCAGTTCTCGAACCTCTAAGGATTCGATGAGCCATTTTTAATCAATAAAACAATAATTTAGGAAAAACACATTAAAAACACACCTTTTAACCTTTATTCCACTTTTCTATCATGTATTTGTTGATATTTTATTTTTAAAACTAATCCAAATCCTTCCAGAAAAAACACTACCATTCTCTGTAAAACTGTCATGGCCGCTAAATATAGATGACCTAATTTCGAACCTCTACCATACAGTCCCAAAAACTACAGTTCAGTTCAGTTAATCTGGTCCAAAAATAACAAAATATAAACTTTAACTTTAATACATAACAGTAAACAGTTTTTTCCTTATTTTATGATTATTCTTCAGTGTTTTGTTCATGACATGGGCAAATAAAGGTATCATTTCGTCTAACAACAGTGGTATTGCAACAGTATTTCAAATGAACCCAATGACAACATCCTTCAAAATCACACTGAGCCCATTTTGTGAATACTAAAGACACACAGTTATGGAGTTCTTTGGGCTGAAACAGGTGGCAAACACAGCATTTTTCATCATCCTCCATTTCATCATCTGATGTAGAATCAGTGTCATAAACAAGGTTAATGTGTGATGGTCCAGGGACTGGTTCATGATGGATACTCAATCGTTTTGATTTTGATTTTACATTATTCATAAGAAATGTTTTACTTGAAATATGTTGGTTCTCTTTTGATTTCCTTTTTTTAGAAGATTTCGGGACTTCACTGATAGCTTTGGCTTTTCCATTCTCTTCAGTATTTTTTGCTTTCTCTCTTATTTCTTTCTCTATATCTGGGTTTGTGATTTCTTTACCAGCTACAATGCTACTTATTGTGTTATTTTTTTTCTTATTTTGGTTGAACTCTTTTTTCTTTTCTATAACTTCCTCTGCCAACTGAAAAAATCCTTGTGCATTTGATTTATTTTCATCATTTATTTTTTTTTCTTTTACAGGAGTAGTGTATGGCTCTGATGGCGTAAAATGATCTTTACTAATGGCATTACTATCCAATGGAAATATTCCGGGTTTTTTAGAATGACCTCAAATTGTCACTTGATAATGCACTATGGTATGATTCTGATGCAATGGTAGCAACATTAAACATAGTAAAGTAGTTACTTTAGTAGAGGGATTTTCTCTAAGATACCTGTGACATTTGCCTGTAAGGGCCCAAAAACAGCCAAAATCTAGTGGCTGTAGAACATGGCTTGTATGTATGAACATAATTACATTATTTTTCTTAGCCCAATCCAGTACAGGAACATTTATATGCGTTTTATGTCCATCCAGAATTACTAATATTGGCTGCTGTTTGTCACCTCTCTGTACGTACTTAATAAAGTGTTTTTCCATATAGTGTAGAAAAACACTTGAATTGGACCAACCACTGTCAGACATACTAGCAGCAGAACCAGGTGTTGAGCCATTCAAAAGGTCTTCATTGAAACGTTTACCTTTAAAGACAAAAAAAGGTGGAACTTGTGTGCCCAAAGCATTTCCACATCCAATAATAGTGGTGACATTAGAACGAGAAGAGGTTATTGCAGGTGTTCTTGAGTTTCCAGATACAATGTAGGGAGGAGTGTGTTCGGTTTGAATACCCTTTTCATCTATATTGTAAATGCACTCGGGCTTGTCAATAAGATCATTATCTTCAATAACAGCCTTCAAATTCATGAAGTATTCATCAACAACAGCCTGTGAGGTAGATTCAGCCCTGTAATTTGAAAGTGCTCTAGGCCTTACAACACGTAAATCAGGCCATCTATCCTTGAAACCATTAAACCATTTTGTACTAAGTGGCTTGTCTGGTGTCCTTTTGCCTAAACAAACGGCATAATTACTAGCCATTGCTATCACCTCAGTTATAGTGTAACCATACCCTAGGGATGCCATGGCTTTAATGTGATCAACAAAGTTCAGTTCTTCTTCTTGACTTAACAATGGGGCAGGACCTGGCTTCAATGTCTCTGGGTCAATTCTACCTTTCACACGATCTCTGAGGGTTGAATGTGGCACCCCATACTGCCTTGCTGCAGATTTTATAGGCATCCCAGTCTCTTTGACTAATTTGTAAGCATTCTGGAGAGCAGTTGGTGAGTAGTGACCATTTCTAAGACACCTTTTTGCTGGATGAAGCTGAAAAATAAAAGGAAAAATAAAAACTTACCATGAAGCAAAAAATTTTTTTAGTCTGTGAAATGGGCAAACTACGAAATGTGAACTGGACTGTATCATAGCTATTGTGAGGTTATAATTAGCTGTCACATGATTGTCACGTGACTTTATGTGCAGCCGAAAGGAAGGGGTACCTGCTATGTGCTTTTGTTTTGTTAAAACATACTTTTAAACAATATTTAATGGATTGTACTGACAGGGCTGAAAAAGGTAATAGGGATTTACTTAAAAATATTCACAATAACAAAATATTCATTCTAAATACCTGTTTCTTGCGCATTGTTTTCGTTTGACAGCTGCAGTTGCGTCCGTTGTTTACAAAACATTTGTGCACACGAGTTGATGACGTCATACGCAATTACGTAGCAAAGTAAACAACTTTTTTATGAAAGGTTCGAGATCAGGTGAGGTTCGAGAACAGGTGTTAATACGATAAATGTTCCTTCAAATGAAGAAACCGACACTTTAATTTGTATCTATTTTAGTATGTGTTATGTGAGTTATTGCTGTATCAATATATTATTATATATTAGTGATATACAGTAGTTACTCTAGATGTGCGTCCCAAGTCGGAGGCGCATAAAAAATGACAGAAGCCCCAGTGGTTAACACTCCCCACCCACTTCATTTTTTCATATGGTATCAAATAACTATATTTTTTAACAAACCTTAGAAATATTTAGTTGTGTATATTGAACTTAGTTACACGGAGTGATATCAAGGCAACAGATTTTATAAATCACGTCTGTATAAGAAATGAATTATTGGCAAACATGAAAGAAAAGTGCAGTCGAACACGCGAAATGTTGTTCTGCTCCCGAATAATATGACTGTGCTCCACCAATTTATATTTCTGAGTTTATAAAACGCTCATTTACCTGTGAGCACATTCCAAGCGTTTGTCAGGAAGGGAGTACGAAAATAAACCAGTCACTTTTCATGGTTGAAAGATACTAAATATAGCTGAAGGTAATAAAGTACTAAAAACGGATTGGTGTACTCATTCAGAGCGAAATTCGTTCTCTAATTCTGTTTAACAATTTGTTATTCTTTATGTCTACCCATTTTGAAGCGGTATAGATGGATACCGAAAATAAGCTATTTTCGCGAAAATAAGATCGCGGCTACGAAAATAAGATTTATTTTTTAAATAGTGCATTTATCTGTTGAAATAATTATGTAAAATATATATTTATGCATTCATTGAATGATTTTACAGCAAATTAAAATTTCAGAACCAAAAAAATATTTAAAAAAGTGAAGTTTGAGCCGAAAATACTATCGTACGAAAATAGCTCAAAATTGCTGTTAAAGCGAAAATAAGATCGGGTCTACGAAAATAAGATTTATTTTTTGATATAATGTATTAAAAAACGTATTTTTGTTTCTTAACAATTGATTTGTATGAATGAAATAATAAATTTCAGAACTAAAAGTATATTTTAAAAAAAGTGAAAGTTTCAGCCGAAAATACTATCGTATGAAAATAGCTTAAATTGCCGTGTAAATCGAAAATACGATCGGGTCTGCGAAAATAATATTTATTTTTGATATAATGAATCAAAAACTATTTTGCTGTTATTAAATGATTTGTTTGAATGAAATAATAAAGAATAAAAAATCTTGTAATGAAATATTAGATGTTTGTGCGGCAAATATGGTAAATATTCCAAATTTACTATAGTAAGAACGCATGAACATATTTAACCAAGATGGCATCTACGAAAATATATATAAGATTTACATGGTTCATAACTTATATTAAAATAGTGTTAACTTTACTTTTAATGATTTTGCAAATAAGTTTTAAGAATGAAATGTTCTCTTATAAGACAAAAAATGTTTGTGGTGAAAAAGTATCAAAATAAAAAAAAAGAACTATTGCAAAAACAACCTGAAACAACGACTACGAAAATAAGATCTAGATCTATATAAGAATATGTACCGTACGAAAATAAAATCATAACAGTACTCTACGAAAATAAAATCTGTAAGGAAATAAAAGCTGTATGAAAGTAATGTTCATACGAAAAAGGTATATTACCAAAATAAGATTTTGCTGTAAATAGTTAATACCTGTATGAAATTATTTATTATTTATGAAAGAACTACATGTACGAAAATAAGATCTGTAAACAATTCAAAGTCAAAACCTGTATGCATTGATATTCGTACAAAAATAATTGAGAATATGATCTGTATGGAAATAATATATGTACGAAAATAAGATCCTATTGAAAATAAAACTATACGAAAATAAGATCTGTCTGTATTCGACTAAGATTTTTTACAAATGAAAGATCTGTGAAAATGAAAGTTGCATGAAAAATAATATCCTTACGAGAAATAAGATACATATGAAAATAATATATGTAAAAAAATTCCTGTATGAAATTACTATATATACGAAAATAAGATCCTATAGAAAATGTGATCTATACGAAAAAAAAAAAAAGATCTGTAAGAAAATAATACGCACGAATATAAGATCTATATGAAAATAAGATCTGTATGAAATAATGTCTGTTTTTACTAAGATTTTTACGAAAGTAAATTCTGTGAAAATAAAATCCTTGTGAAAATAAGATTTATACAAAAATAATTAAGATCTGTACGAAAATAATGTCTGTATATGAATAAGACTCATACGAAAATAATATTTGTATGATAATAATATCTTTATCAGAATGATATGAAAAACGACTCTATATGAAAATAATGTCTTTACAAAATAAGATCTTTAACGAAAATAAGATCTGTGTAAAAATATGTCTTAATTTTTGATAAAAAAATCTGTTAAAAATCTGTAAAAAATAAGATATCTATATGAAAATTTGATATGATTGGTGACAATGATAAATCGCCAATAAACACCTTTAATGAAGGGCTTTAATAAGTGTGTGTCAATTACGATAAGTGCGAAGAACAATAATCCAATCATCGTATTAGCGCATTGATTGCTGCCGACAGTCATGTGCACGTGTCATACGTTGTGTCATTTTTTTTCCTTCTCTCAAACAGAAATATCTTGTTTATGCATTATTTAATTAAAGTACTTAAAGCAATAAAGTTATATACTTTTCTTTTACTTAATATAGATATTATTTTCATATTAGAATCTACACGTATCTTCAATTATCTTTTATATTGCTAAAATTCATTTTCCATAGTGATATCTTATTTTCACGTGTCACGTGATATTGTACACGGAGAACGTGGTTTAGAACGGTCCGATAAAATGTCAATTTTTACAACATTTCTAAAGGATTTAGTTAACAATATGTGGATATAAAGTAATTTCAGTATATGTGTTCTAATGTCCGATAAGAAAAAGAGTGAAAAAAGTGAACTTTTGACTGAAAAATCAAAAAATAAACGTGAAGCCACGTAAAAAGAAAAAATATGACAATACAAAATGGGGGGATTTGATAACGAAATATGGTTTGAAACAGCTTATCACAGATCCTACTAGGATAACAAAACGTACCCAAAAGATTATAGATCATGTTTATACAAACAGTAGCAGATATATTATTGAATCGTTTGTTTCTGATACCTCATTAAGTGATCATTATCCGATAGGTATTTCAAGATCAACGAAAGCATGTAGTACCCGATTGATTAATGAACATAATTCGATTAAATATAGATGTTTTAAAAACTTCAATGAAATTGATTTTCAGGCAGACCTTGTTTTATCCGATCTTGAATTAGTCGAGCACATAATAAATCCGAATGAATCCCTTAGCTTATTTTACTCCATTTTAAATACTATCTTGAAAAAGCATGCACCAATAAAAGAAAAACGTATCAAACGTGAACACCGCCCGGAATGGTTTACTGATGAGATAAAATATCTTATACATGAACGTGATTACTATCATAAAAGTAGGGAAACATGAACAATACAAATTGCTCAGAAATAAAATAACATCAATGATTAAAAAAAGTAAAAGAGATTTCTTTAACAATGCTATTAAAAATAACAAAGACCCGGCATTTTTATGGAAAAATTTAAAGGACGTTTCAAATCTAAATAAAAAAGGTTGTATTACAATGCCAGACAGACTAGTGACAGGTAATAAAGAAATTTACGGAACTGTTAATATTATAAATGAATTAAATAAGTATTTTGTCAATATCTCGAATGTCATACATAAAACAAAGTTTTCAAATACAAATTTTTCAAAATTGAAAGAAACTTTAGACCAAAAGCTAATACATCATGAATCTAATATTGAATTAATTACACCGTTTGAAGTAAAACTTATTATTGAAAAACTGAATATTAAAAAATCTGCAGGATTAGATGGAATTGGACCAAACATCATCAAATATTGTGGAGATTATATTACACCAATAATTGCATCAATTATCAATAATAGTATTAAATCTAATATTTTCCCAGATGATTTAAAAAGAGCTCGAGTTATACCTATTTTTAAATCGGGGGATAAGAATGAAGCAAATAACTATCGACCGATATCAATTTTGTCAACTATATCCAAAATATTTGAGCGCCATATTGCCAAACAAATACACTCATTCTTTGAAAAAACGAACATTATTCATAATAAACAATCAGGATTTCGTAAAAATCATTCATGTAATACTGCACTCATAAGTTTAATAGATACTTGGTTAAAAGATGTTGACAGTGGAAAAATTATAGGGACTGTATTTTTAGACTTAAAGAAAGCCTTTGATTTGGTTGACCATGAAATACTTTTGCATAAACTTAAACTTTATCATTTTTCTGAAAATGCCGTTAAGTTTTTTATGTCATATCTTTCTAACAGAATACAACTGGTTAAGATAGGTGATCTACAATCTCAGACAATGAAAATAATTTCCGGTGTTCCACAAGGCTCAATATTAGGACCTTTATTATTTCTAATATATATAAATGACATAGCTTTCATTGGTAATGATATGAAAATTGATTTATACGCAGACGATTCTACTCTTTATGAGTCCGGAGAAAATATATCAAAAGTAGAAATAAAACTTCAAGATCATTTAAATAACATTGACAAATGGTGCAAAATAAATAATATGGCCTTAAATCCAGATAAATCAAAATGTATGGTAATAGGAACAAGACAAAAAGTAAATATTATGAGAAAATTAATTCTTAAGATAAATGAAATAGCTCTTAAAAATGTAACTGATCAAAACGTCTTGGGTATTTGCATAGATAACAACTTAAAATGGCACTTGCAAATTGACAATGTTTGTAAAAAACTTAACGGAAAAATTGCCTTATTGAAAAAAATATCGTATTTTTGCACTTTGATATGAAATTATTGTTTTACAATGCATATGTATTGCCCATTATGGACTATTGTTGTATTATATGGGGTAAAGGAAACACAAACTACATAAATAATGTTTGTTAGTTACAAAAACGAATTGCTAAAATCATTTTACAGCAACCTCAAAGATCTCCGTCAACAAATCTATTCGAAACTCTTAATTGGTTACCGTTCCTTGACAGATGTAAATACCACACGGTGGTGCTTGTTTTTAAAACTTTAAATAACATGACACCGACGTATATGACAGAACTGATGACTTTATCCGACAACAAAATATATAACTTAAGATCTAGGTCACGGAAAGATATTGTATTATGGACAAGACCTAAAACAAATTATATTAAAGACACATTTTCTTATTATGGCATGAACATTTGGAACAATATACATTTAAATATTCGTAATGTTAATAACCTTAAATGTTTTAAAGAAAAATACAAAGCATATCTTGATGTTCATATGAATGAATGAGTGAGTGAAATAATGAATGAATAAATATATGAACGAACGAATTAACGAACGAACGAATGATGCAATATACATATATGTTTAAACAAAAATTGTTGAGTGCCTGTCGAAAGTATATGAGTTGTACTATTCTAAAAATTACATATTATACATTCATTTTTCTACCTATGCATGTCCTGTTGTTGTTGTTGTTTTCTTTTTCAGAAGGCCACTTTGGAAATAAGATATATATGATTGTTATTGTATGTTCTTAATGTGTAACCTTCTTTAAATAAAGACATTATTATTATTATTATTATTATTATTACCTTTGTTAGAGGGCAATGAACCGGCGCCATCCATGGGGTTCGGGTTCCCAACGCCAGGCGCTGGATTCCCTTCAAATCCACCACAATGGGCGACTGAACTCATAAATGACGTAAAAATGATAAAGGAAAAACTTCATTCTATCGATAAAATTGAGAAGTCAATTTCATCCATTAATATAAAAATGACAGACATAGAATCAAAAATGAAATCATTCGGTACTAGGATCACTGAAACTGAAAAATGCTGTGAATACTTGTCTAAGGACAATGATTCGATACATCGTGAACTTAAAGACACACGAAGTGACCGAAATATAAAAAAGACTTTGTAGAAACAATCCACTCAGATATGCGGGGTGCAGGAGAAAAACAGCTAATAAATCTAGAAATGCAGTCACTGCAGAATAACCTTCTGTTTTATGGATTTCCCGAGGAACCAAACGAGACTGCGGAAACCTAATAAAAGAGCTATGAGATACGTTGAAATTGTCTGACGCTGAAACATTTGGGTTTGAGAAACCCCCCTATCGTCTTGGAAAACGTTCGCCTGGAAAAACACGTCCTATTTTAGCACGTTTTATACACAATCATCAGCGAGAACGTGTAAGGTCGCGTCTTTCGATCAAGCAGACGACTTGAGGGATGTAGCACGTGGGATCGGGATTCAACTACCTAGGGCAGTGCGTGATGCTAGAAGACCGCTGTATCCGAAAATGGAAGAGGCGAAAAAGGCCGGTAAATCTGTAAAATTCATCGGAACAAAATTATTCATTAATAATTAGAATACAAACCGAGTAGTGATTACTAGAGATGTCATGAAGAGTTACCCTTAAATGTACTGTGTGGAATGTCAACGGACTAATAAGACATATTACTGATAATGATTTTATTTCGTTTATATCTAGTTATGATTTAGTGTTTCTAAATGAGACTTGGATTTCGAAAACTGACTTATATAGATATGATATTTCTGGATTTACTTGCATTCAACTTAGTGGAAATAAGGTAAAGAACAGTAGCAGAGGTAGATACAGTGGCGGTATTTATTTATACTTTAATAATGATATTAAAAAATATATAACTGTAGCAGAAATGAACCAATATGGATATATGTGGATTAAATTAAGTCAAGAACTATTTTCATTTAATGAAGATGTATTTATATGTCACTTGTATATACCTCCCGTAAATTCTAAGGTAATTAAACAGGAGGAATTTGATTTTTTTGAAAATTTAGAAATGATATTTTGAAATATAACGAATTAGGCAAAATATACGTAACTGGCGATTTTTAATAGTCGCACCGCCGATTTGCCTGACTATTTTTTTTTGATAAATACTTAGACGACCCTTTTGTTAACCGAATAAATATACCCGAACGAGTTAACAGAGACCACGTGATTGATACGCACGGGCGTCGTCTGCTGGATTTGTGTATATCAACCGGTTTGTCGATAGCAAACGGTAGGGTGTCACATGACCGCGATACGGGCGATTACACGTACTGTTCACATCAAGGGCAAAGTACTGTAGACTACTTACTATTAAACCGTCATGATTTCGACTCATTATTGAGTTTCGAAATTCTCGATTTCAACTCATTTTCGGACCACGCGCCTTTAACGTTTAGTTTGCCTAGAAAGAATTTAAACAAAAACTATCAGTCAGTACCTTCTGTTGATAATACATCTACACAAAGAATTGTATGGGATCAAAATAAAGTCAGTCTTTTTACAGAAAATATAAATAATAAAAGAAATACGTTTTTGCAATTATCAAACGCTTTAAATATAGAGCCAATAGATGTTGTTGTTGAAAAATTTTCATCGGAACTTTTAAAATCTGCTTCTGATGTATTCAGACAACAAACAAACGTAGAAAAAATTAATACTCGCCAAAACAAAAATAAATGGTTTGACTATGCTTGTTTACGCGAAAAAAAAAGCAGTTCAATAGCGTCCGAAATAATTTCCTGCGTAACAGAGATAATGATGATATCAGACGGAACTTTGTGCACGCGCGAACAAAATATAATAAAGTTAAAAAAATCGCGAAACGGAAATTCAAAATTAACGAGGGCAAAAGACTAGAAGATCTAGCAAAGAAAAATCCTAGAAATTTCTGGAAAACCCTGAAAAAAATAAATAAGAATGTCATAGACAACCCAGAATCTCTTAATATTAATGACCTACGTGATCATTTTAAAACACTTTTTGGGGAAACCAGCTCAAACGATATGAGTGGTAATGTCTTCAAATCGATGTATACTGTAGTAAAATCATGTGTAAAGTTTAAAAATACATATTCCGATTTCTTCAATTGTGATATCGGTCTCAAGCAGGGAGACCCGAGCTCGCCTCTGCTGTTCATGCTCTTCGTTAGTGATATAATACAAAACATAAACACTGACATAGATGATATATTTAGTCTAAATGAACAAAAATTATTTCTCATTCTATATGCAGATGATCAAGTGCTGTTTGCAATGTCCCCTGAAAGTTTACAGTCAATGTTAAATGACGTCGTTGTTTATTGTAATACTTGGGGTTTGAAAATAAATACGTCAAAAACCAAGGTCATGATCTTTGAAAAGGGAAGAACCACAATTTTTTCTTTTTATATTAATGACACACAACTTGAAATAGTAGACTCTTTTAAGTACTTAGGAATTACTCTTTTTAAAAATGGCAATTGGTCGAGGACACAAAAATGTGTTGCTCAGCACGCATCCTTTGCATTAATTTATTTAATTTGTTTCGTTTGTTTAATAACGCAGAATTGACTTTTTCAAAGACATTTTACTTATTGACACGTTGGTTGGTTCAGTTCTTAACTTTGGAGGGTACCATAAGGCCAGGGAGATAGAAGTTGTACACACAAACATTTTTTACGACGAATACTTTGCGTTAAACGATCAACCAACATATCGGCACTATATGGTGAAACTGGGCGTTTTGCCCTTGAAATTATGCCAAAGATTACTATCATGTTAAAATACTGGATGAAAATATCGCAAAACTCAAATTCACTGATTTTACAGACATCTCTAATGCTTAAACATGGCACTGATTTTGATAGACATTACGCACGAAATAACTGGGCGTACCAAATCAAGACTATATTATATAACCATGGTTTTAGTTACATTTGGGACCACCAATTTGAAATCGACATTCCTTTTGATGAAATTAAGAAAAGAATTTATGATTCATACATGCAAACATGGTATGGGGAAATTAATAATTCAAATCGACTTAATTCATACGCGATATATAAACATGAATTCGAGCTTGAGAAATACCTTAATATCATCTACGAAAATAAATACCGAATAGCATTAACTAGGTTTAGAACTTCGTCACATAGCTTAAATATTGAAACCGGAAGATATAATAACATCCAAAGAGAAGATAGATTATGTAGGTTATGTAATATGAATCAAATCGAATCGGAATACCATTTTCTTCTAGTTTGTCCTTTTTATCGTGATTTAAGAAAAAAATATTTTCAGCCTTACTTCTGTCACTGGCCAAATATCAAGAAACTTGAGTTACTATTATCATCACGTTCGAATAAAACTATTTATAATGTAGCTAAATTTATATACTATGCGAATCTAAGTCGCGACGCGTAAATAAAAGTTCATACAGCATGTTCAATCTATAATTAGTTTAACTCACGATTTTTCCCGTATTTAGTTGGTTTACTACTAGATAGAAGTATTTTAAGTATTTACACGCGCACGAGAATCTCATTTTACGCGCGGGAGGTATAAACAGAAACCTTGTGTAGCTGATTCAATTTATATTTAAATGACCAGTCTTTTTTCTTGTAGTTTATATTTAAATGAGCAGTCTTTTTCTTGTATCAAAAGTAAAATATTATCAATTAAGTATTAATCATAATTGATAATCATGTACTCTTCTGTAAACCATGTTCTCTTTGTATATTATACTCTGTATGCTAAAAACATTGTAAAATGTTTAATGTTGAATAAACTATTGTATTGTATTGTATTGTATATTTTCATATAGATATCTTATTGTTTACAGATTTTGAACTCTTTTTCGTATCATTCTGAAACAGATATTATGTTCATACTAATACATTTGTATTATTTTCGTTTAGATCTTATTTTCGTAAGGAAATTTTTTTCATGCAAATTTCATATTCACAGATCTTATAAAAAATATTTGTAAAAAGCTTAGTCTCATACAGATTTTATTTTTGCAGAGATCATATTTTCGTATACGAGTAAATCTTATATTCGTGCAGATATATCAATTCATGCAGTAATTGTTTTTACAGATCTTATTTTCGTACATACATAGTATTTTCATACAGGTATTATTTTTTAACAAAGCTCATTTTCGTATATATATCTTATTTTTGCATAGATCATATTTTCAATTAGATCTTATTTCGTACAAATTTCAATTCATATATATGGATTTTAATTGTTTACAGATCTTATTTTCGTATAGATCATCAATTGGATCTTATTTTCGTACATGTAGTATTTTCATACATATATTACTTTTCATACAGGTATTTTTTACTAACAGGTCTTATTTTCGTATGTACATAATTTTCAAACTTACGGATCATATTTTCGTAGAGTACTGTACAGTATAGATGTTTATTTTCGTACATATTCTATATATGCAGTAGATCTTAAACTTGTAGTCGTTGTTTTTAGTTATTTTCGCACTAGCTAATTCTTGCTTTTATTTTGATACTTTTTCACCACTACCTTTTCTTGTCTTATAAGAGAAGATTTAATTTACAATCTTATTTGCAAGTAATACAATATAATTTTATAAGTTATTATCTATCTTATTTTCGTAATCGCCATCTTGGGGTTATTTTCGCATGCCTTCTTTCTATACTTTCTATACCATGTATGCCGCACAAACGTCTAATATTTCATTACAAAGTACTTCATTCTTTATTATTTCATTCATGCAAATTATTTAATAACAATAAAAATACGTTTTTCAATACATTTTATCATAAATAAATCTTATTTTCGTACTGTCAACATCTTTTAACCAAGTATCTATTAAACTTATGAGTGCAGTATTACATGAATGATTTTTACGAAATCCTGATTGTTTATTATGAATAATGTTCGTTTTTTCAAAGAATGAGTGTATTTGTTTGGCAATATGGCGCTCAAATATTTTGGATATAGTTGACAAAATTGATATCGGTCGATAGTTATTTGCTTCATTCTTATCCCCCGATTTAAAAATAGGTATAACTCGAGCTCTTTTTAAATCATCTGGGAAAATATTAGATTTAATACTATCATTGGTAATTGATGCAGTTATTGGTGTAATATAATCTCCACAATATTTGATGATGTTTGGTCCAATTCCATCTAATCCTGTAGATGTTTTAATATTCAGTTTTTCAATAATAAGTTTTACTTCAAACGGTGTAATTAATTCAATATTAAATTCATGATGTATTAGCTTTTGGTCTAAAGTTTCTTTCAATTTTGAAAAATTTGTATTTGAAAACTTTGTTTTATGTATGACATTCGAGATATTGACAAAATACTTATTTAATTCATTTATAATATTAACAGTTCCGTAAATTTCTTTATTACCTGTCACTAGTCTGTCTGGCATTGTAATACAACCTTTTTTATTTAGATTTGAAACGTCCTTTAAATTTTTCCATAAAAATGCCGGGTCTTTGTTATTTTTAATAGCATTGTTAAAGAAATCTCTTTTACTTTTTTTAATCATTGATGTTATTTTATTTCTGAGCAATTTGTATTGTTCATGTTTCCCTACTTTATGATAGTAATCGCGTTCATGTATAAGATATTTTATCTCATCAGTAAACCATTCCGGGCGGTGTTCACGTTTGATACGTTTTTCTTTTATTGGTGCATGCTTTTTCAAGATAGTATTTAAAATGGAGTAAAATAAGCTAAGGGATTCATTCGGATTTATTATGTGCTCGACTAATTCAAGATCGGATAAAACAAGGTCTGCCTGAAAATCAATTTCATTGAAGTTTTTAAAACATCTATATTTAATCGAATTATGTTCATTAATCAATCGGGTATTACATGCTTTCGTTGATCTTGAAATACCTATCGGATAATGATCACTTAATGAGGTATCAGAAACAAACGATTCAATAATATATCTGCTACTGTTTGTATAAACATGATCTATAATCTTTTGGGTACGTTTTGTTATCCTAGTAGGATCTGTGATAAGCTGTTTCAAACCATATTTCGTTATCAAATCCCCCCATTTTGTATTGTCATATTTTTTCTTTTTACGTGGCTTCACGTTTATTTTTTGATTTTTCAGTCAAAAGTTCACTTTTTTCACTCTTTTTCTTATCGGACATTAGAACACATATACTGAAATTACTTTATATCCACATATTGTTAACTAAATCCTTTAGAAATGTTGTAAAAATTGACATTTTATCGGACCGTTCTAAACCACGTTCTCCGTGTACAATATCACGTGACACGTGAAAATAAGATATCACTATGGAAATGAATTTTAGCAATATAAAAGATAATTGAAGATACGTGTAGATTCTAATATGAAAATAATATCTATATTAAGTAAAAGAAAAGTATATAACTTTATTGCTTTAAGTACTTTAATTAAATAATGCATAAACAAGATATTTCTGTTTGAGAGAAGGAAAAAAATGACACAACGTATGACACGTGCACATGACTGTCGGCAGCAATCAATGCGCTAATACGATGATTGGATTATTGGTTCTTCGCACTTATCGTAATTGACACACACTTATTAAAGCCCTTCATTAAAGGTGTTTATTGGCGATTTATCATTGTCACCAATCATATCAAATTTTCATATAGATATCTTATTTTTTACAGATTTTTAACAGATTTTTTTATCAAAAATTAAGACATATTTTTACACAGATCTTATTTTCGTTAAAGATCTTATTTTGTAAAGACATTATTTTCATATAGAGTCGTTTTTCATATCATTCTGATAAAGATATTATTATCATACAAATATTATTTTCGTATGAGTCTTATTCATATACAGACATTATTTTCGTACAGATCTTAATTATTTTTGTATAAATCTTATTTTCACAAGGATTTTATTTTCACAGAATTTACTTTCGTAAAAATCTTAGTAAAAAACAGACATTATTTCATACAGATCTTATTTTCATATAGATCTTATATTCGTGCGTATTATTTTCTTACAGATCTTTTTTTTTTTTTCGTATAGATCACATTTTCTATAGGATCTTATTTTCGTATATATAGTAATTTCATACAGGAATTTTTTTACATATATTATTTTCATATGTATCTTATTCTCGTAAGGATATTATTTTCATGCAACTTTCATTTTCACAGATCTTTCATTTGTAAAAATCTTAGTCGAATACAGACAGATCTTATTTTCGTATAGTTTTATTTTCAATAGGATCTTATTTTCGTACATATATTATTTCCATACAGATCATATTCTCAATTATTTTTGTACGAATATCAATGCATACAGGTTTTGACTTTGAATTGTTTACAGATCTTATTTTCGTACATGTAGTTCTTTCATAAATAATAAATAATTTCATACAGGTATTAACTATTTACAGCAAAATCTTATTTTGGTATATACCTTTTTTCGTATGAACATTACTTTCATACAGCTTTTATTTCCTTACAGATTTTATTTTCGTAGAGTACTGTTATGATTTTATTTTCGTACGGTACATATTCTTATATAGATCTAGATCTTATTTTCGTAGTCGTTGTTTCAGGTTGTTTTTGCAATAGTTCTTTTTTTTTATTTTGATACTTTTTCACCACAAACATTTTTTGTCTTATAAGAGAACATTTCATTCTTAAAACTTATTTGCAAAATCATTAAAAGTAAAGTTAACACTATTTTAATATAAGTTATGAACCATGTAAATCTTATATATATTTTCGTAGATGCCATCTTGGTAAAATATGTTCATGCGTTCTTACTATAGTAAATTTGGAATATTTACCATATTTGCCGCACAAACATCTAATATTTCATTACAAATTTTTTTATTCTTTATTATTTCATTCAAACAAATCATTTAATAACAGCAAAAATAGTTTTTGATTCATTATATCAAAAATAAATATTATTTTCGCAGACCCGATCGTATTTTCGATTTACACGGCAATTTAAGCTATTTTCATACGATAGTATTTTCGGCTGAAACTTCACTTTTTTAAAATATACTTTTAGTTCTGAAATTTATTATTTCATTCATACAAATCAATTGTTAAGAAACAAAAAATACGTTTTTAATACATTATATCAAAAAATAAATCTTATTTTCGTAGACCCGATCTTATTTTCGCTTTAACAGCAATTTTGAGCTATTTTCGTACGATAGTATTTTCGGCTCAAACTTCACTTTTTTAAATATTTTTTTGGTTCTGAAATTTTAATTTGCTGTAAAATCATTCAATGAATGCATAAATATATATTTTACATAATTATTTCAACAGATAAATGCACTATTTAAAAAATAAATCTTATTTTCGTAGCCGCGATCTTATTTTCGCGAAAATAGCTTATTTTCGGTATCCATCTATACCCATTTTGAAGGGTTTGTGCTTTTTTTTATCAGATTAGATAAATGAACTATTATAATTATGCTGATGCTGTTGTGTTTGTTAAAGTCAAGCTGGCTTTCAAAAGGCACTTATAATTGAATGCTCCAATATTGTTAAGTGTGACACTACTCATAAACGCTAATAAAACAAAAGTTGCTGTATTATCAAGTGGTGAATTAAGAATGAACCTGTATTTCTTTCTCTGTCTAACAAACTCTTGATGCTGTAAATGATTTTAATTATTTAGGTGTGAAATTTATGTTAAGTGGTTAATTTAATAAAACAAAAACAAAAAACCTTGACATATCAAGCTCCGAAGGCAATGTTTAATAGTTTAACTAAGATTTAAAACTTTGTTTGCCTATTGATATTCAAGTACAGTTGTTTGGCAATATGGTTAAGACACTACTATGGTATATGGATCAGAAGTATGAAAACAATGCTTTTATTTCTCAGTATCATATACATTTTTATAAATATATACTCAAACTTTATGCTTAAACTCAATATGTCGGCTCCTTCTGTGATGGTTTTAGGAGATAATATTAGTCCCTAATTGAAAATGATGTTGTTTGAAGAATGTTAAACTTTGTGGTAAATTAGTCAGTGGTTATAAAGCTGATACAATATAAGTGCATGTGCTCTGTAGAATTGCACTATGTACAGTTTCATAAAAAGGGGTATTTAACATTGCCAGTGAACTAAGAAAGTAAAGTCTACACTAAACAATATTGGTTGTTCAGATTTTGGGGCAATATAAAATGTTTTAAAATTAAATAACTTTAAAAAAAAATTAAATCACAATTACGTAGTAGGTTTTATAAGTATTGAATAGTGAATTCTGCCAAGAGTTTAGGTTAGAATATATAAAATTTAATTTTAGTTAGAACATTATTCACTTTGTTAACCATTAAAATATGATTAATCAAACTTCAAAAAACTATATAATAGACCCAGGCAAACCCGTTACTCTCCGAATATGAAAACGTACAGGTACGGTACAGGACGGTAACTAGGTCCTATCTTCGTAAAAGTACGCCATTTTCCGTGAACAGCAACGGAAATAAGCATCAAGATGGCTGACCGCGGCTTAATTGTCACTAATTAGTTGTTTTGGTTGTATTTATTACTTGTTAACTTAAATTTATGTAATTTTATTGAAATACAAAAATGTCGATGATTGCTAAGAATCGAACTAAAAGTACATGGACGCCGCTGAGTAACGAAGAAACAAATAATAAGGTAAAATTTTCGAGTTGACAGGTGCCTGTGCTTGTTTATTGATTAAACAAGTGGGTGGGGGTTTGTAAATACATATATATTTTTCGAAAATATATTGAGCGAAAGAGTGGCTTCACATTTATGCGTTTGAAAAACCCAGGTACTTAACCGTAAAACAAAACGCTGTTGGTTTTAGTGGGTAACAAATTAAGTAAAAAGCGTTAATTATAAAAAGAAATTAGACAAAGCCTATGAACTGGGAAATCAGTCTAAGAATTTTGTTCATTTTTTATTTTACATTTTCTGTTTTAAAGGTGTCATAAGGTATTTGATGCATCGCATCGGTTTTCACCTCGACAATTATTAATATGAAATTAGGCAAAGCCTATGAACGGGGAAGTCGTTGAAAAATTCCTTTCCGTTTTAAAGGTGTCATTCGGTATTACATGCACCGCTTCCGTTTTCACTCGGAACACTCGACGATTATTATTGATCCGAAAAGTTGAGATTTGTTCCGTTATCGGAATACCCCGCCTATTATCATTGATTTACATTGTAAATGGCGGCGCCCGACTAGAACTGACACTGAAAATTTCATTGATAGGTATAGAATTCTATATATTTTTTAATTGTTTTTTATTTGATTTTCTTTTAAATATACACGTGTAGTCTATAGCCGGGCAAGCCAAAGCCCGGACCCGCTTCGCGGGCCCGGTCTTTGACTTCCCCGTATTAAGCTGAAAGGTTGCGATTGTTCTATTATCAGAATACCTTGCCTATTATCTTTGAGTCTGTTATATATCAGAAAATAGCTTATATAGCTAGTAGTGAGAAAATTCTGCAGCAGTGGCCCTTCACTATACTGAAAGAAGAAGTGTTATTATGTTTGATTGTAACCAACTTTAAATAAAGATTATCTTATCTGAGTTACATTGAAAATGGCGGCACCCAACCAGATATGACACTTAAGTTAAAATTTCATTGATAGGTATAGAACTCTCTATAATTTTCATTGTTTTTTTAAATTTGATTTCCATTTAATTATACATGTGAAGTCTATAGCCTGGTAAATCAAAGATCGGGGCCACTTCGCGGATTTTCATTGAGAGAAACATGAATTAAAGAACTCCTGGCCATTATCTTGTATAATCTACATGTCCATTAATCCAGATTTTTTTGCCTGAAACTTATCAATGTGGCTATTTTTAAAAAAGGTCACCTATCAGTGACATAAAAATGCTCATCTCAGAGCGTTGACTATTTGCATCAATGTATTAATCATAATTCTTGTCTTAAATTTTCACTTTAAAAGTTTAACATTTTTAGGTCTTAAAATACCTGTTGTTACTAGTAGATATGAAACACAAGCTGGAATGGCTTGTGGTTTTCTAGCCTTAATTTCTTTGACTGAATAAATAAAAGTTATATTTTCTTTGTAAATGTTTTTGTGAAATGAGAAGGGTAGCTCCAATTTAGTAGTGTCGGGAACTCTGTAATGCATTATTTATCTTTTGAATGCTTAGTCAATGTATCAAAAATAACAGCATGACTTATGCAAGCAATATGGCATGGTTGATTTTACTGTAATTACTTCTTATGGGCAAAAATTAAAGAGCTAGATTGAGTTATTTTTCAGTCGTGACCTTTTTTAAATCTTTTATAAATTTATGAAAAAAAAATGTGGCATGCTTTTGTTCTTTCCTTTTCTGCATATTCAAAATGTTTTGTTTTATTTACAGATATTTGAGGAAAGAAGAGTTCTTATAAATAAGTGGGTATGTAGAAATATTACATTCTGTTGAGTAGCTTTTTATCGACTTCAGGTTTTTATAAATTACCTATTAAGAAGGGCTTGATCTGGATATAAAGTAGCCAAACATTCTCAGTCAGGTTATAATTAACAGTTACTATGAAACTAAAATTAATGATTTTTAATCATTACCATCAGTTACTTTAATTTGGCTATTACTCTTTATCACAAACTTGGATTGTCAGTGTTGATTATTTTGCATCAAAAGAATTGGAATACTTATTTATTATGATAATGTGCAGTTGTAAGACAAGGGACATTACTCTGAAAGCTATATTTTGGTGTTATTCCCCTTTTAAACTTAATTTAATGCTATTTTGTAAATGAAAACTTATTACAGTTTGAGAAATGGACACACGATCAGAGGAAACAGATACTGGAAGATTTGATACATAAATCAAAGATCCGAGAGAAAGGATTTATACGGGACTACGTAAAGGAACATGTTCCCGCCTTAAAAAGAGATTTCACTCGTCATCTGCCTAGAGTTATTTCCATTTATATTTTCTCATTCTTAGATCCCAGAAGTCTAAGTAGATGTTCACAGGTAATTATTAATTAGTTTCTTGTCATTCACATAGTAGCACCTATTTAAGATGATTAAAATAATGTAAACACATTTTATACTACATGCTGTATAGTCCTACAAATTTTGTTGGCATGCATGTTTACCAACTTTACAGCTTTACTCTGGGTCATCAGGTAACAGGTATGCATGTCTCTCACTCTGCTAATGGCAGCCCAGATTATGGATGAAACAAAATAATACTGCTCTTTCAGTTTCTGATTTACACTTGGTTAAAGTTAAGCAATAAAGAATATATATTGTAGTTCTTCGACAGGGCTTCCGTTAGTGGAAGTTTGGGAGTAATTTACTCCTTGACTTTGGCTTGTGACTGACAATATGCAATTCCTTTCCTTCTTTACCTATATAATGTGACTTCCACTGCCAAACATTTTGCAGTCTCTGATTTCCAAATTTTTTTAACTTAATGGAAGAACATAAGTTAATAGGTTGTATCCTTGGTTATTCAAATCATGGTTTTTTACAGGGACACTGATCCCAGTATGCAGTGAATGAGCTATGTGTGTTTTAAATTCAGAGAACTGTCTGTTGTCTGGTCTTAGAATTGCTATATAAGTATACAATGTATATGGTATTTGATGTTGTAATATATCACTCAAAGGTATTAATTGGTAAAAAGAGTCTTTAAAGATATGCAATGCTCATCCTTTAGTAAAATATTTTTACCACATAAATTTATTGAAATCTTCATAATTCTTACTGAATTTGTCTAATTTAAATAAAAGAATGAATGAATAAAGCTAATTGGTCTTTTCTTAGAAAAAGCTGCCAGTTTTTTTAATGACACTATATATTCATATTGTGACCACCTATAGTGTGTAGAGTTGAAAACATAACATATATACTTTGTGTGAAGTAAAAACATGTTTATCTTATATTATTTACAAAGAGACTGTGAAGCAATTAACAATATCATGTAATATCAATTTGAGCATAGTATATCTTTAATTGTAACTAATAATTATTTAATTGTCTCTTGTAATTTACATCAGCTGTATTTATTTTGTTTCTTACATTCTTTTATAGGTGTGTTGGCATTGGAAATATTTGACAGAATTAGACCAGTTGTGGATGCCAAAGTGTGTAAAACTCGGATGGAGCTTACCATTAATGCCTGGCCAGTATGAAGTGGGCGTATGGAAACGGAACTACATAGAAAATATCAAAACACTCCAGATAATGTTTCCAAAAGTAATTCTATTACTGTAGATAAAACCTATATGAACACTTTCAGTGCTAAAACCAATAGTAATGCACATATACCACAAGGCAGCCTGCACTTCATCCACTAATATATTTTAAATTTATTGTAGTACTAGAGTAATTACATTACATAATTAAACAGAGTAAGGGTTTAGACATTGTGACAGTTTCTTGTTTTAAACTAGATTTTTTTTTTGCAGTTATTAAGTTTTACTAAAACTCATGTTAGTTTGCTGAAAACATGAAAGCAAGGTCACAGAATGATGATGGTACATATGTGCTTGGTTGAGCCATGTACATGCTTTTAATTTTATTTCTATATTTAACTGAAAAGTCTCTGTAATATCTTTAATTTTGTAGAAATGAACTGTTCTTGTTTTTTTTATCATAATTTTAGAAACATACAAGATTAGACCTGTCAAAAGTGAATGAGCACAAACGACCCCCAAAGTCTGCCAAGCAGCCAAAAACGACGCCATGGCGAGGCTCGGACCCAGTACCCAAGGATACCTGGAGATACAACGTACTGGAAAATGATGATGTGGTATCCGATGTAAATAAAGAGTAAGTAATGATTTGTTTGTCAACTTCTTCAAGTTCTTGGGTCATTTACTTGTTCCTAAATGCTCTGTATGAATGTAATTTATCGGCAAAATAAGTTGTCAGTATCCATGGGGTTTAAAGATAAGTGTTGATTTTTTTATGAAATCTTACAGTGTTCTAATTTAGACATTGGTAGCACACAAACAGCCAGGCAGTAATTATCACTGTGCACACTATTCTCAGTGCTTTAGTTTAAAAGGGTTGGATCACCAATTTAAAATTTCAGTCATTTATCTTGTATCTCATTCTACTAGAATGTTTTGCATTGCTTATGTATGGTAAACTATTCATCATTTTAAAATATAAATTGTGTTAAACATATGATGACATATATAACATCAAAGTTTTTATCAAAATTTTTAGACGAAAGAAGAAATCTTACGCAACAGAAGGGAAGAAAATTTCTAGTAATTCTAGAAGCAAGGTTAAAACGGGACAACATATTCATAATACAGAAATTCGAAGATCTCAGTCATACACAGTAAGTATCCAAATATACAAATGTATACAATAATTCAAATTTAAAATGGCCTTTGTCGACAGTTGTAAGTCTAGCATATTGCAAGATTGCCTTTCCTACTTCTATGCAAGATTTCCTTTCCTACTTCTATGTAAGATTGCCTTTCCTAGTTTTAGGCAACATTTCAGGGTACATGTTATATGTAAACCACTATGTACATTTGTATCCTTTAAAGTATGACTATGTATGTTTAATTTTTATGAAGATCATAATTATACTTAATTACAAGATAAACAAGCATTTACTGTATATACTTACTGTAATCCATTCTTTATATTATTACCTATTAACATATTTCTAAATCTGTAGTTGACCCACTTAGCTCAATAGGGAGAACATTGGACTAGTTATCCATGAATGGCTGGTTCAATCTTTGGGCAAAGCAAAATTTCTTTGACAATTGATATCAGACTTTGAGTCTTATGGTCATTTGTATCTCACTGCTGATTTAGAAATCATGCTGAGAAATTTTTAAATATTAGTTATCCAGGAAAGCTGGTTAGGTGGATCGGCAGCCAAAATAAGACCAAAAATGTGTTAAAATCTGAATAAAAATCAGGAAAAGAAAACAAACAAACATGTTTCTATACATAAGAATGATAATACCTAAGTACCTGCAGAAAGCAAATAGTTTCAAGGTGGTGAAAATAGACTGGATTTAAACCAAGTCTATGATCTTAGATATGTTGCTTGTCAGAAGTAACAGATAATTCCTAAAGTAAATTTTACTAAAATGTATAAGAAGTTACTGCCTATATACAACTGAAGATAGGCATGCATTCCATGGAAAATGAAACTCTAAATTAAGAATACTAAAAGGTATAACAATTAGGGTGCTTGGTTCACTGACTGCTGGCAAATAACTACAATAACTACACATTGGCACTTAACTCTTTGGAATGTTGGAACTGAAAATGAAGAGCTTTTGTCACCAGTATGGTAAATAGCCAACAAGCCAGCCTGTTTATCAGGCTCTATATTGATAATTTGATAACTTCAAATTTTACCCTTGACATCGCCAAAATAGATAATAAACAGTTCCAAAGAGGGAACCTGGACAAGTCCATGTTAGCATTGTGGTAGGAATAAGTGGTTAATGTTAATAAAGCTGACATCATTGTTTTATCTTTCTGAGAAATGTTTATTGATATATCATTGAATTAATTTTAAAAAAATGCGGAATTTTTTACAGAAACTTATCGCAAGCTCACCAGATCCTTTGAACAACTGGAATGGTTTTAACACCTTGCCTGTTGACATGACGACAGGGGTCATGCGCCCAGCTCCTGTATATTCTCCACCTCACCCAGTACCAGCAAAGCGGCAACCGATTTCAGCCAGAACACCAAGGGACCCTCCCAGTATGGTTATTTCTTACATTGTAAAACACTAATATATACAATTCGATCTCTTATGAATCATTACTTTTTATAGACAAATTTGATTGTTTAATCATTTATGTTGATAAAATTTGTAGTCTTATTTCAAATTGAATATAAATGTAAAACAAAATTGATCATGATTTCATTTTTTCCATAAAATTAGTTGCCAATTATTTGTATATTTTGCAGCATTTTATAAAGTATAGTTGTTAAACCACGGTAGTCAGTCATTATCCACAACTTCTATAAACAAAATCTTTTCCTAAACCATTTTGAGGATTTTTATTAAATTGTATGAAGTAAAGAACTTCTCAGAAATCAAAATGGTGAAAGGTTATTTATATTTTAGTGGACTGCTACCAAAGTTGTTTTAATTATTGCCCTTTGGTCAAAATTAGCCCCAAACTGGGGCATATAGGTTTCCCTTATATGTATACATATGTAGTAAAATTGTAAAAAAAGTCTTCTAATCTGAGCCTTTATAAGTTTATAATCAGATGTGTGATATAAGGATTATTACGACTCTCTTGTTTATTTTCTCTTGCAAATTTGTAGATGATTAAGAATTTGTTTCCATGACTTACCTATTTATGTGTTTTCTTTTGTTTTGCAGCAAAAGATCTGTTTCCTAAGCAACCATGGACTGTTCCAAAAGATTCAGATGATGAACTTTGACCCCCTGTACACAAATTTTGTGAAGCAGACTGTGATTTATTCTAGATGAATCTAAAATGTTGTAAAAAAAAATAAACAACATAGAACCAGTCAGAAAAAAAAATTACTCATGACCTTATGTTTAATTTTAAAAATTTTGTTTGAAAGTTTAATTTTTGTTTTAAAGAACCTTACTCAATGTACAGCATAAATTACTTTTTCATATGAAAAAGATGTTTTTGTGAACTATAAATAGAAGTTTCAGTGAATTTTAAAATGTCTATATAAAAAAGATGGGTCCAGTTTTATACTGTTTATTTCATTGTTGTGCACAATAATATGAGTTTTATTTACATTCAAAGTCATTGTGTATTTTTTATACAGGTTAATGAGTTTTTAAAATGTATAAAAGTATATATCGGCTGTCTGTAGTTAATACACAATTTTTTGTTTGAATTTTAAAAAAAATCCAAAATACTTGTATGAAAGAAATAATTATGTTTATATATTTCTTTAAAAGTGATCGGTAAAGCATGCACAAAGTCATTGCTAAACGGTTAAAACCCTACTTGAATTAGCAGCATATTACTTTGTTCTGAAACATTTTATTCTGTTTATGTACATGTTCAATATTCATGTGTGTTACAACTCTTGTGAGAATCAACGGACTATACAATTTTATGATTTATCAATTTTATGAAAATATTTCATCAGATTAAGCTTTATAACCTTTAATATTTCATTAAAATAATCTGTCCATCCTGATAGAGTGCAAGTGAACAAAGGCCTCGGCAGAATATACTTTGTTTTTCTTTGAATTTAAACATTATGCACTAGGCTGTCACAACCCAGTCGTTGTTGAAACTGTGTAAATCACTTGTTCTGGCTTCAGAACTGTCCATTGTAAGAGTTTGTGTATTTCAATGTCAAAAAAAATTATACAAATAGTGATTCTAGGTATTTACTTTTCTCTAAAATTACTTTATTTTTTTGTTGTTGTCAAAATATGTTAAAAACTAGCCCTAAGCATTAGTCACAGGGTAAAGGTACAAAAATAAATCAATTATTAGGCATATTTTTCATAATCATGCAAAATGTTGCATAGATTGGATATATGGAATATTTATTAGGCTTTTTATATATTTTTATGGTGTCTTTGGTGTCTTTTCAAAAATTATTTTAATCTTATGGAAGCATATAGTTTAAGGATAGCTTTATTTTAATACATTAATTTTGTAGTAAAGTATGGATTTTGTGTACATGTAATAAGGTTTTTAATGTGATATTTTACATGCTGTTTTTTCTTGTACATGTATATAGATTTAGTAAGTCATTCAGATATACACATTGACTATTTAACTGTATATTTTATATTACATTGTACTTGTAGATGGAATTATAAAAGCTTTAAAACTTATATTGTCTTCTTGTTTGGTTGGTTTCCTTGGGTTAAAAAAAATCACAAGGACACTATAAAGATCATCAGGCAGCTTTCCAGCTTTAATGGTGAAGGAAGATTTCAGGTGCCCCTTTGTACATTTTATTCAGATATGAGAAGCTCTCAAATAGCTTCCTCAATTGAAAATTTTTGTGCCTTTTTTTGGGTTAATTTTTAGTACAACAGTATTTCAGTTCTATACCGGAGGGCAGTTAGCTGACAAGAGATTCTTAATATCAGTAATTAGAATATTGACAGATGTGTACAGTTTTTTCCCTCATTTTTTATATTTTTTTTATGAAACACAATTTAGGTTTTGGTGACACTGACCATCAACTTATGACCCCTCCCCCCTCAAAATAGTACTTAATCCTACAAGAATTCACAGGTTTACATCAAATAATACCGGATTAAACATCATCAAAACAATATCTTCTTTCTTACTGTGACTTTGTATGTTGAAGCTTGGATGACATGGGTATTATTTACAAGTTATGCGATGCTTCATATTGATGCATAATTATGCCAGTTTCAAAATTTACATAACTTGGTATACCCACAAATATTGATCATACTACTGTCAAAACTTTACTGAAACCATATGGAAATTCTTATTTTGCTAAAACGAAATTTTAGTTTGATTGTGCAGGAAGCTATAAACTTAAAGACACACTCTTGAATCTGTTCCTGGGACTAACCAGTGCTGAGCTTAAATGAGTGTCAAGTTTTTTATTCAAGAAAACAAAGACTTGTTCCTGACAGGGTTTAAACCCATGCTGGTAGCGATCATAAAATTACAAGTCAGATGCGTTAACCACTTGGCCATGCCCCCACTAAAATTTGTCAACAAGTATACAGGTTTTGGGATGTGGACAACATGATATAAAAAACAAAGAGTATATAAGATATCTGGGACATCTTTTATTTTTACATATAAAACATGATACTATTATCACAATATTTATCTGACTACAGTTACATCTACATATAAAATACATTGCACTAACCAAAAGTCATACCTGAATTAAAGTTCTGTTGCATAAAAATAAATCTCATTTTCTCAAATTTTATACATTAATTTATTAAATTATCATAAAATACTGCATATTTGAAACACCCATTTTTGTTGGACAGAAGTGAATATAAAGATAATTATAACCAATAGGTTGAAAATTTGTGAATTAATGTTTGTTTAAATAAAAAAAAAATTGAGTATAATTAATTTGTTTTTAAGCCATTCGACAAGTACCATTGCCTTATACATATATTTATAGATACATGTATTTGCCATTTATTAAATAAAGTTACAAACTTATATAACAGGTCATATTACCAAGTCAAAATGTTTGATTTAACATTCCTTGTGGAAGAAATACAAATCTTTACTTTTAATAAAAAGAAAGTTTTTTTCCTAGAAAAATATATCATCGATATACCAACAGTTTAATTGAAAAATCAACATAATGATAAAATTCAACAAAAATTTTTTCACTTTTGTCCTTGATTACATAATTTTTGTAGTGTACCGGTAAGTATCCTAATATCGCCATTATCAAAAATATGTAGAAATAGAAGGTCATAAATATAACTTTTTATCAAGACGAGTTCAGTTCAGTTCATAAAACTCAAGAAACACTCCCAATCCTTAATACCAATTCTGTTGATAAATAAAGAAGATAAAAAGCTTCGATAAATTTTTAGAAATTTTGAAAATATGCATTGACCTCTACAATCTAAAGGACAAGCTTATATTTCTACAACTCAAAAAGTTCTATACAGACAAACAGTGATTGAATTACAACATTCCAATCATCACATGATACCAAAGTAACATAACTATTCCATTTGGGGTAAAAATCACAATTGTCATGTTCATTTTCTATAAATAAATGAGATCTTGAAAAAGAAAAAAATATATGATATTTAAGACACAATCACAATGAATTTTACCTATAACCTACTAAATTCCTATTATAGATTTACCCTCTCACTATTTTCAGCTCCTCAGTGGAGTTCATTATAACGGATTTTAATGTCAAAATTCAAAGATTGCGCTACCAACAGTTTATAGTCTCTTCAGGCTGTATGAAAAGATGGCCTTACTCTATATACTGTTGGTAAAGGTTAATCTAGAAGGTGAAAGGTTAAGTTGATAAATTGTTAATAAAAACCAGAAAAATGTAACAAGAGGGCCATGATGGCCCTGAGGTCGCTCACCTGTATATAGGCCCCGAAGCGGGGCCAGTTTAAACCCCAGGGCTTTTATTTGAACAAACTTGGAATTAAGACACCCATTAGAAGATGTTTCATGATGTTAAGTTTTTGCTATACACATATAAGGAAAAACAATGACCTTCTCACCCCCCCCCCCCCCCCGGCAGAGTGAATTTTAACCCAAGGGCTTTTATTTGAACAAACTTGGTAGACATCCATAAGAAGATGTTTCATGCTAAACATCTAAGCTCTAGCTCATTGGGTTTTTTAAAAGAAGATTTTTTAAGTTTTTACTATACACATATAGTTAAAAACAATGACACCCCTGGGGCGGGGCCAGTTTTGACCCCAGGGCTTTTATTTGAACAAACTTTGTAGACACTTATTAGAAGATGTTTCATGCTTAATATCTAAACTCTAGCTATTTGGGTTTTTTCAAAGAAGATTTTTTAAGTTTTTGCTATACACATATAAGGAAATCAATGACCCCCGGGGCGGGGCCAATTTTGACCCCAGGGCTTTAATTTGAACAAACTTTGTAGACACTCACTAGAAGAGGTTTCATGCTTAATATCTAAACTCTAGCTATTTGGGATTTTTTCAAAGAAGGTATTTTAAGTTTTGCTATACACATATAGGAAAAATCAATGACCCCCGGGGCGGGGCCAATTTTGTCCCCAGGGCTTTTATTTGAACAAACTTAGTAGACACCCATTAGAACATGTTTCATGCTAAATATCTTAGCTCTAGCTCTTTGAGTTCTTTAAAAGAAGATTTTTTAAGTTTTACTATATGCATATAGGGAAAATCAATGACCCCTTTGGTGCAGGGCCAATTTTGACCCCAGGGCTTTTATTTGAACAAACTTGGTAGACACTCACTAGAAGAAGTTTCATGCTAAATATCTTAGCTCTAGCTCTTTGGGTTCTTTAAAAGAATTTTTTTTAAGTTTTTACTATATGCATATAGGGAAAATCAATGACCCCCTGGGGCGGGGCCAATTTTGACCCCAGGGCTTTTATTTGAACAAACTTGGTAGACACTAATTAGAAGATGTTTCATGCCAAATATCTAAGCTCTAGCTCTTTGGGTTCTTTAAAAGAAGATATTTAAAGTTTTTTCTTTCGGTTGCCATGGCAACCAGAGTTCTTTGAACAATTTTTAAAGGTGACCACCAAAGGAACATTCCTGTGAAGTTTGGACGAAATTGGCTTAGTGGTTTATGAGGAGATGTCATTTGAAGCAAAAGTTTATGGACGACGGCCGCCCGCCGGACGAAAAGCGATCACAAAAGCTCACCCTGTCACTTTGTGACAGGTGAGCTAAAAATAAAAGGAGAAAAATGTAAAAATAAGAGATGAAAAATGTAAAAAAAAAATGGTTTGGTAAAAAAAAATGTTTGAACACTTTCTGCGCTTAATAATATATATACAAATATATTTCTTAAAAAAAAAAAGAGAAAAAGTCATGAAGGTATGTTACGTTTTAAAATATACACACTAATAATAAAAATAAGAAATAATAGTACAGTAAACTCCGCTTATAAGGACATTCTTAGGACTGCAGAATTTACATTGTTATATGCAGTTACCATTAAGTCCAAGATGCAACTAATTTGAAAACAGGAGTCGGGACCATGGCAACAGCATCGTTATAGGAGGTATAAAGTTATAACTAGTGTATTGTTATAAGCGATGTCGTTATAAATGGAGTTTACTATAAATGGAAACAATGGAGGCAACTGGTTTAATGTGCAGGAAATAATCAGGTATACACTCAAGTATAAAAATATGTAAAAATGAACACAAAAAATGCATGAACAATTATTGTCAGATCTTCTTATAAAAACATTCTAAAATACAACCTTATTATCACTGGTATATGATATAGGAATGTAAAACAAAACTGGTTAGAATATCAAAACAAAAGGAATGTTATAAGATGAGATGATTCCTAATTATAAATGAGTATTGGAAGAAAAAATTGTTCATATATACCAGGAAAGTGAAACTTAAATGAATCTTTTTGTAATGTATTATACATTTTTATTGAAGTTAATCTGCATAATTTCCATGTCAATCAGGTTTGCCTTACTTTCCCATGATTAGACCCTACATAAACCATTTAACTTAAAATTTGCATTACGACTTTCATTTTGAACCCATATCATCCCTCTATCATTTTATCTGAATTATCAGTCAAATATTCACATACTTTTTTTTGATATAATCTATATATCCCCATTTATCATTACACCCAAGTATCTGCAATATCATTACAGCCACACAACTAATCAGTTATAAATCCTCATACCCTATCTCTTAATGAAATGACCTGCATTTCCACCTTTATCAATAGACCCACATAACCCTTGTGTTATTACACCCACATTACATCTCACATAAACCTACATAACCCTTGTGTTATTACACCCACATTACATCTCTGTTAGACCCACATAACTGCTATGTTATTACATCTATATAACCAATCTTGTCATACACACTCTATTTCAAATTACCAGCATAACCCCCTCTATAACTACACCCAAATAACCCCTATGTCATAAAGCTTACAAAACTACCCTGTTGTCTGACCTCTATGACCATACTTCATATGACTTTTGTAATCTTTGCCCAGACCAACATTTTCCTTCTGTCATTTGTGCATTATATATCTCCTCTACCATCACACCCATACAATCACCATCATCAGATCTTTATATTGCCCCTGTTATTTCTGCACATAATATTTCTAACATTAAAGGCCCCTACCCCCACAAAGCAGTAATATTATCTGAGTAGAGCACACAGCAAATTTACATGTTAACCGTATGGAAAATTCAGCATCATTTTTCTTCCCTTTTTTCCATTTTTTTTTATCTGATTACTTTCATTCAATATAATATGATTATGACAACAGCAAACACTTCAGTCAAATGTGAAAACTGGTCTTCTGATAATAAAATAATTCACTTTCAGTAAAACATACACACATTTGTATATTGTTTGACACATAGAATTAATGGAACAAAATATTTTGTTGGAAATTCAATTTAAGAGCGCAAAGTTTCAAATAATGCACTGATAATGTAAAGCGCTGTTCACAACATTGAGTAAAAGTTGAATTACATGGAGTCCTATTAAGACACAAAAAAGTCATCATTTTATGATTTGTAACTATATTGTCACCTAAGTGAACTAACTGGTTAACTGGTATTACATTCTATAAAGAGTTAAACCGTTACTGCACTAAGGTGACAAATTACATAGTTACACAAATATTAACCAATACTTAACAATCATACGCAATAATGTTCTGTCAGACAAAAAATAAAATAACCTCTTCCTGTTATAGATTTTTTCTTCATTCAAATATATAATGAACCTCACCACCATAGTGCAGCCGGGTTAAGTCCTAAATTTACTAGGAGTTAACAAATTATAGCACTAAGGTGACAACCTGTATATTTAACCCTTGCTCTGCTGAAGCCTGTTGTGATGAGCCTTTCCCACCAGTATAGTGTCAGGCAAGTCAAGGGTTAATCACAGTATTTTTTTTTCATCAAGTTTAAAGTGACATCATACTAATTTTTTCTTTGTCAGGTGGAGATAAATTCACAATATATTTCAAAAGATTGACTATTATAATGTTGAATGACCAGCTGTTGATATTGGAAAGTGTTTCTGAGGAAATAGTAATTTGCCGAAAAATATAAAAAGTCCCACTCTTTTTAAATTGAATTCTGATGGACAATTTTAGAAATTTCCTTGGAGTATGTGAGTTTTTTGTCTTTCAAAATTATAAGATTGAAAGGAAATTTTTCACATTTTAACTTTCACCTGTTCACTCACTATATACCCTTGGATGGACATAATGTCACTTTTAAAGTTTAAGCATTAATTAATACACTATACTTTAACATAAGTGTGATCTCACCACCTTTGTTTTTAAAAATCAAGTATTTTTTATACATTTAAATTACTACAAAATAATGTCTCAATCTTCAAAATCCCATCAACTGTTTCAGATAATGAATAATTCCTTACACATTTAGGAATAAATATTTAAATAAAGTAACAATTTTGGAAGGGGCTCCACTTGATTCATTCACTGCTAGATGCGTTGCTTGATTCAGATTCTCCTGTTAATTTCATCAATACTTTGGAAGCAAGTTCTTGCACTGTGACCAGATTATCCAAACTTGTCAGTTTGTTGACAATATGCTCAATTCCATGTTCTCTAAAAGCTTGTAAAAATAATGGATCTGAAATAAGAAAGGAGGACAAAAATTAAATTTTACATATCTATAAAAGAAGCAAACGGGCCCTAACTGCCCTATAGTGCACTTTTTTCTACATTTGTCAAAACCTATAGTCTCTAGTTACTTTTTTATGTTTCGTCTTTTTGCATTTGATGTGGAATATTTCATTTTTATAACTTAAAAGTTACTCTCATACACAGAATATGTCTAAAAACATCAACATCAACAGATTTAAAACTTTTAATAGTTTCTGACAAAATGGACCTTAACTAAAAGATTGACCAACATCAAAGCTGATGAGTCATGACAATAGCCCCATTTTTTTCTTCTTCAATGAAATAGAGAGAAAAACCAAAGGGCTACAAGCTCTGTGGTATTTTCTGATCTTTGCAATCAAAACCGTACTGTCTATCTGTATGTATAAGTTTTATTTTGGAATACTACAATTCGTCTTGCAGGGCAACGAGTTGCATTGACTGCCTTTAGATTTTTTGACAGCCACACTTAATCCTTGCATATCCTGGCTAATTTCTAAGAAAGAATGTTAAAAAGGCTAAAAAGACACTTAAATAAAAAATTAGTTGCCACGACTGGGATTTGAACTTCAGACCTCTCACATTGTAAATAAGTGTGTAACCCCTGGGCCACGGTGATGTTATATGAAATCAGTCTGATTAAAACCATATTATTCTAAATTTATGTATATATTTCACTACTTGACAGTCAGATTTATTTGTGTGATATGCGCATAGGTCCTCGGTAATCGACAGCGCTAAAAATAGCATTTTGTATATGTGGATTTAATTATCGGGTGCTTAACTTATGGTAGAAATTGATTATCGATGTTGACTGCCCTAAATTCGTCCCTTCCAAGAGTCAACAGCCTTACTTTATTTTTCAGAAAGTCTAAATAACAAATGTTCATTAATTCTGATTACAATAATCTGAAGCTTTACGGAAATAGCTGAGCAATTTTCATTGATTAAAATGATATTCATCCGCGTAATTTTTTATTGTGCAATTATTGACAATTCTATAAGCCAAAGCTACTTTTAAACTTTGAATGCCTTGTAATTTCACTAATTTGTTGGATATTTGTAACAAAATAAAAATATTTCCTTCTTTTTCATTGCTAGTTTTAAGGTGTTTTGAGAACTACTTGTTGTTAGGTTTGTCGGGAAGCGCTGTGCCAGAGATTGAATGTCAGCATTGTATTTCCTGATCTTTGATCAGAAAATACAAATACACAACAGATTTTTAAACTTGTTTTCAACATAATTTTACTGGTAGAAAATCAAATCTGACCTACCTTTTAAAAATTGCACTAAAGTCCATAATGCTATATGAACAAAATTTGAGTCATCTGATTTGAGGAATTTGTCAATGTACAATAATATACCCTGAATATTGTCAACTTTCAGCTGGGATGGAATTTCTGAAAATAAACACATTCTTTAAGTACATGTACCATATATATCAGTCAAAGTTATATGTAAAACACACATAACATATTGTTTTATTTGAGGAAAAGATTATTACTTCATGAATTAACATCACTTAAAGAATAAAGTTATTATCTCCTGCAAAACTTATTGTTTGAGCTTTAAGAAAGAATATTTTGAAATTGTTTGTATGAAAGAAATATGGTAATAAATTGCATATAAAACAAATTGCCCATGCACAAAATGACTGCATAATGGTTAACACCCCAATATAGCATCATATTTTTTTTTCCAAAACATTTAGTTCTGTTTATGGATGGTATCAATGTGTGTTAGGGATCAGAGGCCATTAATCACAGAATCAAGGCCCTTAACTAGCTCTTGGGGTTTCCCTTGCAATATAGTCATTGCAGATCATGCCAGAATCATGATCTTGAACTTTACTTTGACCAACAATTTATATAGGCAATGATACAGATAATCACATGGTCAAGACCATCTGACTAGTTCAAGAGGGTAGCCTGATTCACAGTCAAACACTCTGTTTCACTGTGAATCAGGCTACCCTAATTTGATTCTCGGACAGTGCAGGTCATTTTCGTAGTAACTGATTATGAAATCCTTTCTACTGTCATTCACACTGTACCTCTGCTGTGCCATGAACAGAAGTTATCAGTTCCTTGTGAAAGGAAATGCAACTAGCACTATTAAACTGCTTGAAAGCTTCCCCAAAAAGTATGTGGTGGCTGACTTAAACTTCGGTAAATTCAATGTGGCTTACTGGAAGGTAAACTACCATCACAAAGATACACTACTTGTTGCAATGATTACCTGTCAAAGCCAACTGTCCGAGAATACCCGCACTGTTGTATTGGACTTCAGTATTTGTTGAAAGCGTTGCCATGGTAACCAGTTTAACAAAGATTTTTCCATCAAATATAAGTAGTAACTGATGCTTAACATGATCTGGAAAAAAAAAATCAAAATAAAACAAGAATTATTTGTAGAAAAACATAAGATCTGCATCTTGTAATTTTGATCCTTGTTAAGATACTGCAGAAATATGAAATTAATGTTCTTCTGTATACCAAAACTTCTCTGCACTAAAACTTTCAAATATATCAAAATAGCTTTGATGATCATATGGAAATTTCCCAATTTCTTTCACAGGTTTTCCAGCAAGAAAAAAAAATTACAATTTGTGGCAACAGAAGTTTACTGAAAAAGTGTAGAAATAACAGTGATATTCTGAAGTAGCTGTTTACACTAGTTATCTTATTTCTTATTTATATTCTAACAGGCCTAGTAATTTTGTCACTATACATAAAGAAGTAAAAAAAATGTTGTTAATCTGCCAATTAACACATGTTCGGGACTACATGTATGGTGTGACTCTTTTTTGTTGGGTTTTTTTCACCCTCTGATAAGATAGTTGACAAAGCATCTTAAAGGCAACAATCATAACACATTTTTATTGACATTTTTCATTCTTATTATGTTTTCTTTTCATAATATGATGATTAAATAACATCTCACATCGCCACAGGTTTTATCCATATCAGTTGATTAAATTATGTAAGAAAATTTGGCACCAATTCTTTAGCAGCATAATGACAACATACTAAGAATGCCTACAGCCTTTGTGGTCAATTCCTACACAGCAAAACTCCAAACTCATGTTAAATAGCCAACACCACTCAGACAGATATCAATTATTAATTCCTGTTTAACTGACATACATAAAATTCAGTTTTTTTAACAAATTAAGACTCACCATCATCAGCCATGACTGCCAGAGCTGCCGTAACTTCTGTAAGAACTAATATCCGTGTTTCTATATCCAGTAACACTGTCGCAAGTTTCTCTACACAACCATGTTCTGCAAGTTCCTGCCAACAAAACAGGATTTATTATACATACCAGTTTCCTCTTACAAAGAAAATAATATTCTCTTTGTTATTTTCTTTTTTTTTAATCCATTTGAAAATCTTCTCTACAATAGAAACATAGTGAGATAACATCCTCCCTACAGTGATACATACACTGCAAGGGTCCATATATTTATGGATATCAATGACATATGAGCCGCGTCATGACAAAACTAACATAGTGCGTTTGCGACCAACATGGATCCAAACCAGCCTGCGCATCTGCACAGTCTGATCAGTTCACTATCAGTTTCTCTACTTGTTATAGGGTTTGTAAGCCAACAGCATGGATCCTGATCAGACTGCGCGGATGCGCAGGCTGGTCTGGATCCATGCTGGTCGCAAACCCATTATGTTGGTTTTGTCGTGACACGGCTCTTATAAGAGGGCTAATGACATAAGTGTCATGCAGTCTCTAATGAATCCCTTTTCTTTCCACACAACGTATAGCCAACATCCAAAGCAGGGCCAATCTATTACACAAGTATGGTAAAGCTAAATTCTTGACTTTCGAATAAACCATAATCCTTTGCGGCTGAAAGACTTCCGGTTTACTTCCGTGGGCAAAACTGAACAACAGAGGTGCCTCTAGAGAAACATTTTTGTAACTTTTATCAAGATTTATAACTTATTCTAAATAACATTGCATTAATATCTAACCAAAATAAATTAAAGATTGATTCCATGAAATTATTGAAATTTCAGGTAAGAAAATACCATGGAATCTACTTCCTTTTATGAATGCATTATAGGTTACCTACCCTTATATGGTTTCCCACAGAAAGATTACGTATGGTGCCAGCAGCATGTCTTTGTGCCTCCGGCATTGAAGAGTCAGTTAAAATATCAAACATGTCTCCCAAAATCTCTGTAGATAATATTGGACCCTTTAAAAAATGTATGAAAAGAAAAAAAAATCTGTTATTTCTGCACACAAAAAAACGCTGCACATATGTTAAAAGTACATTACACACAAGACGTGTCCATGGACAGAATGTTCCACTTCTCTCAGTGCTGATAAGTTAAATAAATGCAGCATAGAAAATAGAGCATAATTCTGCATAAGTGCTTTACAGGGATTAGTAGTCAGTCACTTACAGAAGAATTAGTAATTAATAGTTTGTTATCCAGAAAAGCCAATTAGTTGCATTAGAATCAGCATAAAACCAGAAAAATAAACAAACAGCATGGAATTCTAAGTTTATACAGGGATATACTTACAGTGTGTTACCTCATTAGCTTTATGGATCTTTAGAGATTAAACTCATTAGCTTCATGAACATTTAGAGTGTTACCTCATTAGCTTTATGAAATATAGAGGGTTACCTCATAAGCTTTATGAAATATAGAGATTTACTTCATTAGCTTCATGAACATTTAGAGTGTTACCTCATTAGCTTTATGAAATATAGAGTGTTATCTCATTAGCTTTATGGATGTTTAGAGATTTACCTCATTAGCTTCATGAACATTTAGAGTGTTACCTCATTACCTTATAAGCTTTATGAAATAAAGAGTGTTACCTCATTTGCTTTATGCATGTTTAGAATGTTACCTCATTAGCTTTATGAATGTTCAGAATGTTACCTCATGATGGATGTTTAGAATGTTACCCCATTAGCTTTATGAATGTTCAGAATGTTACCTCATTAAGAATGCTTAGAATTTTACCTCATTAGCTTTATGAATGGAGAGGTTTCTGATACATGCCATCGCTGCAGACTTCGTTTCACGTTTAGAATGTTTGATACACCTGTGTAAGGCAGGTAATGCCTTATATTGAACTATCAAACTCTGATTGTCAACTGAAAATAGAAAAAATTAGAAACATAAATTTGTCACTTTAAACAAACTCTTTTTAAATGTATGACAACTTTTTTTAATGACAATATATATTTTATTTAAGTAATGAGAGACAAATGACCATTAGACTCAATGTCTGAGATCAATCTGTTGAAGTTCTGCATCTTTATGAACAAAGTCAATTAAGCCAGGCATTGCGGGGTCTTCCTACACCAGTAAATTTCAAACTGATACTACATTATATCATAATAGCATTCGGCCTTTGAGACATGAAACACCCCACCCACTTTTAAACATTTTGGACTCAAATCCCTCCTTTTTGACAATTTTCAATAAATTTTCAAAATCAGCCAATTAGATGCTAGAGTTGAGACTGCTATGAAATATCTAGTGTGAAAACATTTAGTAGTTTTCAACTTACCATCAGATGCTAAATTTCTCAAGACAAAACATGCTTGACACTTCACCTAGCAAAAGTGATACATTATAAAATCATATTTCAGTTTATCATACATAGTTCTTAAAAAAATAATAATAAAGAAATAATAATACTTTCTTGATTAAGACACTGGGTTTTGGTGCTGAAATTCCTTTGGACATCTAATGTAAATATTGTCTTAAACATAAAAACTTATACACTAGTATAGTAGCAATCCCAGAGACTTATATGAGTTGTCCATGTTGTACATTTTGCTGTATGGGCAAGCAAATATTTCTTTCTAACTTGCCTGGTTTTTTATGCTTAAAACTGTCTGGACATGTAAATAATTGTTACAGGCAAGTAAAATCAAAGCTGTTACTTGTCTATAGGCAAGTTAACTTAAGCAAAATTTAAGAACCCCTGAATCCTATTACATAAATTGTAATCTGTTTTCAATTAAAAGACTGAACAATTATACGTAATTTATATTGGTTATTCAATGATTAAACGTAATTATCTAAACAATAACGATTAAACAAAAGTTATTGTTTTTTGTATTGATTTGTCTTTAAGCCATTTCAAATCAACATACAGCAGTTATAAAGCAAAACCTTCATCAAATCTATAAAATATGTTACCCTTTCTGATTTTGTCATCAAAAGACGAATCATTTGCTCAATAATATCGTGGCAGCCGACAGCAACCATCATGGCTCGATGTTTCTCGTTGATCGCTAAATTACTGAGAGCTGCACTACAATAATACTGTAAGTCGTTATCATTTGTGTGCTGTAAAACCCCGATCAAAATCGGGATTGCCCCATCATTGACAAGATCATTCCGGTTCTCCTCTGCAACAATTGTAAAACATTTGTTAAAGTGACATTATGATGTTTTTTCTTCCAATTTTCAAAACAACTTGTGGCTTTCTGAAGGGGGACAATATAGCACGATACATCAGAAAAGGGGGAAAACTTGAAATTAAATTCTAACAACTGATAATGGAATTTACAGATATATTTTTCAAAATTTCCAATTTCAATTAAATTTATTATGTATAGTACATAACAGAGGCTATCTATTTGGGACAATTTTCTGTCTTACAGTCAATTGAAGTTATTAACTAGCTGATATAAATCACCTGTTGTTAAGTTATGGTTCTGGCGAAGAATGTGTACAGGGCATTAAAGGGGAAATTTAACATATTAAGGAAAAATATACCTATTTTGGGCTGGGGGAAACAACCCTTATTCAGCTATAAAATATAAGGGGAAAATGTAAAATGTAAACTTATTCTGATTTTCACCTGTTCACTCATTACATACCCTAATGGATGTGCATAATATCACTTCACAAATTAACAAAATTATTAAATTTCTATTGACATGAAAGACTGATGTCATGCAAATAATTGCCTTGGATGTCTCTTATTTTAAAGCAGAGGTGACTTTTCATGTAAAGAAAGTTTTAGTTTCTGACTACTTTGATCTAGTCACTGAAAAAAATATTTTATGGGATCCGGTAAAAAACATTTTAATGTCACATACTTTTTTTTTTGTAAAAAACTGACTAATTTGAAATCTGATTTTTGAAATCCATCAAATCAAATAACTCCATGGCAACAAGAATTAGATAGCAATTACCTATATTTCGAAGTCTATATCAGTACCACTTAATGAGTAGTGATTGAATTTTTTTTAGGAATTATATATAACTTGATCTTGATGGGGGTATCAAATTTTCATGAAATGTGAAATTTGATATGTTTTTTAAAAAATAAAATGTTACCTTATCTTGATGTATTATTAAATATGAATATAATGTTTAAAATAAAAAGCCTGAACAATAAATATGATTTCATAAGAAACAAGTAGATGTTGTAAAATTAGCATGATTCTGTCACTCCTAAATTCCCTCTCAAATACAAAAATACCTCCCAATTCCCTCTCAAATACAATACCTCTAAATTCTCTCTCAAAAAAAAATAAATACCTCTCCCTCTCAATTTCTTCTTAAATAAATAATAACTTTCAATTCCCTCTCAAATATAATAATACCTCTCAATTCCCTCTCAAATACAATAGTAGCCATAAAATTCTCTTTCAAACACAGTAATTTATCTGAATTATTCCACAATAACAGTGCTAAATTCCCTCTCAAGCATTAAAGAAGTTCCAAACCCAATCACACCTTTCAAGGCTATAATTATATTACAATCAAGGTAAAAAGTGAAGAAAATCTTACGTATATGAGTGAGATTGAGAAGAGATCCTGCTGCGTTTCGTTGTACTCTGAGATCTGTTGACTGCAGGAGTAATAAAAGAGCTGGAATTCCATTTTCTGTAGCAATCAATCTTTTACTTGTGTCTGAAATTGTAGTTCAACAAAAAATAACATTTTCATATAATATACAGTATATTTATATGAAATTTCTAACCTAATTCTCATGTTAGAGCTTTTTAGATGTTAAATTTTACTGAAAAGAAATCCTCATTGGTTTATAAAATGAAAAATTGAAATACATGTATGTATTCTCCTGTTAAGTAAAGACAGGACAAATGTTGGACATTATAATAGGGAGGTGACTTTGCTATGTTATTCAATAGTATTATACAAACTAAACTTACTCTGGTCAGAAATATTTGCTATTAAACTATCCATAATTTTAAAGTAACAAAATAGTCATAATGCCTTCAACAGTGAAAATGTGCTTTCAACATTATATTCTATGTTAGAGTGCGTTCTATGTTAGGGCCAGTAATCTTTCAAGAAGTTCAACTGATAAACTATATACTTTGTTGTCATGCTTAAAATCCTGAAAAATCCAGTGGTAAATATCATCATGTTGAGAGTATATTTTCACAATATCTCCTGTTTCTTGGAAGTGTTTTATCACCTTCCAACGTAACAAGTTTCTTGTCTGACAGAAGATTTAGCGTAAATACATCACTTACTTCATGACAGAAGTACACTTTAAAGGGTATAAAGCTATATTAGGGTTGTCTGTAATAAGTCGACTGCTGGTGGGTTTTTTTCTATAACACTGCCAAGATATGGCTATGGAATATGATTGAAAACAATGAGACTGTACAGTTCCTTCATTTGTCTATAATTGTGATCATCCTTTCAAATAAACCTACTGTGAAATATATATCTCACAATCATATGAAAATCCCTGACTTTTAATGCACATGTTGTAGATATGAATATTCTGAATAAAGATCAAACAACAAGATATCAACATAACTTATAACAGTACAGTCTGGATGAAATTTCAATGAACAAAATACAATATTATAATAATAAAATAGAGCATTGCATGGTAGAGGGTGACCAAGTGGTGTTGATAAGTGATTGCTGTTAAACCTCATTTACTTTGAACTGACTGCTTGTGACAATTATAAAGAATTATCTATGCCACAAATGTTTAATGTCTGTGCAATCTAGCAAATCTCTTTTCTGTTAAGACAGGGCTCACGCTGATAATTAGCAGATAATCTTACCAGTTGTTACCAGTGTTTTGATAATTAGGGGAAAATCTCACCAGTTGTTACCAGTGTAATGATAATTAGCAGATAATCTCACCAGTTGTTGTCAGTGTAATGATAATTAGCAGATACTCTCACCAGTTGTTACCAGTGTAATGATAATTAGCAGATAATCTCACCAGTTGTTACCAGTGCAATGATAATTAGCAGATAATCTCACCAGTTGTTGCCAGTGTTTTGATAATTAGGGGATAATCTCACCAGTTGTTACCAGTGTAATGATAATAAGCAGATAATCTCACCAGTTGTTACCAGTGTTTTGATAATTAGGGGAAAATCTCACCAGTTGTTGCCAGTGTAATGATAATTAGCAGATAATCTCACCAGTTGTTGCCAGTGTTTTGATAATTAGGGGAAAATCTCACCAGTTGTTGCCAGTGTAATGATAATTAGCAGATAATCTCACCAGTTGTTGCCAGTGTTTTGATAATTAGGGGAAAATCTCACCAGTTGTTTCCAGTGTAATGATAATTAGCAGATAATCTCACCAGTTGTTGCCAGTGTTTTGAAAATTAGGGGAAAATCTCACCAGTTGTTTCCAGTGTAATGATAATTAGCAGATAATCTCACCAGTTGTTGCCAGTGTTTTGAAAATTAGGGGAAAATCTCACCAGTTGTTACCAGTGTAATGATAACAAGCAAATTCGTTGAATTTATATCCCCCGCCGAGTACTGGTTTTTATTAACACAACAACTGAAAAAATGAGGCTTTATTTATATATTTATCATGGCATAAACAGTAATATTCTTTGAACTTGATAAATATTCAGGGCAATAACAGAGCCATAACTTTGTGTTAAATAGTAATATCTGGAAATGCCAATGAGATGTATGCATACTACATAACTAATCAAGGGTCATAAATCTGAGTTATAAGTATCTGACCGGAACAAGGCGACTATATGCACATCTCCTTTTAGTATCCCATAAAGTTTCATTGAATTCCAGCCAGTAGCACGGAAACTATTATTGCTCTGGTTGTATACTGCCTAAGTTATCAAGGGTCATAACTCTAAGTTTAAATGTCTGAACAAGGCTACAATATGCACATCTCCTCTTGGTATTGAAGGTTCCAATAAAGTTTCATTGAATTCCAGCCAGTAGTTGCAGAGAAGTAGCGAGGAAACTAATATTTTTCTATATGGATACTGCATAACTTATCAAGGGCCTTAACTCTGAGTTAAAGTGTCTGACCCCAACAAGGCAATGATATGCGCATCTTCTCTTGGTATTGAAGGTTCCCATAAAGTTTCATTGAATTCCAGCCAGAAGTTGCAGAGAAGTAGCGCCGTAAAGATTTTTGCTCTATATGCATACTGCATAACTAATCAATTGCCATAACTCTGAGTTAAAGTGTCTGACCGGAACAAGGCGACGATATGCGCATCTCCTCTTGGTATTGAAGGTTCCCATAAAGTTCCGTTGAATTCCAGCCAGTAGTTGCAGAGAAGTAGCGCGGAAATAATTTTTTCTCTATATGCATACTGCATAACTAATCAAGGGCCATAACTCTGAGTTAAAGTGTCTGACCGGAACAAGCTGACGATATGCACATCTCCTCTTGGTATTGAAGGTTCCCATAAAGTTTCTTTGAATTCCAGCCAGTAGTTGCAGAGAAGTAGTGCGGAAACGATTTTTACTCTACATGCATACTACATAACTAATCAAGGGCCATAACTCTGAGTCAAATGGTCTGACCGGAACAAGCTGACGATATGCGCATCTCCTCTTGATATTGATGATTCCCCTAAAGTTTCGTTGAATTCCAGCCAGTAGTTGCAGAGAACTACTCCGGAAACGAAATTTTACTCTATATGCATACTGCATAACTAATCAAGGGCCATAACTCTGAGTTAAAGTGTCTGACCGGAACAAGCTGACGATATGCGCATCTCCTCTTGGTATTGATGATTCCCATAAAGTTTCGTTGAATTCCAGCCAGTAGTTGCAGAGAACAACTCCGGAAACGAAATTCGGACTGACGGATGGACGGACAGACGTTCTAACAGGAGAGTAATTATGTGGCTACTCTATTGTTCTCTCTATTGTTCTTTTTAGCCACACAAAAGAAAATAGCCACATAAAAGCATTACGGAATGAATGACATCAAAGAGAAAGAACAGTTACCTATTGTCCCTCTAGCCACATAATTACTCTCCTGCGAGTGCGGACGGACGGACGTTCCTACTGAGTTGACATTATGGGGTTTTTTCTTTGATCTCCTTTGATCTCTAAAACCCCATAAGCAACGTATTTGCACCCCATAAGCAACCTTTTTCCCCACAAGTACCGTCTGTACGGATTGAACATGGATATTCACCCCACATCGTCATTTCAGTCGGACAACGCCAGACAACGCCAGAACTATATCCCCCTCCCGATTCCATCGGCGGGGGATAATTAGCAGATAATCTTACCAGTTGTTGCCAGTGTTGTTATACATCCACATGCGTTACATTGTACCTCCACTAAATTACTGTACAATAAAGGTAATAACAATTTCAGAGCTCCGCTGTCCACCAAAATCAGTCTATTAATAGCTGAAATACAAAATAAATACATACATTATAATTTTGTTTTTTTAAATTTGAAAAAATACATAAGATCTTTGAATGTTTTTTCAGCCAAATATTACTTGTAGTTTTTCAGCCAAATATAACTGGTGGTAGGTTAAAGCCTCAGACACATGACAGGAAAGAACAAGATATAGTGATTATAACCCAAAGACAATCCTCAACAATGTTCCGCCATATTGACCAACAGCACTGAAACACATCGAAATTATTCACCCAGCTAAATCTGAAACTGAGCCTGCAACATTTTCCATTGTTCCGTTTTCTTATAATTAGGGACTGTACATTTTTTTCTATTTTATTCTGCATTAAAACACAAATTAGCTAACATTGAATATGCTGCAGTTTTTATAATATTAATTAAATATACATCTTGATGGTTGAAAATTGCAAACATTTATGTCACACATATGTTGTATTTATATATAGATAGCTCAGTTCTTAGAAATACTTTGTAAAATACACGCACATAATGACATAATTAAGGGCAACATAACTAAACGCCTAAGGAAGATAGGAAATTAACATCCCCAAGGACACAAAACAAAGTTAATTTAAATTTTTTGGTCTTGTTTTGTTTTCATCAAGGAAGTAGGAAAATTGTGTCACTCAGGAAACCTTATAAAAATGAGGTGTTTATACAATAAATGAAGATTACTAATATAAAAAATGCAAAATAAATTCAACTTGACTTCTATAGACGATTCTTTACTTTTCAAAAATTATTGCAAGGACAATACATGTATTTGTTTGGTTTTATGTCAAAGTAACACAATTTACTCAGGTCATATGTCAAAACAGGAAAGATGATTTTGGCTATACCTTATGCAGTGTTACAAACTAAATGCAACACAAGAAGGTCAAAACTACCTCACCTTCTGGAGCTAAAAGATGCATAGACTTCATACACTCAAGTAATTAGTACCCATTATGTTCGCCTCTTACAATCACTCAAGGTTTAAACACTGGCTGCATTTCTGACGCCTTGAACTGCCTTCCAACATAAACAGTTAGTTAATATTGTTTGTTTCTGCTAGTCTGGTTTAAAGTTGTTTTTATCACTTTTTTTGGTCAATATCTCAGAGGTTGGTCAACTTAACTGACTTTCCTGGATAACTACCCAGTAATTACCAATTTCTCCCGAAGTTCCAGTTGTCCATTATATTTCTTAGTCAGTGGTGAAAGAGACAAATCACCATTAGACTTAATATCAAAATATCAAAGGTCATTTACTGCAGAGAAATTGAGCATGGCCAAAGGATCAAATCTTAGTGAATGACCTGATGCTCTCAACTGATGAAAGCAGGTAAAGAAAGCTATGCTACCTGTTTAAAGTTAGGCTTGCCCTAATATCTATGCAATTTTATCAGAGGCTCTATACTGCTGGATTGCAAATTCAGTTATTTTTATACAGATAAAAATCATAATAAACAGTTTCAAATTCAAAGCAATTCATAATATATAGCTTTTGCAGGGTAGATGTTTACAATAATGAGGTGACTTGAGCTATTATGACCTGTTAACATTGTGTATGCAATACCAAAGTAGTGTATATGATTGCTATGGTAAGTCTATGGCCGAGTTGTTAAGGTCATTGACTTCAAACCATTTGCATCTCATCCACTGCAGAGGGTTCAAATCCCTTCCGTCAGAGACTTTCAAGCTAGGAAGCTATCCAGTTAGGTTATTATGGAACATTGGTAGTTCTACTCAGGTACCCGTTCCTGTCTGAAATAATGTACGGAAGGGCAGCTGAGGTCTTTGGAAGCTCTACCAGTAAAGCTGGAAAGTCGCCATATGACCTATCTATACTGTATTGGTGCAACATCAAACCCACCCCCCCACCCTCCCAACAAAAAACAAAACAAACAAACAAATAGATTTGGTATTTGCAGACACTTAGATTTTCGGTTTAACTCTGAAGCTAAAATATTGTCTAAAACATTTCCATCTTTTACAAGTTTATCAACAAAGTTCATAAGCAATTCTATCATTGTATATCAGCAATTCTATCATTATGTTAGCAAAGACATGTTTTCCTTTATGCATATTAGACTCCATAAAATATTCAATAGGCACCCATGTCTTAAGTCTTTAAATGGAAATTTTTGTCTAGCATCACAAAATACAAAACTTAAAACAGCTATATTGATTTTTGACAGTATTTTCAGATTCATCTTCTAACAATATCTTAACATGTCGTGTCACAGTTTCTATTTCAGTGGTAACATTACAGACTATTTAATGTAAGAGAGTCATGGTTGACCCTATAGCACTCATCAGAATTAACACCAATATTAGCACTTTAACACTAAAAGATGCTTAACAATGTTGTTCAACTAAATGTTTAACATATTACTAATGCAGCAAAAGGCGGTAAAATCTATTCTTAATTTAATTGATCTTGACCATAAGTAAGTGAGTCTGAAACCCCATCCAATTAGAAGTCCATCTTTGATTTACTGGACCACAAAATTTAACCAAAGTTGATAAGATTCTAAGTTGAAACAAGAGCATCGCACAGAGTTGAAAAGTTTAAATGAACAACTTTGATGGTTTTTGAAAAACATGGATATTGACAAAAAAAGAAGAAATGTTGAAAGACACATATGCCCCCCTTTCTAGCCCTTGACTCATTATTGGTAATTTTGTTATAGAAACTTGCCATAGATAGGTACATGGAAGTGTTCAGTTATGAAAAAAGAAAAATAATGACCTACTACTTTTAACCAATCAATATTTGAAATATAAAGACCTTGACCTTTTAACTAGTGACCCCATTTATAATGACTTATCAATATGTGAAATATGAAGACTTTGTGATAAATACTTTTTCTGATAATGAGCGAAAACCATTCTGACATTTAACACCCCTTTGACCTTGACCTTTGACATAGTGACCCTGATATCAATAGGGGTTATCTACTAGTTATGACCAATCACTATGTGGTCTACTGACAGACAGACCTACAAACCGACATTAGCAAAACAAAATACCCCCACTTCTTTGAAGGGCAGTATAGATAACAAACACTGAAAATGTTTAATTTAGGGCACATTTTACTAAGACAAAAAGGAACTAAAATGTTATTTAAATTTGATCAATAAACTGGTGTCCTATATAGGTTAATGGTTCACTCATTTTCTCTTTTTCTCTTTAATAGTTTTGATTACTTCTGTACTATCAATGAGAATCAATATTGTTATAATTACACTGTCAGAAATGTTGAATTATTTCACTCCTGACAAAATGATATTATAAAATCCTTCTAATAAACAGTCTGTACCCTGTCTTTCAAATAAAATCTATCAATTGCTAAATTATTTCTGGACAACTGTTACTGTGTTTTTAGCAAAATTGCAATGGTTTCTGGAGAATAAAAACAATTTTCTGATCTATATACCCTTGATAAAACATTACATCAAAAGTTGCACACTGTATGAACAATGTAATGAATCAAGAAGAGGTGATATTTTTCCCCTTGTATCTTGACAAGAAATATTGTGTTTACTAGCTAAGAAAAAAAGACAATAGCAATAAATCTTGAAGATTCCAAGGAATCTTCTCCCTTAAATTAGCTTAAAAAGCTTCCAGCCTTCCTGATAAGACGTGCTGCGGACAGAATCAAATTAAACTGAAAAACGAATTCAGAAATTCAAGTACAATTTAGCTTAAAATTTCAAAAACAGAAAAAAATTCAAAAATGGTTTTGGCAATAACTATAAAAAAAGAAGAAATTATTCAGAGTACACTTACTGACAGTTTCAATAACTGCATAATTTCATTATAAGGAAGTATTAAATTGTACTAAGTTTGGCAAGACCTATTAATTCAGTATTTTTAATATACAGAAAATAAAGTTGTGCCATGTGGAACATGTTCTAGCAACAGTATTCAAGTTTTAACCAATCAAGTTTGCTTTAGTGGTACTTAACAACAGTTATTTGCCCTTGGTTGCCCACAATAACAGAATTAGTTACAAGAGAAACAAGTAGAGATTTTGATGCTAAAGCATCAAGTCGCCGGATAGAAAATGACTGTATTATCATAAATATAAGAAAATATCAGTTTAAGTAATGGTTCAAGTATAAAGAAAAGAGGAACAATATGTTGAGTAACTGTTTATTCACAATAAAGCATCATATATAAAGCAAACTTGCTTAGCAATATTGTCAAGGAACTGCAATGATTATTAAATAAGCAAGTATTGTCTGGCAATATTGGCCTGAGACTCATTAATTTTCGGGAGGTGTTTCGTTAGTTTACGTAACTTATTATGATTTATGCTAAAGATTTTATTGATAGTATATATCTCGATATTAAATCAAAAATCGTGTTTCATTTCTAGCATCTTTTTTTATTTCATAATTTTGATTAATTTTGTAAGGTGAGTGATATTCTTGTAATTCTACTTGTAATTCTACCTTATACATATACCGTTATACCAGACATCGAAATCCGTTTTGTATAGTTCAGAATCCGATAATTACTGCCAAATAATCAACGGTCATCGAATATTTGAAAATATATATGTTTTAATTATTGCATGAAACAATGCAATTCTACCGTAAAAGTGGTATCTGCATATTTTTTTTTATTTTTTTTTTTTTTTGCGCTATCGAAAAAAATAAATTATTTAGTTGAAATCAATATTCCTGTCGTTACATACGATATAGTAAACGTTTAATTGCCTTTCAGTTCGAAAAAATATTAACAAAAAGATATTTTATTAGTTCCCTTAATTATGTATCTAATTCATCCGTCATACCGTTTTGGTAACCTGCGCGACGGAAAAGGACGGAATATAACGAAGACGACGATTACCACTATTTATTTCAATAAATGTGCCTCTTTCGAATTAATCTATTTTGTGATGATCAACCTAAACTAAACTAATTGAACGTTGACAGAAAGGGCCAAGTTTAACCCTTTACCAAGAAAAAAAGGAAAAGGTTTTGAAAACTTATTTAATTCTTTAATGTGCAAATATTATGAGTACATTGTATACAGACCTTTCTAATGATATAAAATATGAAACTGATTAATGAAAGATAACTTTGTAATTATTTATACATATGCATCTAATCAGACGCCATACCGTTTTACAACTAATCACAAGTTACTTACATATGTCTTATCAGCAATCTGTTACTATTAATAGATTCTATAACACTGACATACAACGTGTAGTCACGTGATTCTTACAATAGAACAGGGAGAATCTGTTTATAATTAGATAAAATAATGAAATATAATAGGTCTTATAAGATATAAACAACCAAATAATTTAAATGTGTCATTTCAAATATCATTCATGATTTATCAATCATAAAATAGCAACGCTAGACACTTAGAAAAAAAGTAAAAGTATCCCTAAATTCAATGACTGGTCCATAGGGATACGTTATTAATTCATTTTATGAAAATTGTAATGTTGCTTTTTAAGATGTCAATATTTGTATATTTCATTTCATTTAGCAATGTTACTTTATTTTTGAATTTTTAAGATTATGAAAAATAATTGTGGTCCTTAATTGTTCAGTAATTGATTTGCTTTTATATTCAGATTTTAAGGCCTTCTCCTACCATAGGTATAATATTAAACTGTTACAAATATAGTCGCCGGTTTCTACCGGCGACTAACAAGAGCTGTCGGTAGGACAGCATGCTCGACTATTCTTAGTGCTTGATAGTAAAAAAAATGCCTGATACAGTTACCTCCTGTTTACAGGTTGGGGTCATGATGGTGAACTAGTGTGCAAAGTTTCAAAGCCATATGTCAATGAACTTTGAAAATATTTGAACTATTACAAAAACTTTAACGTAAATTCTAAGTCGAAAAAGGGGCATAATTCTGTCAAAATGCTTAATAGAGTTACCTCCTGCTGTCTACAGGTTGGGGTCATGATGTTGAACAAGTGTGCAAAGTTTCAAAGCCATATGTCTATGGACTTTGAAAATATTTGAACTATTACAAAAACTTTAACGTAAATTCTAAGTCGAAAAAAGGGGCATAATTCTGTCAAAATGCTTGATAGAGTTACCTCCTCCTGTCTAAAGCCGTATGTCAATGGACTTTGAAAATATTTGAACTATTACAAAAACTTTAACGTAAATTCTAAGTCGAAAAAGGGGCATAATTCTGTCAAAATACTTGATAGAGTTACCTCCTCCTGTCTACAGGTTGGGGTCATGATGGTGAACAAGTGTGCAAAGTTTCAAAGCCATATGTCAATGGACTTTGAAAATATTTGAACTATTACAAAAACTTTAACGTAAATTCTAAGTCGAAAAAGGGGCATAATTCTGTCAAAATGCTTGATAGAGTTACCTCCTCCTGTCTACAGGTTGGGGTCATGATGGTGAACAAGTGTGCAAAGTTTCAAAGCCATATGTCAATGGACTTTGAAAATATTTGAACTATTACAAAAACTTTAACATAAGTGGTTACGCCGACGCCGACGCTCGGGTGACTGCAATAGCTCTACTTATTCTTATCGAATAGTCGAGCTAAAAAAGTACTATGCTTGATGCTGAATATTTATGAACTTTTGAATGAAATTCATGGCAAAAAAGGCGTAGTTTAAGAAATGAGAATCTATGCAATTTATGTATATTATGTTTAACAATTATATTCGCCAACAGTTTTTCGGGCATATATAGAAATCAATCAATTTATGATGCCTAGTTGAAAGTGTTCTACAATATTCAAATCAGTCAAATTTTAAATCCTAGTGGAAAGTGTCATATATTATTAATAAATCATATTAATATTTAAAATAATCAGTGCTTATGCCAAGCAAAACAAGTCCCCCATCCCAAGTATTGTTTATCAGTTAAAGGTATAACAAGAGGATCATGTTCTAGAGTATTCAAACAATGCTTGTCAACAGAACATGTATACCATACAGTATTTTAATGAATCATATATTAAATAAGTTAAGAGAAACATGTTCTAGAGCATCCTAATTAATCAAGTAATTACCTATACCAAGAGGAACATTTTAATCAATCAGTTTGAAGTATACTCAATCAACACTTTCCTAGCAGAACATGTTCTAGAGTGTTACAATCAATCAAGCTGACTGAGCAGTAACTACTTACTGGCTTCATGATTTGTGTCTTGTCTTTTAAATGGCTCAAGTATAACTTTCACAGGAGATTTTACTGTCTTTATAGTAAGCTTCTTAGTGATTGTATCTCAAGTTAATAATGATAAAAGAGCTATTTAGTCACTGATTGTAGCTTTATCCTCTAGATTCAGAAAGACAGTAACTATATCCTTCTGGTGTCAGAAAAAAACCTTTCTTTGCATTATTTATGCAATTTATCTGATAGGTACAATAAGTTATGTGTTATACATGTGTTATGAAATCATTGAAGTCGAAGAGCATTGGTGAAACAAAAAAGAAACATTTATAGAGATCATAATGGAGCCAAAGAGCATTGGTGAAACAAAAAAGAAACATTTAAAGAAATCATTGAAGACAAAGAGAATTGGTGAAACAAAAAATAAATATTTATAGAAATCCTTGAAGCCAAAGAGCATCAGTGAAACAAACAAGAAACATTTATAGAAATCTTTGAAGCCAAAGAGCATCTTAGAAAACAATATGAGTTAAGTGGTTTTAAACAATATGATTTAAGATTTTGAAACATTATATTAAGAAATGTTGATCAATGTTAGTTACAATTTTTAACAAAACTATGCAACTTATGTGGAACAAAGTCTCCCTGCACATAATTCAGTCAGACTTATGTTGGTTTATGACAAAATATGTATAGGATATCGACCGAGTACGAGGTCTTTCCTAAACAGAAAGATCGATGTACGAGGCCGATATCCAACTTACACACCGTTTAAACTGTATTGGGTTGAGCAATGGCTGATCTGAAGCATTTGATGAAATGCACAAATATTATTTTTAACACAACGCATATACAGGTAAGCTTTTATCAACGTTCTGCTTACATACAATATATACTTTGCTTTCCCCTTTAAAATAAAATTTTTTAAAAAAGCTAATTGTGCAATTTGTCATTCATAAAGTGAATAGATCTGTAATAGAAGGTATGTTAAAGAATGAATAATTATGTTGATAGTATTTCGTATCAGACAATGCAGATTCTAGGACATTTGCCCTCGGACAATTGCCTCCCGGACGTATGCCCCCCTTTTTTTTGCCGTTGTGACTTGTCACTTGTCATCTCGTGTACAGATTTTATGTATGCCAATGGAAACAATTAGTTTTATTTATTTATGGATGCTATTTTGACTTTCACAAATTTGCGCGAGAGTTTTTGTGTATTTCAGCACAACGAAATTTCGACAATAGGCGATGAATTATGGTAGCAAACAATTCAACAATAAAATATTTTTTAAAACAGCGAGGGGGGGGGGGCAAATGTCCACCCCTTCCAAAGATATGAGGGGTCAAAGACTGCCATTGCATAAAAGGGAGGCAAACTTCCGAGGTGGCAACTGTCCGAAGGGCAATGTGTGGATACCCAGCAGACCACGAAAGACCTACATATGTACATGTATATTGTTGGCAAGTGTGAGATACATGAACCGAAACTATATTTTTTATAGCAGAATATAAAGTGTTCTAGAATAAAATATGATCGTTCATCATAAAATGTTTTAAACTAAATCACTTATAACTTCATTTATAGAGAATGCTGTGATTTTTTGCTATATAGTTTCATAGATATAAACTTAAAGCGTCCACTTTGTTATTTTATGAACTTAATGACAGAATTACTATTACTTTAAAAAAATGACGCGATGAAATAAATGTTAAATGTGTCCTAACTTTGACATGCTATCCATTATTTTTATTGACAGATTTAATATAGGGATGCTGGAATCATTGCTTAGTTAAAAGGATTTTAATTTCTGTTGCATTTCATGTTTTCTTTGTCTGCGCATAGGCAGGTCTATTTTTTCACGTGCATTTCATGACCAGGTCTTTCTGACTAGAACAGACCTGCGCACGTGCAAAAGATAGACCTCATAACGGACTTTCTTTTGTTTAAACAGGTCTATCCGAAAAATATAGACTTATTACAAACAATAGAGGAGGTGTGTAAAATAGTTTTAATGCTGAAATTACTGGACTACTATATGACTCCAAAACTTCCAAAAAGCAAGGCTTATCCATCTTACAATTACAGGAGGTCAAGGGTTAAAAAAATCAGCAAAGTCAAACAGTCAGTCAGTCTTGCCGGTGTACATGATACAATATCTAAGGAAATGCACTCAGTAACATAAAATTACATGCATGATATCTGTACACATCTGTTCCATGAGTCATATAAATATAGAAGTTTTTTCATTCTTTAATTACAGTTAATTAACTCAGAAACATTTGAAAGGACAATCTGTTACTAGCAACTGTTACTGTGGCAATTTTATTGAGGTTTCCATGCATAGTAATGCTTGCAAGTCATATAACATGGATATAAAATGTCAGCTTTTGCAGATGGTATTTTGAAATTACTATAATATCAGACAATGTATTATATATAGTAATAATATATTAATAATGATCTTAATGTTTTTAGTTATTTTTCCGCCGATAATTATTACATCATTATTATTATTATCCTGATGAAGGTGTTGTTCACCGAAATGCACCGATGACGAAATAATAATATTTTGAAAAACTGTATGTGTTGTTGTTTAAACATCATTTTAGTTATTGGTAACAGTTGTAAATACAGTTGCAGAGCATGTAACTTGTAAGTTGTTTAATTAGTGAAACAGAGCTTTTTGTATCAAGAAATTCGAAAATTTACCAAGCAAATAACACTGGCTACAGACTTATACAGATCACAAACAAAATAGGCCATGGTTATGACAGTGACAACTATAAGTACATGTACTTAATCAACTCATTAATCTTTCTATATGATTACAATACATTACCCGTAATAAGTTTATCTGGATATTAATATTTAATACTACCGGAAAATACTGGTATCTTGAAAATTTTATAAGACAGTTTATCAATAATGTCACTTTTATCTATAAAATTGTGTAATATACCGAAGCTGTTTGCAGCCATGTAAATTTGTCTTTTTGTCTTGCAGCATCTTCTTTCAACTTTAAGACATGAAATTATTACCATGACAATGCCAAATATCTTAAATGGTTTTGTCCATCTTTTACTCTGGATATAACCTTTTATTACATTTAGAGAAATTTTTAAAATTGAAATAATTAATAACATGTATATGAAGTGACGGAATAGCAAATATTGCAGACCATATTCTGATGGCACAGATGTGACGTTTTTGTCTGCACTGGTCACATGGGTAGAATTAGTTGCCACAAGCAGACATAGGGTTGCAACCAAATGGCTCAAAAAAGTCACCATAGGTTTACAGACTGATAAAAGCTGTCAGCTAGCAGAACTGTGCTCTGGACCTAGATGTATGAATATACAAAGGAAAATGTTTCATAGTTCATCATGACTCATATTCTTTCATTTCACATTCAAAATCCATGTCAGTTTTATGGTTTATAGAAATTAAGTGACTTTCAATGCCACTTAAATTTAATGTAAGACTTTTGGAAAAGTGACTTCCATATATTGATCAAAAAAACATAATGTAGTATTTTCTGTTTAAAGTGAACACTTTCAGAAAATTTTAAATATTGCTGTGGGCAAAGACAATATAATTGTCACAGCTATCATTTATAGAATGGAAATATATATGCACATGTACATGTATTATAGAAATGATGCCAATCTGACCTGCTGTTGCACTGCACAAATACAATCATTTCCTAATTTTCCTACACATTTTATATCTATAACTTTATATTAGATCTTCTGTAGTAAATTGCCATTTGCAACTTTATTGGCATATCAAATGCAGACCAATTACAGTAGGTTTCATAAATTAAACGATATAATATTTCACAATCCATATATAATATAATATAACCTGATCTTATCCTTTAAAGCTTACTCCCACACAAAATGGGTCTAAAAACATCAACATATTTGTTTACAGTTATTAAATATGCATAGAAGTAAAAGTTGCAGTTGTTTTGTTGTTGTTGTTTCACTTGACACAGATATAAACAACCCTTTTTATCACAACTGTGAACATGTTGTGAGTTAGGAAAGCTTGATGCTGGTAGAACTTACTATATAAATGTCAGTTTTAAACCAATTTACAGTGATAAACATGTATGTTCTTCTTTATTGTCCATTTTCTATGATTTTCTAGCGACTTGGGAGGAAAAATGGTATTCTTCAATGATGGTGCACAGAACATACAGGACAAACATCATGATAGTTATTGCAGCGAAAGAATGGTCAACAACTCCTTCTGCCTCCCAAGCCACCAGATCTAAACATCATCGAATGTGGGATGCATTGAACAGGCATGTGAGAAAGCAACCAGTATAGCCCCTCGCAATTTTGCTGGAACTCAAGCAAGCCCTTGTTCAGGAATGGAGAAGTATTCCCTAAACCTTCATGAGAAACAACATCATTTCCATGAGACAGAGGTGTTAACACATTGTTAAAAATCATGGGAGGACATACAACATATAATAACCAATTAAAACATAGATTTAGTGTGATTCAGAGATTATTCATTTTGTAACGATTTTTACAACCATTCTGTGATTTTTCATTTTACTGTAGCCTACAATGTATTTGTTTTGTTATTTTTATTTCTATTTGCTTGTCAATGAAATAAGATTCTAAGTTGTAAGTATGAAATGTTGAAATTTGTATGGTCCAAATTTGAACAAAATCCGTCCACAAATAACCAATTTATACAGAAAAATGTGAGTGTTGGTTATAGTATTATACGTGCCTCTGAGTGTATTTCAATAAAAAAAAATATGCTTGTGCATTTTATTTTTTGCATTACAGGTAATGTGCACAACCTTCAATGTGATAAATTAATAAATATTCTCACAATCTTTATGACATTTTGCAATTTTAATGCAAAATATAACTGCATTTACAACTTATACTAGCATATTAAAGAAGCTATTTTTGCATATTTATTTTGACAAGCTGAATGTAATTTCTATGCATAAATAAATGCATTCATAAACAATTACAAGAGGGCCATGATGGCCCTGATGGCCCTGAGGTCGCTCACCTGTATATAGCCCCCCCCCCCCCCCCCCCCCCCCCCGGGCCAATTTTTACCCAAGGGCTTTAATTTGAACAGACTTGGTAGACACCCATAAGAAGATGTTTCATGTTAAACATCTAAGTTCTAGCTCATTGGGTTTTTTAAAAGAAGATTTTTTAAGTTTTTACTATACACATATAGTTAAAAACAATGACACCCCTGGGGCAGGGCCAGTTTTGACCCCCGGGCTTTTATTTGAACAAACTTTGTAGATATTTACTTAAAGATGTTTCATGTATAATATCTAAACTCAAGCTATTTGGGTTTTTTCAAAGAAGATTTTTAAGTTTTTGCTATACACATATAAGGAAAATCAATGACCCCCTGGGGCGGGGCCAGTTTTGACCCCAGGGTTTTATTTGAACGTACTTGGTAGACACCCATTAGAACATGTTTCATGCTAAATATCTTAGCTCTAGCTCTTTGAGTTCTTTAAAAGAAGATTTTTTAAGTTTTTACTATATGCATATAGGGGAAAATCAATGACCCCCTGGGGCGGGCCAATTTTGACCCCAGGGCTTTTATTTGAACAAACTTGGTAGACACTCATTAGAAGATGTTTCATGCTAAATATCTTAGCTCTAGCTCTTTGGTTCTTTAAGAGAAGATTTTTTAAGTTTTTACTATATGCATATAGGGAAAATTTATGACCCCCTGGGACGGGGCCAATTTTGACCCCAGGGCTTTTATTTGAACAAACTTGGTAGACATTCACTAGAAGATGTTTCATGCCAAATATTTAAGCTCTAGCTCTTAGGGTTCTTTAAAAGAAGATTTTTTAAGTTTTTACTATATGCATATAGGGAAAATCAATGACCCCCCGGGGCGGGGCCAATTTTGACCCCAGGGCTTTTATTTGAACAAACTTGGTAGACACTCAGTAGAAGATGTTTCATGCCAAATAGCTTAGCTCTAGCTCTTTGGGTTCTTTAAAAGAAGATTTTTTAACTTTTTAATATATGCATATAGGGAAAATCAATGACCCCCTGGGGCGGGGCCAATTTTGACCCTAGGGCTTTTATTTGAACAAACTTGGTAGACACTCATTAGAAGATGTTTCATGCCAAATATCTAAGCTCTAGCTCTTACGGTTCTTTAAAAGAAGATATTTAAAGATTTTTCTTTCGGTTGCCATGGCAACCAGAGTTCTGCATGAAATGGAATTCTTTGAACAATCTTGATAGAGCTTCATACAAAGAGTATTCCTGCCAAGTTTCATTAACATTGGCCTTGCGGTATCATAGAAGATGTCCTTAGAATATTTAAAATGTGGACGGACGACGGACGCCATTTGGTTGGCCATCCTTAAAGCTCACCTGCACTTTGTGCAAGGTGAGCTAAAAAGCCATTGCCTGGCAGGGAGCCACACTTTACTTTTTTACATTTTTTTGTGACGTACGTCAAACACATCAGAGGAAGAATATTATAATAGTAAGAGTATTCCTACAAAACATAATTTTCTTGTAACAAATAAAATTCTAATTTAATATTTGACCTTGTAGGTCAAGGTCAATTAAAGGTCAAGTCACATATGAATCTATCATCATGTCAGTTTTGTTATATATGTGTTCCTTTGTCCAAGAATAAATCAAATTTAGTAATAAATTATAAATAATATGACAATTTACGCATTAATTTCAATAATTTGACCTTGATCATCGGGTAAAGGTCAATTTAATAAAGGTTAAGATTGAGAAGAATTATATATGGTACTGCAGGCTGGCCTGAGATTTTACCAGTGACATTGACATTCAAATTTATAGTCATTATTAGTGATGGAAATCAGATGAAATTTGTCCCAATCGATCATTGGTTCAATTGGATGGGACATAATTGTTAACTTTTCGATTAAAGTCGTGTTAAAAAGAAATAGGGAAGAAACATTTCTTCCCAAGGCAATTGATTATATTCAGTAATATGAACTTCATTTAACACTTTTCAACACAGGTTTAACCCTATATACATGTAATTATAATTTTACAAAATAGATTTTAATTTTCCAATGGATGTCAAATAATAACATTCACATCACATTATATTACTATTGTTTACATCACGTATTGATCCTATATAACTCCAAATTGTCTCTGAGATAATTTTTTTGCAATCGGAGAGGTGTTCCTAAAAGAAAATTACCGTCAGAATTAATTCCCTTTGACACTTTAACATTTTTGACGACGTCGCGGAACAAATTTTTGTGAATTGATTATTGTCGCTTTACATAACAGTAACTGATTATCGGCGACTTGCGACAATCGGAACATCACTAGTCATTATTACTTTGAAATGATTGTAGTGGAACCCTCAGGACTAGTCATCAAGGTCAAATGATTGGAATTTGTTTCAGTACATTGTCAGCTCCATGAATTATCTCAAGAATGAGCGGGCACGCACCTAGATATAAACATCAAACTTCCATAAATAAGCTAAATGGTTTCCTCCAATGAAAGAATTCAAAGTACATGTATCAGGCAGGATTCAAACTCATACTGTGGTTAGGACCAAGTGATTCAGACACTCAGTATATAACCTAAGAGATTTGTTAAATAAACATTAATAATATGTTAAACAGATATTAAAATCTGTATAAAGTGTGATCCCTCACAACAAAATTACATGAAGATTGCAGACTCTGTTTGATAGAGTCTGATAATGAAAAGGTACATTAATGTCTCTCACACCCCAGTGGCACCGGCCTAAGATACTAAAAGACACCCATGATAAATATTAAGACAAAAATACCCAAGCAATGTAGTGACTGATCTATCAATTTTGTTTGAGCTTTTGTCGATAACTTCTGTGAAAGAAACTGTTTTTGTTTTTTTCTGTTTTACATATCTTTTATTGCTTGATTTATTTGTTAATTTCCTTTTACATGGAAACTTCTCTTGTTCAATAAACAACCGAGATGTGGAGATACACTATAGTTAACTGATATAACCCAATAAATCTTTAATTGAATGAGTGTAATATGGTAAATAAGCAACACAAATAGCAGTTGAAAATTCAGAAACACATTAAAAAGCAAAGTCATGAAAAAACAAGACTACATGTCAATATTCAATGAACGGTAAGCAAAAATCCTCAGCGTTATATGAATTGGTGGTGGGTGGGGTAATGCAGTAATTTTATCAAACCTTGCTATAATGTGGTTAAAATGAGCGTTAAAACAGGGTTGCAGCATACTTGAATGATCACTAAGTCATGTTTAAAAAAAAACCCAGTAAATCACTACATGGCCCTTTAAGCTCACCATAATCATCAGATAAAGCATAAGCCTCATCGTCAGGATGTGTGAAATGACATTTAACTCTGTATAGTCTACACACGGGCAGCAACAAATAATACTCAGTGTAGACCAAGATTAGCTGGCATACTGATGCCATCTGAGTATGGTTTGCACTGTTTGCTATTCAGTCAGTTGATGTCCATATTTTGAAAAATTTCATACAGATGTCATAAATGCTTTCATCTGGTTTGAATAATAATTTAAGAAGGGCAAGTATTTTCAGCAATTTAAGCATGCTTACTTTCTCAAAGGATTCAATGGAATCTCTGTCATATTTTGATATAATTTATGTGATAAAACTTTAAACTATCAAAAACCAATGTAATTTGCATGTTACAATATCAACTGGTGCATGAAAATAATGTTATTAAGGCCAAAACATTAATTTACTTTGAATTTCATCACATAAATTGAATAATTTTTGACATGTCAAGTTATTTCAAAATAAAAATTAATACATTTTGTATTTAAGACTTTATCCTGTGGTCTTTATATAAACTGCCTATGTTTTCTTATGTTGCATACTATATGATTAAAATAATTTGAGCATGATGCATGTATAAATAATTTTAAACATAAATAAAATCTGCAACTACTTCAGATTCACACAGTCATGTTTATATAACACTTGCAAATAATTACAAGACATTAAAAAGGGTTAAAATAGAGCACTCATAAATTTAAACAAAAACTGGTGTTCAAAAATGATTTTGCAAGCATGAGTTGACAAATTTTACACGCTGACATTTAATAGCTATAACAGCGTCACAAAACCATCTTAGACATCTGATGCCACATAAATAATAAAGCAACGGCAATGTTAATTTCTTACATTAAATGTATATCTTAATTTAGTTTTGTATTATATATATATCAAATTCAAACATAAAATTTGTTGTACAATCAAGTTTTTTTAAAATTAAAATAAGGTGCTTTATAACGTAAAGAAACACTGGTTATACTGGTTTTATTGCATGCTTTTCGGTGGTTTATAGAAATATATCAGTGATATAAAAATGGTAATTTCACTGTTTGAAACAGTGAAATTACCACTTTGATAATTTCACTGTTTTGAATTTAAGCCCCTTACGTTATTTCAGTAAAATACCAGCGTGCACAGTACTGGGAACCAACTTAATGACGTGACGTCGTAAATGACGTCACGTTATATTATTATTTGGCACGCTTTTCATTCAGTATTAGGTTAAATGTCTTTTTAAAACGTTTCTTTGCATATATAACTAGAAATGTGTCCATAGGACACGGGTGCCCCCACCGCGCCACTGTTCTGTCAATCTTTTTACTAAGTCAAGGGAAATAACTCTACAAATACTGGATAAATCCACAAGCGAAACCCCAGGTGCAAATCTAAAATATGCTGAGCAACCTGCCCATAAGGTTTAATAACTATGTCAAATCCTTTTTGAGAAACTAAGTGAAGGGCAATTACTCTAAAAATACTTAATAAATCCAGACGAAAATACCTGGTGCACAACTGCACATGCTGATCAATATTCCTGTAAAGTTTCATGACTCTAGGTCAAATACTTTTTGAGCTACGAGCGACACATGTTGAAAATTGCCAAATTTTACTAACTCAAGGGCAATAACTCTGAAAATACTAAAAATATCCAGACGAAAATACCCAGGTGCACAACTACACATGCTGATCAACATTCCTGTAAAGTTTCATGACTCTAGGTCAAATACTTTTTGAGTTACGTGCGACACAAGTTGAAAATTGCAAAATTTTACTAATTCAAGGGCAATAACTATGAAAATACTAAAAATATCCAGACGAAAATACCCAGGTGCACAACTACACATGCTGATCAACATTCCTGTAAAGTTTCATGACTCTAGGTCAAATAATTTTTGAGTTACATGCGACACAAGTTGAAAATTGCAAAATTTTACTACGTCAAGGGCAATAACTCTGAAAATACTAAAAATATCCAGACGAAAATACCCAGGTGCACAACTACACATGCTGATCAACATTCCTGTAAAGTTTCATGACTCTAGGTCAAATACTTTTTGAGTTACATGCGACACAAGTTGAAAATTGCAAAATTTAACTAAGTCAAGGGCAATAACTCTGAAAATACTAAAAATATCCAGACGAAAATACCCAGGTGCACAACTACACATGCTGATCAACATTCCTGTAAAGTTTCATGACTCTAGGTCAAATACTTTTTGAGTTACGTGCGACACAAAAGTGAACGGACGGACGGACGGACGGAAGGACGGACGGACAGACGGACGGACGGATGGACGGACGGACAAGGGTAAATCTAAATGCCCGCCACTAACGTGGGGGCACAATAAAAAGAAAATTTGTTTAGTTTAGTGTAAGATTGAAATATATTTCACCTTGTGAACACCAAAAGTTCATATTTCACTCGTGGCTGCGCCACTCGTGAAATATACCTTTTGGTGCTCACTTGGTGAAATATATTCCGATCTTACACTGAACTAAACAAATATCCTCTATATACTTACTATTGTGTCACTATCAATTAGAAAACACATAATGAATTTTTGTTAGAGAATAATGAGATAATTTCTTTAGTATTTTCTAAATGGTCTGGCTTTATACTGGAGGCAAAGGCTAATCATATTTATCCTGCTACTCTCTTTATTATCAGCTGGATAAAGCCTTGCCGGATAAACTTATCTATCTCCATTCATTACATCATATAATAATAATGGCGAAAAGTAATGAATGATACCATTTAAATAACCTTACAATTTGATCAAAGTAGACAAAAGCAGGATAAATCAAATACATAGTTGATGTCGGGATAGGATAAGGTTTATCCGGTTTGCTGCGAAACTGAATCTTGGCTTGCTAATACTCGCCAAGATACACTTTCTCGCTCACCGGATAATTCTTCTTCATCCTGAAATCAACCATGGATGTATTCTCTATTTCTATTCCATCAGAGAAACTTTTCTTTTAAAGCTTTTTAAGCTAATCTCTTAGTCCTCAATTTTCCATAATTTACTTTACCTTTTGAAGACTGTTATTATAATCACTTTATACATGTAAGCTAAATTTTCATTTCTGAAGTAAATCGATAAGGAGCAAATTTTTTCTCTTGGTTTTCGTCTAATTACAATTTAATCAAGCAGAAACTGGAAAACAACATAGTTTGACCAATTATCTTGCAACTTTAGTAATCAATTGCAGTCACAGACAATTTGATAAATCAATAGAGAATTAGGGGAAAAAACAAGAACACAGAAAATTACCTAAATGTAACTAATGTGGAATCCCAACTGAAATAAGTACAGTCGACTCTCGTTATCTCGAAGTCATCGGGACCGTCTTAAAAATATCGAGATAACGAAATGTCGAGATAAACATATTAGCGTTTTTATAAGGCAGAAACTTATTTTTACAAAAAACATGTGCATACCTTATGTCAAATAAACTATGATTTTAAAGCTGTTGCACCTCACTTAGATTGTTTTTTATAGATTCCATTGAATTGACACAATTTTCCCAATATTTCCTGTAATTGTTGTACTCAAAAATGAGATGAAGTGTAGTTTGAACAACGTGAAAAAGGCCCAGTGCCTAATCATTTAATACAACAATCAAGCATCAAATTTTATCAATTCTGAAAAGATAAATTTTTCTTCTAAAAACTTAGAAACAAGAACAAGAACAATTTTTTTTGGTGTGTGGTTTTAAGGCACACATGTACTGTAATGGTCATACATCCTGTTATAATCCTTACTGTGGGGTGTTTCATTCTTTCATGTGGGGAAGTTGCCCAGTTAGTTACAACAATGGTTCTGCTTAGATCACATAAGTCTGTATTATAATGCATGCACAGCATCTGGAGTACTCACCTTAATCCTTAACCTGGTACATAATTATCTTAAATGGACTAGATCATCTTTCAATTTGGACAAAATGATTCATCAGTTTTAGGGAATAGAATACAGTACAGAGCAAGATCAGACAACTCTGTCCCATGGATACAAGAAGCAGTTGGTGCCAAAAAGCAGTTAAGGGGTAAATTATGTAAGATGTAGAAAAATGCCAAAACTATAACCTTATGGCTGTAAGTATCACTTAAAATTAAATAAAAAACTTTAATCTACCTGGTCCATTTAGAGTAAAGTTACTGATGGCAAGAGTTGCAGCTTTGAGGATTTCGGGATCTGAAGATTTCAGCAGGGCTACGAGGGGTGCTGCCAGGGCATTTGTTATTGGTATTTGCACTGAAATGTAAAATGATGATTTTATCATTATTATTTCAAAGTGACTGTTTCTCTATTGTAACTTTCAAATATATCACATACTAAATCATTGACCAAAATTTTTCCCTTCAGGCTTTATTTTTTAGTTGTATAAATGAATAGAATAACAGGCTATTGTCTTTTCTTATCCTTGCCATCATTTTGGCCTCGGATAACATTGATGTTAACAGATTGCGATCAGTATTTTCTCCCTCACTCCTAAATGAAATATTAAGGTCGTTTGTGGAAAAAGTTGTAACACAGAATGTCTCCATGAAATAATTTTGTTTTGGTTTAACGGCACATTGACACATAACTGGCGATACTGCACCAAACCCTATAATTGTTAACATAAGATTATTAAGGTTAATAACAAGGGTATAAAATGAGTTAGTTAAATCTTAGAATACAGGAATATTAACACACTGCTTTTTTAGAAGGGTTTTTAATTGTTTTGTTACCATTTTTTGCATACGTCATTCCCTATTAAGGAAATATACAAACATATTTTTTTCATACAGGCATTTTGGAAGAATTCTACATTAAAATTCAAATAATGATTTTTGCAACATATAAAATACAAAGTAGCTTTATACACTTAAAGGAATGCCAGTTGACATTGAACATTGCTATATTTAAAAGGGAAAAGGGTAAAACCCTCTTTAACATTAAACAATATTTTTATATCCACATATAAACTTACTTTTTTTACTGATTTTCGGAAAGAAACACTTGCAGCTGATTTTCTGGGGTTCCCCAATTGTAGAGGAAAGTAAGAAGCCGAGTCACGAAAAAGATTTTTCAATCCATTAAGGTTTCCCTTTTTTCCTCGCAAAAACAATAATAACGTACATACAAAACACTTAATATAATAGCAAATTCAATTAATTTGTATCTCTTGCAGATTTTAAAAAACTTAAAAAAGCAAATTCAATTAATTTGTATCTCTTGCAGAATTTTCTTCAAAAAGATTTGGCTGATGTAGATAAATTGCTGTATTATCTTTATCAGAACTAGGGTCTAATATACAATTAGAAGATTTTCTGTCTTTCATTTTATGAGTCATAAAAGTTTTACCCAAAACTTCAGTAAAATGATTATTCTATGACGTTTTTATTTTATTTCTGCTTTAATAATAATAGTGAGTTGTCAAGCAACATACAATTTAACAGACAAATATATTACGCACACAATATGGCAACCGTGAGTCTTAATCAATTTTTTTGTTGATATTTGATCATACACAAGTCATAGCCAATTAACAATTTTCAAACAAACAAATAAATAAATTAAATTAAGCTTGATGCATGGATCAGTCTGATGAAAATTGTTACCTACCATCTTCTAAATACAGTAGTAGATTTTGAACAGCCTGTCTTTCATTGTCCATCAAAACAGAACTAAACTCAGAATCTCCGTTGAACGTACTTGACCTCCGGCTTGAGCTGTTGCCAGGGTAACACCCGCAGGTCACACAACATAAACAACACTCTAGAATCCTCTTTAGAAGTTTGATTATCTCATCAATAGGATCCGGCTTCGGGCGTTCAATCTTAATTTCAAACTTCTCCATGACTGCAGATGTCTGAAATAACATTATATAAAAATATGTTCCTATTCAGTTCGGATGATTAGATTATAAACGTTTAACCACAACAGTATGGTTCACTCATATTTATTAACTTTCATTAAAATCAATTCTCAATGTACCAATTTCAAAAGAAATTACAATCTGGAAAAATAAAAAAGAACTAATAAGTTCATCCAAGTGTGTTTTATTATCCTTCTTTGTACATAATTGCTTTATAACTGCTTTATAATTATTTCATGCCTCATTAAAATGTATACTAAATTGGTTACAATTATATACTGACTGAACAAGTTCTGAGAAAATATAAACAAAAAATAACACACTTTTACAGCGTTTCAGTACTATAGCCCCTGTATATCAATGGTATTGAACTTATAATGTTTAATGGTGTTTTTTTTCTCACCATTTACTATGATTGTTTAACATGACATATCCCTGTGGGTTACTTGTTTTAATTAATTATTCAGATAACTATCTCAAAATGATTTGTGCATAAAGCTGACACCCTTGAGCTGGCAAATTTTGTGAAGTACTGAGTAATTGCTTAAAAAAAAATTACATAAAACTGAAAATTTTATCACTATATTTTTTGAAGATTCTAAAGCTGCAATTTAAAACAGCTGACCTTATGTAATCTCTTTTCAATAAGACTTTTGAATCTTCAGAAATATTTCTCGACCTTGATATTTTCATTGTCTGATACCTTTCATTTAGCTATGAAATTATATCTTATTATTTCTGCTATAAACTGACTCTGTTTCGAATTTTAAGCAATGACAATTGTCATAATAGAGTAATTATTTTACTGGGCCATTACTGCACACCCATATTTCCTGACCAAACTTAATAGAACAAATGTTCGCAGGAAAATAAAGTTCAAGGTGTCTTTTAGTTCCCTTAAAACTGTCGTTTGATTCCTTATAAATGGGTTGATTAGGATTCCCCTTACAATAACAATGGTCTGTACATAGAGTTCCAGTAAAATAACAATGGTCTGGTACAGTTAGAGTTCTCTTAAAATAACAATAAGTCTGTACAGTAGAGTTCTTCTTAAAATAACAATAGTCTGTACAGTAGAGTTCCCTTAAATAACAATGGTCTGTTCAGAAGAGTTCCCTTAAAATAACAATGGTCTGTACAGTAGAGTTCTCTTAAAATAACAATAGTCTGTACAGTAGAGTTCCCTTAAAATAACAATGGTCCTGTACAGTAGAGGGTTCCCTTAAAATAACAATGGTCTGTACAGTAGAGTTCCCTTAAAATAACAATGGTCTGTACAGTAGAGTTCCTTAAAAATAACAATGGTCTGTACAGTAGAGTTCTCTTAAAATAACAATGGTCTGTACAGTAGAGTTTTCCCTTAAATATAACAATGGTCTGTCACAGTAGAGTTCCGCTTAAAATAACAATGGTCTGTACAGTAGAGTTCCCTTAAAATAACAATGGTCTGTACAGTAGAGTTCCCTTAAAATAACGATGGTCTGTACAGTAGAGTTCCCTTAAAATAACAATGGTCTGTACAGTAGAGTTCCCTTAAAATAACAATGGTCTGTACAGTAGATTTCCCTTAAAATAACAATGGTCTGTACAGTAGAGTTCCCTTAAAATAACAATGGTCGTGTACAGTAGAGTTCCCTTAAAATAACAATGGTCTGTACAGTAGAGTTCCCTTAAAAATAAAGTCTGTACAGTTAGAGTTCCCTTAAAATAACAATGGTCTGTACAGTAGAGTTCTCTTAAAATAACAATGGTCTGTACAGTAGAGTTCTTCTTAAAATAACAATGGTCTGTACAGTAGAGTTTCTCTTAAAATAACAATGGTCTGTACAGTAGAGTTCCCTTAAAATAACGATGGTCTGTACAGAAGAGTTCCCTTAAAATAAATTAACTATTTATAGTTCAATGTTCAATATGATTCCCTTAAAATAAAAATGGTCTATTTATAGTTCAATGTTCAATAGGATTCCCTTAAAATAACAATGGTCTATTTATAGTTCAATGTTCAATATGATTCCCTTAAAATAACAATGGTCTATTTATAGTTCAATGTTCAATATGATTCCCTTAAAATAACAATGGTCTATTTATAGTTCAATGTTCAATATGATTCCCTTAAAATAACAATGGTCTATTTATAGTTCAATGTTCAATAGGATTCCCTTAAAATAACAATGGTCTATTCAAAGTTTAATTGCAATTATAATACGACACTTAAACTTAACACTTATATAGTGGGGGCTTAAAAGTTAAAACCATACTTTATATTATTACAATATACCATTAGACTAAAACTTACATCATCTTCTTCAAATATGTCACCTTTTTTGTGAAAATGTGCAGCCATATTTTAATTCATTAATATTCCAAACACGTTTATCACAAAGAGAATTGTATAAGTACTACATTCATTAAAACTAATGTTTTGAAAATCCAACAATCCAGTTGAAAGAAACTCTTCTCTTCTATTGAACACTTCTTACACTCTATTATAGCTAACTGTTTTATACTGCAACAAGAAATCCTGCCTGTGTCAGGAAATATCTATAATCTATAACTTTACAAACATGCTTTTATAAACCCGTCAAAGGGTATTGTACCAGGTTGTAGAAACGAGAGTGATGTTAGGAGACCTAAATCAAACAAGAGTCAAAATGTGGCAGAATGGCCCAGTGGTAACAACACACTGGATTAGTAATCTAATGATCGCTAGCTGCTTGAGTTCAAACCCCATCAGGGGCAAGTTTTTGTTTTGTTGAGAAAGAAACTTTACACTCATAACTAGGTACTGGTTGGTTCCAGGAAGGAATTTGAAAGTGTGTCAATAAGCTTATAGCTTCCTATATAATCAAACTAAAATAAATTCTGTATAAACCAAAATGTGCTAGATGTCACATAAAAAGCTCACGTCAGATTAATGCACAGTCATATAAAGTCAGAAATGAGCAGGAATCCTAACCATTAACCTGTTGAATTTGTGTAAACCAAAAATGTTGCAGACTCATTTTGATTGGTTTTGTTCTGGATTGGTTGACAGCATGAAGTAAACAAACATTTGCGCTTACCCATCTCAGGAACCAAAAGTGGTCGGTCTTTGCCACCAGTATAGTGTAAGCCAGATCAGCCTGCACTATAACATCCATGCAGTTTGATCAGGCTCTTATAATACTGGCAGACAAATTTTTGCATCAAAATGTCTATGACTAAGTCACAGTAAAATGTAACCTTTTTTAAACAAATGCTTATTTTCCATGCCAAGTCAATGAAACTTGACTTACAAAACTCTTAAATGGTAGATGTCAAGTTGACTTGAACCACAAAGTCAAAAGCTTATAAATTCTTTTTACCAGGAGATTTCAATTTAGTTAAATAGTATAGTTACGGTACCACTTACAAATTATGCTAATCCTCAAAAATGGTAGATGTCAAGTTAAATAGAACCAATGTTATGTGATGATGTAAGCCAAGACAAGCTGTGACAGTCTGCCACCAGTCAATATTCTGTTTTATAACATAACTTACAGGGGTTCAATGGAACACTTGTACTTAAATGGTGAAAGAAAGGAGAATTTCTTGTAGCATAAAACAAGCTGTGACACTCAGACCAGTTATAAAAACAAACTTCTTCCCAGCTGATTTCCTTCACCTCATGTGCGAATTGGCTTTTGTTGTTTGTTGGTTTTTTTTGTCATATTTTAATCAATTTTATTTTGACAGATCTGTAATAAATAAGTTATTTAAATTTACAACCCAAAGTTTTCTTAGGTAAAGCTACATTGTAACCAGTGCTAATGATCCAGGGAATTTTTTTGGCTGATTTTATAGCCGTTATTGGGTCATATTCCCAATTGAAAATAGTATATTATTTTCCCAATCCACAGGAAATAATTCCCAATTGAAAGTTACAAAATTTTTAACAAAACACCACTGAAATTCCCAATACCATGGGTTTAGGTCATGTTCCCAAAATCCTGGAAAAAATCCCTGAATGATCAAACATTTCATCTGCTAATTTTGTCAATTACATGTACAGTGTCAAGCTCAAAATTTTCTTGACATAAAACTCTTTATGTGCTCCGACTGAAGCTATTTATGTGCTTCAACTAAAGGTCATTATGTGCTTGAATTAAAGGTCATTAAAGCTCAAAATGTTACAATGTGGTAAGCAAGAGCTTAATAATTTATATTATCAGATACCCATGCTGATTTTGCGACTCCTTAAAAACAATATTGCACAGCTTTAAATAATTTATAATATGCTAAATCAGCCAAAGCAGCATTTTCATGTGAAAAGAAAATCCTTAAAATGGGCTAGAGGTTTGGCCCAATAACAACCCTAGCTAGATATGTAATTGCAATGAAAATGAACAATTCAGTAACTTATTGTCCGTAAATAATAAATATCTAAAAGGACATTCAATGGGAAAAAAACAACAACACAAAATTCACCATTTCTTGACAAATATATATTCAATTACACCAGCAAGTGTAGACATCTATTAATAATGCATAATAGCAATTCTGCTTTTAATGTACATGTAGTTCAAGTAATTTGCCTGATCTACATTTATTTCTTTCCATTTTTTTATAAAAAAACACTGGTACTTAAGCTATATAGCTGTAAAAGCTTTAATTTGGAGACATAATCACATAAAATTGGTAGCCCAAGAAAAGAGCTTCATTCATAAAGGTGGAGAGATGTGGCCAAGTGGCTCTAGGTTCGAGCCACGCTTAGGCCTCTATGGATTCTTCTGGTGAGAAAACTATCCAGCTAGGTTACAGAACATTGGTGGTTCTACTCAGGTTCCCGTTTGTGCCTGAAGTAATGTACAGAGGGGCACCTCAGGTCTTCCTCCACTAATAAAGCTGTAGTCACCATATGACCCATACTGTGTTGGTGCAACGTTAAACCCAGTCAAAAAAAATTTCTTCATAAGGTTTAAAGCAGTTTAGTTAAATCAAATAATATTCCATATTCAGATATTGACAAAAATCTGGACTACAAATCTTGGCAACTTTATGCTCTTAGTCCAAAAGTCAATGGAATACCGGTAGCCACCCTGAGTGATACTACCAAAAATTAAGCATGTCATTTTTGAAATATATTCTAAGGGTTTAACCAAATCATGACCAGTGTTAAAGTATACCTTATATCGAATTCAATCATTTTAAAATTTCAGGTACATATCGTAATGTTGTAGATCAGAGGATTATATTAGTCTTCAGATTAAGAGTTGTTACAATACCAAGGAACTATATATATGACAAAACCAACATAATGGGTTTGCGACCAGCATGGATCCAGACCAGCCTACGCATCCGCGCAGTCTGATCAGGATCCATGCTGTTCGCTTACCAACCCCATAACAAGTAGAGAAACTGATAGCGAACAGCATGGATCCTGATCAGACTGCGCAGGCTGGTCTGGATCCATGCTGGTCGCAAACCCATTATGTTGGTTGTGTCGTGACGCAGCTCATATGTATCATATACTGCTCTTGGAATTTGTTAAGTTTTTGTCTCTTGCTACAAGAACAAAGTCTTTTGTCTTAGAGAAATACAACAACTAATTATAGCATTTCCTAAAACTCCCTATTGACTAATTTCCCCAGTTTTTGTCTGTATCTTTAAACCTTATCATAAAATTAAACAAAAGATATAAGACCACGAAGTTTTATCACCTCTTTATGGGGGGATAAAGAAATCGGAGGCCTCCATATTGATTTAAGAGAATACAGTAACAGACCCTCGCTAGTGAGAACACAAAAAGTCTCTCTTGGTTTTGCAGTAATTTGATAGATTGATTAAATGAAGAAGAAAAACGGGAGAAAATGCTTGTCGGTAGATAAATTAGTCCTCACACTTATTTAATAAATGAAAAGTATTGAATCTGCTGAGTGGCAGGGCAAATAGTCCTATGGAAAATGGGTGTGATCCAATTTATAAAGACGGTGAAAATTAATTTTTCACAGTGTCAGACTTGAGGTATATTTTGTTTCCTGGTAACAGAATTATGTTGTTACGAAGCCATAATTCTCTTCCTATATAAAATTACACAGCACTTTCTTCCATTTTTGTGAACATCATAAGTTATCATCAAAACCTTCACAGACCTAAAGTGAGCCTATAAAATCTAACGTGTTGAGAAAATTTTAAAGTACATGCACAATGTATCTGATGAAACTGAACCATTGACGTTCGTAAACATAATTATTCTGCCATGGATTTTCTGTTTCCTGATTTTCACAAGATTTTTTCTTTCATTTCATCAGGTAAACTGTTATACCATTTAATCCACTGACACCAATGAGTTGCTTAACCTCAATTCTTAAAATGGACTAGTTTCCTAAATTTGGAGTTGCCCATTTATAGTTCCTGGGGGATTGCAACTTCAAATTTAAACTCTTATAAAATTAGCAGCCTGGATGTACTTTAATTTGTAACGAGAAATCTGGTATCAAAACTTGTCTATAATTTTATGTTCCAGTACTTTATTTTAGTGCAAGAAAAAAGAATTCTTTGTCCTTAAAAGAAATTATTGATTGTATAAATTGTCATGATAATCATCATTATATTGACCTCAATTGGTAGGACAAATTGTGTCCTTTTATCCTTTAAGGCAATATCTCATATATCCTGGCTGGTCAATGACCTCAATTTAGGTATTATATCACTTGTTGTCAGGCAAGCTTATCATATATAGACGTCTGAATCAATGTTTTTTTCTGTAATTTTTTCTCTCTGTAGTTTGAAACTTTTGTTTATACTGTGCTCCTCTTAGTTCACGGTACTTAAAGCTTTGAAGTAAGAAAGAAAACAACACATAAAACTTAATTACAAAAATTGTCATAAGCTGTAACATATATGTATTTTCTACTGTATGACACAAGGAAACAACAATATATTTAGTCAAAATCAGTTTATATGAGCCAGACGTAGACCATGTGTTGGCCGTTTTAAAAACTGTATGTCATCAATGGTCTTTTATTTCAGCTTTTTTATGTTTCAGTAAAAATTTCTACAGTCATGTTAGTTTGCATAATTTTAAATATTTAAAGTATCTTTACATTGTAACTTAACAAGAACATTTAGAAAATGATGATTGTTTCAGACGTATGCACAAATTTAACGGACTATTTCTGCTTTTTGCAGAAGTTTGTAAAATGTTGTTCTGTTTTATGTAAAAATGTATAGATTTAAAATATTTTACACAAAAATTTTGTTGTTAAGGTGTTTGAATAAAATATGTCAATTCTGAACAATTTTAACACTGGTCACCTAAAAATAATTGCCATTACCGTAAAATAAGTGATGACGCGGAATTAGTGATGTTGAGTATATTACTTGCTTTTAGCTTTAAAGGCTCATTATGTTCTAGAAATGCCTTTTATTTTTAATTCTCCAAGCTTTTACTTTTGGTGTCCTTTTAAAGTTCCAAAAAAAGTTACTAATTTGCCAATTAGCTTAACCATTTATTGCTTTTGTTGCTTTTTTTGGCAATTAGTACAGTAATGGTGAATAAGTATTTTGTATGACAGTCATAAAATACTACTTTGTTAATTTTGATTTTGCTACTTTTATTACAAATAATTTCACATTCAGTTCTAACTACATCATTAGCTAATAAGCATGTAATATGCTCTAAAACCATAATGTTATAAAACCCATGCTTGCCCTTTCTAAAGAAGGAATTTTGTTTCTTGGGCATTAAATATGCCTTTGAGTAACAGTTTGTGATACTTTAATTGCAACATTATTCATTAAATGATTATGTAAAACGTTTTTAGCTTATTTGAACCACGGTTAAATATGTTTCTTTGAACCAGTTTCTCGTGACATTTGAGGAAACAATTGGATATGAACCCAGTAGGGCTTGAACACACAATGCCAGGGTTGAGAGGCAGACACCTAAAAACTACCTAAGGTAAATGCTCCCCTTATGGCAACCTATGGACAAACAGACAGACAACACCATACCAAAATATGTCCCAATTATGTTTCTTGGGGCATGTAAAACCTACAGACTGTTGATGGACAAGGATGGCCCCTATGATTTCTGATATGTAAATACAATAGCAGACACCTCTACAATAAAACCATTTATAATGTATATAACTCTGTTTTATAATCAATTTATAAGTCTTCATCCCAGACTCTTTACACTTTAAATGCTAGACTGCTATACTGAATTGCCTATGATACTTCCAGTATACTAAAATGCATTGTCAGCAACTCACACAATCTGACTCCAGAATGGCTATTCTATTATCATGATCAGGACTTTCAGTAGAAGTTTGGGAGTCATTTACTCCTTGGTTTTGGATGTGACTTCCAAAATATTATGTTATTCCTTCTTTACCTATATAAATATGACTTTCAGTGTCAGACATTTGCAATGTCATAGTTTGGATCATGCAGGGCTTCTATCAGGTTCCAAATTTTGGAACCTGATAGAAGCCCTGCATGATACTGAAATCTATCAAACTTACAAAAGATGTTAGAAATCCAAACTATGACATTGCCCATTACAGCAATTTCCTTGTACGGATCAAATCTGTGACAAGTATCTTTTATGGATAATTACTAATTAACCTTTACCTCTATCTGGTATTGATCAGTTAAGCTTCGATCAGTACATATACTAGATTGTCCAGTGAATAGTCTCTGATTAGATAAGAATTATTAACCTTTTTTTTTTCATTTTGAGATAAATCAAACAAATTGGCCCAGAAATTAGAATCCATAAAGTAAGTACGACTCGGTCATTAAAATTAAGTCATTCTAACTATAATATATATTTCTATATTTCATACAATAGTAACAAAAGCAAATACACAAAGACTGGGTTGTACTATGGGAATAGGAAATTCTTGTGTTTAAAACTTTTTCTCTTTGTTGATTCCTTATAACTAATCAAAGGACAGGTGAAAAAAGCAATTATGTTAAATAATAGATGTTTGTTCACAATTGCCTCTTGAACTGAATTTGATGAATTGAACAACTCACATGTAGTCTGAGGAAACGATAACTTTTACCTTAAACTTGCTTAATTGCTTAAAAGGACTTTTCTAATTTCCAGTATATTATACTTGGGTGGTAGCAAAGACTAGTTCCATATATTATACTGGTGGTAGCAAGACTAGTTGCAGTATATTATATTGGTGGTAGCAAAGACTAGTTCCATAAATTATACTGGTGGTAGCAAAGACTAGTTGCAGTATATTATACTGGTGGTAGCAAGACTAGTTGCAGTATATTATATTGGTGGTAGCAAAGACTAGTTCCATAAATTATACTGGTGGTAGCAAAGACTAGTTCCATATATTATACTGGTGGTAGCAAGACTAGTTGCAGTATATTATATTGGTGGTAGCAAAGACTAGTTCCATAAATTATACTGGTGGTAGCAAAGACTAGTTGCAGTATATTATACTGGTGGTAGCAAAGACTAGTTCCAGTATATTATACTGGTGGTAGCAAAGACTAGTTTCAGTATATTATACTGGTGGTAGCAAAGACTAGTTCCATATATTATACTGGTGGTAGCAAAGACTAGTTCCAGTATATTATACTGGTGGTAGCAAAGACTAGTTCCAGTATATTATACTGGTGGTAGCAAAGACTAGTTCCAGTATATTATACTGGTGGTAGCAAAGACTAGTTCCATATATTATACTGGTGGTAGCAAAGACTAGTTCCAGTATATTATACTGGTGGTAGCAAAGACTAGTTCCATATATTATACTGGTGGTAGCAAAGACTAGTTGCAGTATATTATACTGGTGGTAGCAAAGACTAGTTCCATATATTATACTGGTGGTAGCAAAGACTAGTTGCAGTATATTATACTGGTGGTAGCAAAGACTAGTTCCATATATTATACTGGTGGTAGCAAAGACTAGTTCCATATATTATACTGGTGGTAGCAAGACTAGTTGCAGTATATTTTACTGGTGGTAGCAAAGACTAGTTCCATATATTATACTGGTGGTAGCAAAGACTAGTTGCAGTATATTATACTGGTAGTAGCAAAGAGTGAAAGACTAGTTCCATATATTATACTGGTGGTAGCAAAGACTAGTTCCATATATTATACTGGTTGTAGCAAAGACTAGTTCCATATATTATACTGGTGGTAGCAAAGACTAGTTGCAGTATATTATACTGGTGGTAGCAAAGACTAGTTCCATATATTATACTGGTGGTAGCAAAGACTAGTTGCAGTATATTATACTGGTGGTAGCAAAGACTAGTTCCATATATTATACTGGTGGTAGCAAGACTAATTCCATATATTATACTGGTGGTAGCAAAGACTAGTTCCATATATTATACTGGTGGTAGCAAAGACTAGTTCCATATATATTTTACTGGTGGTAGCAAAGACTAGTTCCATATATTATACTGGTGGTAGCAAAGACTAGTTCCATATATTTTACTGGTGGTAGCAAATAAAGACTAGTTCCATATATTATACTGGTGGTAGCAAAGACTAGTTTCATATATTATACTGGTGGTAGCAAAGACTAGTTCCATATATTATACTGGTGGTAGCAAAGACTAGTTCCATATATTATACTGGTGGTAGCAAAGACTAGTTCCAGTATATTATACTGGTGGTAGCATAGACAAACCCCTGACCATTATCCATGGTGCCATAACAAAACCATTACATTAACCAAGCATATACATAATATATATGACTTGAACAATTTACTTTTCTTTGAGAATTAAAATCAATGATCTATCGGATAACTAGTCATACAAAAGAAATATTGAAACGGAGCTTAGATGTCCACAACTAAACATACATTAACAAGGCTATCATCTTTCTCATTCCCCTGTATCTTCTGAGGAGTGTACAGCATATGAACAATACCTAAGTACATATCTTATCAATTAGAGTGTACAAAGCCTAAAACAATTCCAAACCAGCATTCGCCGGTGCCAAAACGGCAAAAGGCGTATTTTTAATCATTGTAATAAATAAAATGGACGTCTTACCTCGCCTTCCTTCAGTCTTTTGTCCATAGTGTAAATGTGTAAAGCCAACGCTACATTAATATCAAAGATCCATTCATCTAATCCGTTCTTTCGGCAACTTCTTACATCAAATTACACATTACTGTGTACATGTATTTATTATGTAAACAAATGGGACAGATCCATTCTCCAATGAAAATCCGCAATACAAACAAGCTGACCCAATCGTGTCAAGTTTTGCATTCCATCTTATTTGGGATATCACGGATATTTTCATTTTATCCGGTTTGAGGTTCTTCTCGAGGTAGCCTAATTAATTTGGCGTGAACGGTTTGACCCATTTTACAGACTTTTTTTTTCTTACTGTCAAACCGTTAAAGACAGCGCCCGTCCAAAATTATCTCGGTGTCTCCTTGACAAGTCTAATTAGTTGGACTATTCTCGAGGGTACATGATAATTTTCTTTCAATAATTGGTTTATCATGAAATTGAAAAATGGTAAAGTGTTAATAAAAAAAAAAAAAAAAAAAAAAATCGGACAAAAAATAATGTGCAGTTTGTTTCCTCAGAGATTTATATTAATGTTGAATGTGTCTCGGATCTGTATATTTTAAAATGGAAATATAATCACGGTTTTGATATCAGAGACATATAGTAAGCCGTGATATACAATGTAATGTGTTAGCTATGTTTTAAGCACGAGCATTTTTAAAAAAAAAGTCGTTTAAAGCATTTTATCACGGACTTCAATTCCGTGATTTTATTGATGATTTTATAACAATTTGTAAACATCTTTCTATTTCATTGGCTCATGCAGACCTGGTCCCAGTGCAGACGTCTCTGGTTATAATTACAAGCTAGATGAAATATGAATTAATTTATCATATATGTACGTGCCTTGTCTGCGGTAAATTAATTTTGCATTTGAGAAAAATTCTGCAAAAGTCTCAGTCTGCTCAAGATGCCACATGTTATGTTCCGAAATTCTATTTTGTTTAGTTTAGCTATTTAATTTGTTTTTTTCTAAAGTGGCGCATTATGTTCACCTTTTCAAGTTCAAGTCGAAGAACACGAATTTATTTGGGGGCCACAAGCCGCTTTTCATGGAATGTCACCAGCGTGTCTATATATATGTTGACCGCTGTATGAACACATCTGCATATTTTCTAAATTTGTAGACGGTATATAGGTTGATAGCACTTTCCAGTACCGTCCATGAACAGAGTCTGCAACACTTTTGGACGTTCTACATGCAACCGGTTAACAGGTGTGGAAGCATTAAAACAAATTAAGAATTCGAAAATATTTTAATTTGTTGTAAAAAAATCTACCACTGGTAAGAGTCATTTAAGGAGAATAGATGACAGAAGAGATTGACAGGCACGGCTATTATAATTCAGAGCTAGTGGATTGGCACATTATTCGTAATTATTTCAAATATCAATAAATAAAATTAGAAATGTACCATTTGGATATTCTTATAGAACTTTTGTATGAAAAAAGTCGATTAGAGTTTTAAGTGATTTTATAAGAACATTTATATGATGAATAATACTAATTTATTCCAGAACAGTTTATTATCCTTTGTATATACATGTAGATATGTAGTGCTAACACTTACCAACAACAAACATTCTTGTATAATCCGTTCGTGGTTTATTATCACGTATGATAAGATAATAAATAATATCAAGATATTTTTATGGTATATTACAGACCTTTTATTTTGGACCGATACACTTTACGACTGTTATGTGTGCATCTGGGTCTGTATTCACATGTAATATAAACATTTGCACAGTTTTGTGTAACGTTTTAAGGACAAGCTAAATATGGGTAATTACCACCGGCACATGTGATGATTTACATTGAGAAAGTTAACGTCGACGTAACACAGAGTCGGCGTCGGCGTGCTTTAAGTACTACATGTACATAGTGATTTTGATCAATGTTTAGTTCAATTTTAATATGTAAATAGTTTTTGAGCTCTGATCAAAAGAAACTTTTTAATGATCATATATCTTTGTGATTTTCCTTCGTTTTCACTTAGAAAACATATCCCAGGTCATCTTAACGTCGTAGTAGACCACCAAAAATCTCCATTAGAAACTATATGGACTCTGAGATCGGTTATTTCACTGATATTCCGAATAAAGCAATTCAGTGAACTTATCTGTCATCTTTCGTAATAGCGTTTGTACTGTACATTGATTATTGCCATGATTGCTGTAATACTTAGTAACACGAAGTTTCATGAATCTAGGTCAAATACTTTTTGAGTTATGTGCGACACAAAAGAGAACGGACGGACGGAAGGATGGATGGACAAAGGTAAATCTAAATCTCCCACCCCCCTAAAGTGGGGCACAAAAAGATATAATATGAAACAAAATTATAGTATAGACACATGTCAAGACACGGCGAACATGTTTCCATGTAGTCTTTCTCATTAATATAGCCGGGCCGGTGAACGTCGGTAATAAGACATTACTACACGACAGAGTTGGACCGGAAGGTGAGAATCGGCCCGAAAAATGAATAATGGCTTAATCAGAGGTACAATTCAGCAAACATTCATGCAAGAGATGCGGGTAAAGGAAAATTGAAATTGCATCTAAAACTTCAGCCAATTATAGCTAGACCGACTATCCTACATTACATAAACATCGATCTCATTGCAAATGCTATACTGATGGAGACATCTGGGACAAAAAAAATTTTTTTGATCAAAACTTTACCCCTGCTCATCAGTTAAATAGGGTAGTATAGCTGTAAATCTGTATATTATAGTAATACACATGTACCCCATTATGGACATATCACCGTGTGTGTAGCGTTATTAAAAGGGAGACCACTACATCAGACATATATGGTATTATGCATAACAGAGTTATCTCTTACACTGACCACTTTACAAGAATTATGACATTCTATCTCTTATTCGGCAGGGGACATAAAACTAAAAGAAGTGACACCCATACAGGGCCTCATGGTCCATTTACTTATGCAAATATATATGATCCTGTAACAACTATATAAAATAACATTTAATTAAATATTATGTACATTAACATAAAATCTATACTAGTAAACTAGTTATAATACAAGCACTTAGTCATACATATAGTGCTTACCAATACTTCACATGGGCACTCATGGAGAGAATATTCAGTTATCAAAATTTTATTCACTTGTTAAATATTTGAAAAAAAAAAATTAGTTTAATCTTGGCACACATGCAAGAATGTGCACACCTGCATACACACACATTAAACCTTTACTTTAAACCCATTAAGACAGTAATTACAGTACTAGCTATTGATATCTGAACTGTAATTCTGCATAAGTGAACACTAAAAGTCACAATTCCTTCCAATACACATGTCTCTATAAATGTGGGCATGATTATTTGTATTTTCTTTAAACTAATTATGGAAAGGATTATACATTACAAAACTAATGCCTCTCTAACAAGCCTCATGGTTAAGTTGTCTGTCTCTCAATTTAGGGATTCTGGGTTTGAGCCCTAGTTAGGCTACAAACCAGGTTTTCACCTATTACTTAATTCAATCACACTGGCATTACCATAGATTGCTCTTGTTCCTGTTATGTGTTTTCAAACATACAAACAAGATAAAGGGCAAAGGCTACCCAAAATTTATCCTATCTGTGGAAGAGTAATAATAATCTTTAATGTTACATGAGGAAAATCTAATTGCTTGTAGAAACAATGTGTACATTGTATATATATATATAACCATTATGGCAGACAACAGATTATTATAGATCTACAATTGGGGGTTTAAATATAAACACAAATAACTGTAATTACAATAACTTTAATATTATTCCAATTAACCTGTTTAAACTCTCTGCATCTTTTACAATATAATACAAAACAAGAGGGCCATGATGACCCTGAGTCGCTCATCAGAAACAACTGCTTTTCAGTGTTGGAAATTATCCATTGTCAATATTTTCTAATATTAAATTTGAGCATAGAATATGTTTAAACAATAATTTGAAGAAATGCCAAGACCTGGGGCATTTAAGTTTTAGTTTAAATGGGCCCAATCAAATTAATATGAGCAAACTTGATAAAAGACTACCCAAGAATGCTACAGACAAAGTTTGGTAATCATCCATTAATTAGTTCTGTAGAAATAGACGTTTAAAGGTATTTCTATTTTTAGCTTTAGGGGCCCCTAAACGGGGCCAATCAAATTAATATGAGCAAATTAAGACTACCCAAGAATGCTACAGACAAAGTTTGGTGATCATCCATCAATTAGTTCTGTAGTAGAAGATGTTCAAAGGTTTTTCTATTTTTAGCTCTGTTGACCCCTAAAAGGGGCCAATTGAAATGACATGAGCAAATTCAAGTGTGACAGTCACAAGGATGGTACAGATCAAATTTGAAGTAAATCTGCATAGCAGTTTCGGAGATGATTGTTGACACATGACGACGGATGCTGGAGCATCCCCCTTTGATACTAATAGCTCCCCCTGAACCTTCGGTTCTGGTGAGCTAAAATAATGTATACAACAAACAAATCTGACAAATATTCTATACTTTTTTTTAAATAATCATCTTTAAAGATATAGCTTTAACAATTTCAACAAGATATCTTTAAAAAAAACACCCACAAAATGCCACCCTCAGGAAACTGTTGTTGTTGTTTTTTAATATTTTTAGTAACAGTGACCTTGAACCTAAAGACCATTACAAGCAGTTTCCACACAAGCTTGTTGTAAACCAAAGTTTGTTTCCTAAATGTAGTTATAGACATGAAACCATTTTTCTATTTTAAGTTTCAATGATTGACCTTGACCCTGAGGGGGGGTAGCCAAAAGGCAATCCCAAGAAAGGTGTCCACATAAGAAAATTATATACTATGTTTGATTACAATATCTCCTTCCCAAGTGATGTAGCTATGGACCATAAACCATTCATCTATTTATATTAACTCCTCCCTTGACCCTAACTAGCCAAAATAGTAATACCAAGCAAGGTGTCCAAAACAGCCTGCTACATACCAGTACTAAGTTTGATTACAATATTTTTATAATACTAGAGATATTACATGTACATGTACAAATATTATCCACCATATCCAGTCTTGACCTTGAATGGAAATACCATTTCCTTTTTTAAACATGCTCAAAGATAGCAAGAAATAACAGAAACATCAATGCATGCTACCTTTATGTAACATTGATCAAACTAAAGGCATGGTCTTTCATGACAAAAGTCTGACAAGACTGTATTATGCAATGCCACCACATTGTTTGGCTAGTGGGAAGAAAAGTGGTATATCATTTGTTTGAACGTATCAATACACCAACTCTCAATGATCAAAGTCAGAGAAGTCGACCTTAAGTTTTTACAACATACATGTACATTTATATAAAGACAACAGCACCATGATGGCCTGGGGCTGAAAGTCATAATCATAATCAGCCTACTGATGAGCACATGCAAAAATGTCACATTTTATGTTATTCTAACAAGCTACACTTTACAATTTGAATTTGCATTTACAATTTGACTACAAGACAAAGAAAACAATTACACACAATTATATTTATTCAAAGGCAAAAAAGTTGATCCCAAGAATACAAGTTTAATCTTAGCAAGAGATCCACAGACAATACCTCCTGCAAAATATCTTTGCTCTAGGTCTTGCAATTATAAAGTAGTTCTTCCATTCATTTATTTTGGTTGCATAGGCAACCATATTTCTACATTGATTAATTTTAAGTCATTCACCCAACAAACAATCCTACCAAGTTGGATCAAAATCTGACTTTGAACGGTTTTTGATAAGAAGATTTTGAAAGTTCAGTATATAATTTATATAATGGATAGACACACACACACAAACAAGTAAATCACTATATGCCACGATTTAACAGATACTGCATTGGCATAAAAATGACTGTGTTCTCAAGAGATTTAACAAGGTTTTTCTTTGATCTGATGACCTAATTTTTGTTCCCAGATGTCAAATGTTTGACCTTGCTACAAAGACCTATCAGAACTTAGCACCCTAAACTGTAAACAACCCAACATGGGCAGTACAGACAGTAGACTAGCTATAGGTCCCCTACCGCTCACTTCATCATCAGAAGAGCTATTAAATACATTAACTATGAGGAACTAGTATTGATTTTTTTATTCTAACTGATCAGAAAATTAATCGATCATGTAGAATTATTTAACATTGTCATTTCTCCATTCCTCGGATTTTTCTTGTTTAAGTAGGCATCAACTTTTCTCATAGCTGGGGGAATATTGTCCGAGGTCTTTGATTTTGCCGACACTGGTAACAGTTCCGGGTCAAAGTTACCGTCGGTAATTTGAGCACATTTCATAAGTAGGTCATAGTTCACCGATTCCGGGACAACTGAATCATGCTTGTAGTCAGCGTGTGACATCACAAAATCTCTCGTCCATTGTGCTGTAGTCTTCAACTTCCCTGAAAATTAAAACAATCAACATATTATCATTTTCAAATAACTTGACCAAAATCTCTAAAATGGAGGTAAATTGCCCTTTAGAATCTGTTAAAAATTTAAATTTCATATAAAGAAAATAACTTAATAAAAGAGTCACCACCTATCAAGGGGACCGCTTGTCTTTTTGTTATTTCTAAAGTCAAACACATAAAAGGAAGAATATTATAGTAAAGAATATTACTACAAAACATTTTTTTTTTGTAATAAAATAAATTTAAATTTCATATTTGACCTTGACAGTCAAGGTCAATTAAAGGTCAATGTCACATCAAAATCAATGTAAGATTCTTATCACTATAAAAGGTAAAATAATATAAAATATTAAGTTGTAAAGTTATTTCTTTTTCATCAAAAGCTGCCAAGCACAGTTGTCATATTTAAGTAGGTCAAAAACATCACATTGAAATTAACTCAATTGTGGACTTTATATTTTTTTAAATCTAATTTTGACTGCATCAAAAAGAGTAAGCTTATGTTAGGGCGAAAAAATCAACAACAACACGTAAATATAGAATAAAAGATTAATCAATGTTTTAGCTTATGCATTTATCAAGTCAAATATTCTTTTTTTAAATAAGTTTATCGTTTTATTCTTGTTATAAGTTAATGTTTAAAATTTAGAGGTGTTAGGATTGAACAAGTAGAAAGCCATATATCTGCTGCCTGTAGTTTACAAAACTATTATCAAATTTTGAAGAAAAAAATATCCCAAAATACCTGTATGAATGAAATATGTTTGAAAATTTTATTAAAAGCGAATGGCACATGCACAAAATCAATGCTAAACAATAAACAGCCTATAAAATTAGCAGCATAATATTTTGTTCCGGAACATTTTATTCTGTTTTCATACAATATTCATGTGTGTTAAATAATAAATATGTTCCTATTGTAAAACTCTTTAAAGAATCAACCATAACATAATTTTACTGGTAATAAATTCTACAAAATTATTTCATTATATATAGGTTTAAACTTTTTGATATTAAAATCAAAGACTTGGTGCCATATGAATAACAACCATTTTACGAAAAATGTAAATTTTACCTGAGGCCCGGTCTGAAATGAGTTTAAGATATTGCTGTATCGTACATCTTGTGTCCACGTCAATCTCCGTCATATCAATGTACTTGTCAATGAGAGGTATTAAACCTGGGTAATCATCCTATAATATTACAAAATACATTATCATATAATATCAAAAACTAAAAATGTAATACACACACTTTTGTTTATATTTAGATAATAGACCATCCACCTTTTCAGGCAACGTAAGTTTAGACCTATTTAAGATTCTAATACATTTGACATGGAATGCAATATTTTCATATGTGGAATACCCTCAAGTTATATTATGACAACAGATGCTATCAAATGAAATACAATGCAATGTAAAATGGAACAAATTTTCTTTCTCTTTCATGCATTTTTGATAGTTATAATTCAATTTTAATGTCTGTCAAACACCATCCGTACTACTTTATAGAATTATTAAAACATTTACGTGTTTTCACTTAACTATGTATGTTGTACTTATGACAGGTGTATCTTTACAAATTTCAACTTATCATTTATGCTTTATATCTACATTCAAATATTCATCTGCTTAAGTGAGATTATAGCTTGATAATTTCACTGTAACATTATCTTTATACAGTCTACATAATTTCACAGTCTTCCTCTGCTAAAGTGAGAATACAGTTTGATAATTTCACTGTGACATTATAAAAACATATTTTCACAGTCAATTGAAAGCATGTTATAAAAATATTGTACACCCACACAATAAGTAAACTATGCCATTGTATACAAGCTTACCTTCCCATGAATAATTTCATCTATGGACATCTGTGTAAAATGGTCTTGTTGTGTACATGTCTTCCCCTCGCAACAATCTATTACACATTGCTCTGCTATGGGAGGTGAATCATCTGAAATTTGTATTTTTAAATCAGTTAGAATATCAATCTACAAGAGCCGTTAGAAAAAGGGGCATTACTCCTGTAAAAAGGTAGTTCAGAGTAATGGAACCTGTACACATCATATAAGATAATCACAGAGAACATGTGTATATGTTTTATTCCATTCCCATCAGTAGTTTTTGTGATAATCAACTTAAATGATTAAATTTAACCTCAACAGCAACATCAATGCCTGGGTGAGTACAATAGCTCTCCCTATTCTTGGCATAGTTGAACTAAAAATGAAATATTATTGAAAAATGTTCCTGCTAATGTTGTATATGAAAAATCCCCCACCCCATAAATGTATGTATCTAAGTTAAAAGTTAATCTGCATTCCGTTACAGCTTGCTAGTGAATGTAACATCAAATATTCTCTAAAAATAAAAATTTTACTTGCTCAACAAGAATATATGTTAATTACCTGTTATAACTTTGTTTTCTTGTTTTTTAAAGTAAAAGTGATACTTTATTTACTACAACAGTCACTTTTCAACTTTACTGATGTAGAATAAACAAGAGCCATGTCAACATGGCCATCCCCCGCCGAATGTGTTTGCTCATTGGAAGAATGTATATGTAGTAGAGCGGAATAATTCCATTTTTAGAGGTCTTTTGGTAATGAAAACTGATGGCTATAATGATTACAGATTTGAAACCTATGTGAATACTGATGGCTGAAAAGGGCAATTACTGAAAAATAATGCAGGGTAGGTTATCATTCTTGTGTGCTGCATCCCTCCTCAGTAAAATCTATCCACCTATGAAGTTTCAAGTTGATACCTCAAATACTTTTTGAGAAAAAAATTGAATTGAAAAATTAAGTATGAAAAAGAACAAAGGGCAATAACTCAAAAATTATAAAAGGTAGAGTTATCATTCTTGTGCAGTGCACACCTCCTGAGTGAGATCTATGCACCTATGAAGTTTCATTTTGATATCTCAAAGGCTTTTTGAGTTATGCTCTGGACAAAAATTATTTTGAAAAATAACAAAGGGCAATAACTCAAAAATAATGCAGGGTAGAGTTATCATTCTTAAGCACTGCACTCCTCCTCAATGAGATCCATTCACCTTTGAAGTTTCAAGTTGATACCTCAAATACTTTTTAAGATAAGCTCTGGACAAAATAACATAAAAAAAACAAAGGGCAATAACTCAAAAATTGTATAGGGAAGAGTTATCATTCTTGCACACAACATTCCTCCTCAATAAGATCTATCCACCTATGACATTTCATGTTGATATCTCAAACACTTTTTGAGTTATGCTCCACTCAGGTGAAAAATTAGGTATGAAAAATAACAAAGGGCAATAACTCAAAAATTATGAAAGGTAGAGTTATCATTCTTGTGCACTGCACACCCCCTGAGTGAGATCTATGCACCTATGAAGTTTCATGTAAATATCTCATAAGCTTTTTAAGTTATGCTCTGGACAAAAATCAATTTTGAAAAATAACAAAGGGCAATAACTCAAAAATCATGCAAGGTAGAGTTATCATTCTTGTGCACTGCACTCCTCCTCAATGAGGTCTATCCACCTATGAAGTTTCAAGTTGATACCTCAAATACTTTTAGAGATATGCTCCGGACAAAAATGTCGGACGGAAGGACGGACGGACGGAAGGACGGAAGGTCGGACGGACGGAGACTATTTCTATATCCTCCGCCGAAATTTTTCGGCAGGGGATAATAAACCAGTTCCTGCAAGCAAATTGTATAGTTGTATAGTCTCCTCAAATATCAACGAAAGATATGGTATACACATAATGCAGGTGAACCATAGTTATGAATCCAGTCACATTTTGCATGAAACCTGTTATTTGTCACACGGTCTGTGAACAAACCCTTAATATATTTTTCTTTAGCTTGGTTTCTTGAAAATTCCTTTACTTATATGAAGGCATGTATCTCTGAACAACTAAGTGAGTATACCATACCTGTCAATAGATCTTTTCTAAAACAAAACTTTTCTTCTCTAATCGCGTCTCTTTTGAAAGCCCTTCGTAGATTATCATCAACGTTGGACAGTGGAATAATAAAGTTCAGTTCAAATGTCAATATAACCCGAGTCATCAACACAAGGAATACAGTGTAGGCGGCATTCTCAAAATCAGTAAGCTGGACTTCCATTGGTCGAAATTCAACCCGCCAACCAATGTTGCTGTGTGGTGGTGGAGGTTTGAAACGCATTGTCTGCCAGTTTGTTGACTGAATGTTCTAAAAATAAAAATATTGTGGTCATCAAAATAGTTAGAATAAAATAAGCTTGATTGCCTGCTATCAAGTTTTTAATCTTTTTTTTTAAATATATAAAAATAACACTTATTGAGAAAATTTCATTCTCATACAAATAAGGTCAAATAAGCCTGTCTAACAGCAGTCATTTTATCTGTATCTTTTTTTTTTTTTTTTTGAAAAATAATGTCAACAATATCACAGAATACAGTTATCCTTATGAACATAAAGAAATAATAAAAAGGTTGTGAGGTTGTATCAGTGATCTCCATATAAAATGAACATGTTTTTACCTATTTATTTGAATAAGTTTTATGTAAAGCTAACATTAAGGAAATTGTCAAATGTCTCATCTGACTTGTGCAGTAAAGTCCCACAGAACCTCTTCATGCATTATTTAATATGCAGGCAACTGATAGAACCATGAACCATTTGTGAACTTAGCTCATACAAAGAATTTAACTCCCTAGTAACTGTAACTAACAGCAACCAGCAGTAGACTAGTAATAATAACCTCATTATAGGCCAATTATACCTATTTTATTTCTCAAAAGCTTTTTATTTTTATTGTCTTGTTCGAAAAAGTTACTCATTGGCCAATTACCTGAACCACCTTTTGCCTTGCTGCCTTTTGGTCATTAGTAAAGTTTTATTGACTATGTATTTTGTACAGAAGTCAAAATACTGCTTTGTTTACATTTTGCTACTTTTATGACAAATAATTTTAAATCCAGCACTATTTTCTTCATTGGATAAACCATAATTTCAACATTATAAAACTCATGTTTGCCCTTTCTAAAGAAGGAAAAAATAATAATATTGGTTTCTGAGGCAAAATGTACTTCAAATTTATCTTTAAATCATTACCCACTTCAGTGAACATGTTTAACCTTTAACCTGCTGAATTTCTTTTATGGACTTGTCCAGTTTCCATTTTTGGAACAGTCCATTATAAATTTTAGGTATATGAAGTGAGCAAACAGTAGAGAGTCCAGTCTGGTTGAATGTATATGTATGCCAGCCTGGTTCAATACTTGTGGCAGACTGTAAGAATATCACTCTTTAATGAAATCTTATGTCCTCAAGGTTAAGGGTTAAAGCTGCATGCCTCCAGATGAGCCAAATTATTTCAAGAAAAATCATTATCGTGAAAAGATCTTTCAAGTTTTAAAGAAAAAGTAAACAAGAGGGCCATGATGGCCCTGAGGTCGCTCACCCTGTATATAGGTCGCCCCAACCCCCCCCCCCAAAACATTGCAGGGCCAATTTAACCAAAGGGCTTTTATTTTGCACAAACTTGGTAGACACCCATAAGAAAATGTTTCATGCTAAACATCTAAGCTCTAGCTCATTGGGCTATTTAAAAGAAGATTTTTTTTAAAGTTTTTACTATACACATATAGTTAAAAACAATGACACGCCTGGGGCCGGGCCAGTAATGACCCCAGGGTTTTTATTTGAACAAACTTTGTAGACACTTACTAGAATATGTTTCATGCTTAATATCTAAACTCTAGCTATTTGGGTTTTTTCAAAGAAGATTTTAAGTTTTTGCTATACACATATAAGGAACATCAACGACCCCGGGGCGGGGCCAATTTTGACCCCAGGTCTTTATTTGAACAAACTTTGTAGACACTCACTAAAAGATGTTTCATGCTTAATATCTTAACTCTAGCTATTTGGGTTTTTTCAAAAAAGATTTTTTAAGTTTTTGCTATACACATATAAGGAAAATCTATGACCCCCGGGGCGGGGCCAATTTTGACCCCAGGGCTTTTATTTGAACAAACTTGGTAGACACCTATTAGAACATGTTTGATGCTAAATATCTTAACCATAGCTCTTTGAGTTCTTTAAAAGAAGATTTTTAAGTTTTTACTATATGCATATATTGGGAAAAATCACTGACCCCCCCTGGGCGGGGTCAATTTTGACCCCAGGGCTTTTATTTGAACAAACTTGGTAGACACTTATTAGAACATGTTTCATGCTAAATATCTTAGCTCTAACTCTTTTGGTTCTTTAAAAGAAGATTTTTTAAGTTTTTACTATATGCATATAGGGAAAATCAATGACCCCCTGGGGCGGGGCCAATTTTGACCCCAGGGCTTTTCTTTGAACAAACTTGATAGACACCTATTAGAACATGTTTGATGCTCAATATCTTAGCCATAGCTCTTTGAGTTCTTTAAAAGAAGATTTTTTAAGTTTTCACTATATGCATATAGGGAAAATCAATGACCCCCGGGGCGGGGCCAATTTTGACCCCAGGGCTTTTATTTGAACAAACTTGGTAGACACTCACTAGAAGATGTTTCATGCCAAATATCTAAGCTCTAGCTCTTATGGTTTTTTAAAAGAAGATATTTAAAGTTTTTTCTTTCGGTTGCCATGGAAACCAGAGTTCTGCATGGAATTAAATTCTTTGAACAATTTTTAAAGGTGACCACCAAAGGAACATTCCTGTGAAGTTTGGATGAAATTGGCCTAGTGGTTTATGAGAAGATGTCATTTAAAGTAAAAGTTTACGGACGACGGACGGACGGACGACGGACGCCGGACGAAAAGCGATCACAAAAGCTCACCCTGTCACTTTGTGACAGGTGAGCTAAAAAAGTGTGATAATTTACATCTTTTGTGCAATTAAAGACTGATTTTACAGTATTTGTAACCATACTACAAACTACTGCCAGACTAAATCAGTAAGGGCAATTTTTGCATATTTTAACCTCCTTCAAGTAATTTACATTAACGGTAAGTGACATTTGCGATGTAAATTTTTTGGGTTTTGTTTTGGTTCATTTTCATAATATTTTACATTTAAAAACATTTAAAAAATTTTCATGAAAATTTGCATGAATCTGGAGGTGTGCTGCTTTAAGATTAATTTTAATCATTTGCTTTATTTCACAGCAGAGACCTAATGAATATTTAAAAACTACCTCAAAGTGGTCAGTATCTTCTTCATCATTTTGATTGATTTTCTCGCTGAACAAAGAAATTGGGTCCCTTATAAATAAATGAGCAATATGTCTGGCCAACAAATCATCTATTCCTGTAAAAACAAGACATAGCCTGTCAATTTACTGTACAAGGCTTATATTGATGCTTATCTTTGCACCATAGTTACGAAATATAAACATTTTTGAGCTATCCAGACTTTTGATATTAAACTTTGAAATCAAACAATTGCCAGCTATCAAAACTTGCTAAAATGCCATCAATTACAAAATCAAAATTGATGAATAGCAATCAATCACAAAACTAAAATTGACCTATCACCCATCAAATACATGTATAAAAATGTCACATTGGTGGGAACTTTTCCTACACTAATATTTTCCTATTATTATAATAACATTTATAAGAAAATTTAAAACAAATAATAAATTTAACAAAGAAATAATGAGATTCATTATAGTAAACTTCTTGTTTTACCGAACATTTTGAAAATATCATTTTTTCATACAAAGTTGTATTCATAGAATCTTTATATAAATGTACCTTCTGATTTTAATTTTTCAAAGATATCTTTATCGTAGACAAGCTTAATATTACTGTATGCTGAACATGAGAGGTAACTGTCTATGGAATCATAACGTGACTTGTTTATTACAAACTTGTTCTCCTTCAGTGGCTGAAATGAAACAACCATGGTTAACTATGGTAAAAATATATAACAGTATTGGTTAACAGTGGCTAAGATATAACAATATTGGTTAACAGTGGCAAAACAATATAACAATATTGGTTAACTGTATCTGAAATAAAACAATATTGGACTAATATTGCCAAATGAAACAAAGTTTGTTTTGTTTGTCTGTTTGGTTTTACAACGCACCAATACAGTAGAGGTCATATGGTGACAAAACAGAAAAGATGAATTTGGCTAACCGCAGGTGTTGAAATCTTTAAATCAACACCAGGTTGCAAAATGACCTCACCTGCTGGGACTAAGAGATGCATAGACTCCAGTTATTCGAACCCATTTAGTTGCCTCTTACTATCATGCAGGGATTAACAATGACTGCAATTCTTGTGCCTCAACCATTAAAGGCAACCCCTCAGCCACAAGGGGCAACAAAATTTGTTTACTATGGATAAATATGATATAAAACAACACTGATGTACCATGGCTATACATTAACAATGGCCAAAACAAGACAACATTTGAAATGGTTGAAGTGCATCAACATGTTTTTACTTTGAACAAACATGTACTCGCAAATATTTCCTCACACCAAAACGTTTGGAATTTTAAATTCACTGTTTTTTTCGACACCCCCAAATATCCACTTATATAGTATTTACTGCTATTAAGTTTCTATCAGATATGAATATGTTTCCTCACCTTAAGACCCCTTTCCTCATCTGTACGGTCATCAACAGATTGAGATATCACTGTCCATCGAGTGTCAAGGTCAGACAGGTAACCTCTATATATAGGGGATGCGGCACTTAAAGCTAACTGAAAACAACAAAAAATTTAAATATGTATTTCCAAGCTAACACATGTAACTATATGTATCACAATCACTTTACCAATTATCACACAATTTAATAAATCATTATATTTTTATCGCATTAATTTTGTATTTTTTTCTTCTTCAAAATAACCTGATTTAAAACAAATAAGATTTTAGAGTTAATGCTTTCTCTGCGATGGAACAATTGACTTGTATTTGCATTTACTTCAGTAATGCCAGTTTTGATGAATCTTCCAGCAAATTTGTTTTGAATATATATATTTGGAAAGTACCATGATTTTGTATTTAATATGCATTTTTTTTTTCAATAAAAAGATTTTGCATCCTAGCCTACCATTTAAGAAAGTCTGTGAACATATTCTTAAACATGCAATAGTGGGATTTTTAACAAACAAATTAAAATCCTGATATTTTTGTTTACAGATATGTTGATGTAGAAATATTGACTTTAAGTATCTCTACAGGTGGAATAAGTTTCAAATCATAATCTATGTGACACTAAGGGCATTGCAATTTTTTATCTGAGATTCATAACTAATTTCCCTTTTGTAGATGTACATGCCAAATATGTAAGCTCTAGGTTATGTAGTTTCCATATAGAAGACTTAGATGTATTTTCCTTAACAAGTTAGTGACCCCCAGGGCGGGGCCAATTTTGTCACCTATGGGCATGATTTATGTAACATTTGTATTTTATTGGAGATGTATTGGTTCCTGCAGCTTCCAAAAAAGGTTAAAATATATTGAGCCATATGGTAGTTGCAAGCATTTGGATGTGGTAAATGGGTAAATAATAAGCGTTAATATTACCATTATAGGGCATAATGGTGTCAGCTGATCATAAAGTTTTCTAGCTTCCGTTATGTTACACGCTTGAAATGTTACTTGTAAACAACTACAGCCCATACCTGAAATATAAACTAATCTATAAATAAAACAGCTCTGAAATCAACATTTTTCTATTTTTTTATACTCGTGTAAATGAATGGATCAAATCTCACATAATTTAGAAAGTAAAATTAGTTTATACAAATTTATTTTAGTTTGATTGTGTTGGAAGCTATAAGCTTATTGAAACACTCTGGAATCCGTTCCTGAACCCAACCAGTACTAAGCAATGAATTCAAAGTTTCTTGCTCAAGGACAACGGCTTGCCCCTGACAGGGTTTGAATCCACATGGTCAGCAATCCTTAGATTACTAGTCTGACGCGTTAAACACTTGGCCATGCCGCCATTCAAAGTAAAATTGCACTACATTAATATGTAATTAAAGGGACTCCACTGAGGTTTTTTTTTAAATGAAGTGACTTGAAATATTTTTTTCAAGACTTAAATACCATTTGATGTAGGTCTGGACTAATAACTTGTGTTTATCTTCTCACTCCATTTTCCCCGGAATAATTATTTTAACTGAGAAATGAAAAACACTGCAACACTTTTCACTTGAATTTGTGCAAAAAACCAACTTGAAATTTAACTCTATATATATCTTATTACTATTTTTTTGCAGATTTTTTTCCATTTCAGGTACATCACTTGATAGGCAAGATTTTCAAAATCTTATGTTTTTAGGCTTTTTGTCTGCAGTGGAGCCCCTTTAAAGCATAATATTTGATTTTTTACTTGCTTATACAAAGATTTTCCATACCAAAAGTTAACACTGGTTTATATATAAAGTACCAATAAAATACACTTCTGAAGTCTCAGTTGAATGACTATACTAAAATTTTAGTTATAGTATCCAGAAGTGGAGGAAAAGTGGTGTTTGGATAGAAGCACCGGTTCTTTAATCTGGAGGTCTTGGGTTCAAATACTACCGAGCGTGAGATTCTCTTTCTGCTTCCTCAATCTACACTGGTGCAGGGAACCCAGGATGCAGTCAACTGGCATAACTTAAAGCTCAACCTTGTAACCCCGGATTTGTAGCCGTAACTTATAAAGTGATAAAAATTTAAAGTTGCCCCTGGGAATCTGTAAAAGCAACTTTCTCAAGTAAGCTGTTAAGTAATTTCACTTTTCTTTTTTCTGAAGAAAGTACAATGGATACATAAATTTCTCCATTCCAGGAGAAACAACTTCATTGTTTAAACAGAATGTAGTTTTTTTGTTTTTTTTAAAAATCTCATCCATAAGACTTGCTAGTAATTTAAGTTTGAGAAGCTGAGGCTCAAACACATGACCCCTCGATTGGAACAGTGTTAACATTGGAACTATCGGGATTGTTCTATGTAACTCACCAAATCCCATACAGTCCATGTATATATGATCTGGTTTGGCTGCTTTAGCACTTTCACCATTGTCTCCATATTGACTTAAATCTTCTATAAAAGGCGAAGGGGTGTTCTTATCCTTGAATACTGAAAACAAGAAAATATATCAATTTAATAACATTAGGCCTTTTTACATTGTTCTGTACAATATCTACATATCAATTCATCATGGTTATTTTAAGAAGGAGGCTAGGGGTGGTCAGGGGTTTAAGTTATACTGACGCTATAAAGATCATTAATGCAACTTTCCAGCTTTACCTGTGGAGGAAGACCTCTGGTGCCCTTTCCAGTATTATTTCCGGCACTTGGGGGCACCAGAGTAGAAACTACTGACTCGCTACTAAGCTTGCTGGATAGCTGCCTGTCTGAAGTCCAAGGTGAGATTCATACCCACAGTAGTCTAGGGCAAGCAGTCTAATTAACCTTAACCACTTGGCAATGGACATCCCTCAATATGGCTAAGAAGTACATGTATTACCGTCTTAATCAAGAAGCATAATGTGGTCTACATAGTCTGAAAAAGTGGGCCATTTTTATTTCTGTAAGCATACAATTTTGAAATATATATATAAATGTTCTGTGCTGTCATGTGACGTAAAGAATTTTTGTGATTGGCTGGTAGAAATGGGTTTGAAATTAAGCTTCATTTGTACCTCAATACAAAAAATAAGACAGTTCTCAATTCAAAGCAGGGCAAAATTCAATGGGTATCCGGACAATTCCCCTCCCGGATGATTCCCCTCCCAGTAAATTTGAATGTTTTTTCACAACCCGGACATTTCCCCTCCCGTTATTTTTTTACGGCGGACAATTCCCCTCCCGTTTATTTTACAGGGCGGACAATTCCCCTCCCGTTATTTTAGCAGAGCGGACAATTCCCCTCCCTCTGTTGTCAGAGCGGACAATTTCCATCCCGTGGCTGTTGAACATATATATGTTATAATATTGGTTATTTGAAAGGTATTTTTGATCGACTTTAAATACATTTCGCTTGTCTATATTGACATGAATATAAACAAAACAAAACGCATTTTTTTGTTAAAATAATCTTTATTTCGTCAATACATTTCTGCAGCGGTAAAATAATTGTAAATTATTGGTTTTGCAATCAAGGACACATTTAATTAAGGGCAGCATTGATTAAAGATTTTTTATTGACAGTTTGTTTATCTTAAGCAGCGGCGGCAATGATTAAAGGCGGTATAATGTCACCTTTGTGAAATAATGATTCTTAAAAGTTCCGATCTTTAACAGTTTGTTGTTAAGAGTAAAAACTGTCATCTTATACGCAGTGGCGGCTATAATTAAGAGCCGTATAATGTCACGTTCCGCTCTGTGAAAAAAACGGGAGGGGAATTGTCCGCTGTGCTAAAATAACGGGAGGGGAATTGTCCGTCCTATAAAATTAACGGGGGGGAAAAGTCCATCCAGAATTAAATACTTAACGAAGGGCAAAAGGGTTTGAAAATATTATGGAAAAGATTAAGATTGTCCGGGAAATCAAGCCTTGCACAAAACAGATAAGAAGTGTAACTTGCTAGGACATTTACTGAATATATTCTGACCTGTCCATAAGTTGCACTTATATTACCTAGTAATGGAAACATTTCAAAAATACATAAACATAATTTCAACATTCCAGACGACCAGTTTTAAAGTCCAATTGCAGCCAAATATTTTACTCTCATTCTTTTAAAGTTCCTGTAACAGTGACAGGGAAAATTATTCCATTTGACATATAATGAATGCCTCTTTGTTTTGCTTCTCTTGCTATATGGAATTAAGTACATGTATAGTTTATTTAGTATTTTGTACAGAAGTGAAAATACCACTTTTTGACACATCTGGCTGCTTTTATGACAAATCAATTTTCACATTCAGTCCTACTTTCTTCAGGTGATTATCATCAAACATGCTTTAAATCCATTATTAAAAATATATAAAGCTTAGCAAACACTACAAAATAAAATTGTACACATTTCTGAAGGTTAATATACCTTGGCAAATCAAATAACCTACGATCATTTTTTATCACATAATATCGTAAAATTTAAAATGGCAAAGTCATGGTTATTAGCTAGCTCACACCATTTCTTTGAACGACATCACCCGCTGACTTTACATAGAGTGTAAAGGTAGTATTACTGTTACAATGCTTTCCCGCCAAAGAAAAAAGCAAATCCGTTATTTCTGGAACTTATTTTCTCAAAACCTTTGGCATTGAATTATTTACAATCACTTATCCCTTATTGCCATGTACTAAATTCCAGTTAAGAATGGTAAAAATAATTGAATACCGAATATTATGAAAAATAACGTTCCGGAAATTACCAATTTTTTACGATATTGACCAATGTTAGAAATTATTTGGCGGAAAAGCATTACAGAATTACTACTTTAATAAGGCTAAAATTTGACATTTTATATTGAATGTGTTAAAAATAAGCATGTCCTGAAAACAAGCCATTTGACCAAAGATATAAGAAGTATAACTTACTAGGCACATTTATCGCAACTTTTTGCCCTCTCCTTTGCCTAATATTCCTTGTTAATGTTCTGAAACATACAAAAATACAGTAACACATACACCTTTTCAGGCATCGAGTCCCTCGTCTTGTAGGACAAGACTAGTAGCTTCTAAATTCAATGTGCAGGCAACATTTTTCTACTCATCGAGTTCTTTTAAATTCTACTTGTAATTACTAGTGGACGAGTGGAATTTCGATCTCTGCTTTTTACTATTAAGTTTACATTTATAATGGACATGCCTAGATTTGAATGTAAACTTTTAATTATTATCTTATATATGGGACTATTATATCAATAAAGAAGCCACTGTCAAAATTTGCCTGTTTGTTTGTTTTGTGCACCAACACAATTAAGGTCTTATAGCGCAAAAGCAGGAAAGATGATTTAGGCTAACCTCAGGTGTGACAAACTTAAAGGAACACCAGAGGTCAAAGTCACCTCACTTGCTTGAGCTTAGAGATTCATAGATAGACTCAGTAATTCTAACACATTTAGTCACCTCTTACAATCACGCAGTAATAAATGGTGGCTGCAATTATGATGCCCCAAACCTTAAAGGCAACCCCTCAGCCACATGGGGACAAAATATGCCAAAAATAAAGATAAATTTTGCACATTGCATAATATGCTGTGGACTACTTTCTCCTCTGACCTCTAGTTGTGACCTTGAGCTTTGACCTTCTGACTTAGTTCAAATTGTGTGCAACTGTATCAAGTAATACTGAAATTCTGCGTATTTTATCATCTATAGTGACCTTGACTTTGCACATCTGGAGCTAGATAATGCTCAGTAACATGATGGTAAAGATCTGTGTTAAAATCCCTCAATTTATGATGATAATATGATCTAATATTAGTACATACACTTTTATACTTTTATGTAACTTTGACTTCTACTTGAGATGATTGGAATTTGCATGTGAAACTTTGCCTCTGAATAGTGAACATCTGTGCCAAAATATATTAAACAAGCAATTATCATAGTATTGCAAGCAATCCATGAGTCCCCTACCGGTAAGAGCCCAAGCAACATTCTGAAGGGCCATTGGCCATTCACTTAGGTTCCTATTTTAAGTAAATTTGTCGAAAAAGTTCTTTAAAAGTGATCACAGGAAACAGTTTTTATGTACAGACAGACGGACTGAAGGACACTCTAAATTTATTTTTTAAACATCCCTGTTATCAAAATATAACATTTTTAAAATCCTATCATGATTGAAGAAGTTGGAGTAAAAATTACCAATTTCTCAAAAAAAGTCTAAGTTCAAAAGGGGCATAATTCTGGAAATAGTCTTGCTAGAGTATTGAACACTCATAAATGTTGAGTGATAATAAGAAACATTTATATGAAGTTTGAAGTAGATACATTCAGAAAAAGAAGTTATTAAAAAAACAATGTTTTTTTTTCATGAAAATTTTAAGTTCAAGGGAGGTAATTCTGAAAAATTTTGTGCTAGAGTTGTAAACCTTGTCACATATGATGTGGTTGATGACAAGCAATTTATATTTAAAGTTTGAAGAAAATACCTTAAGAAATAAAGAACTTATAGTGAAAAAACTTAAAAACTAGAATCAGAAATCTTGAAATTCAGTCTATTTGTTGCCATAGCAACAAGAATTTTCAACATAGGAAGATAAGAAAAGAATGTGCATAATTTCTATACCGCCATCTATCCATATATCAAGTTTCATAAAAATATTTTCAGTACTTTTTGCGTTATTGCGGGATCCAGGTTATGTGTAAAATTTGCCATATTTTCAGTCTATTTGTTACCATAGCAACCAAAATTTTTAACATAGGAAGAAAAGAAAAAGACGTGCATAATCTCCATACTGCCATCTATCCATATATCAAGTTTCATTAAAATATTTTCAGTACTTTTTGCGTTATCGCGGGATCCAGTTTTGTGGACGGACGGACTGACGGACGGACAGACGGACGGACTGACGGACAGACAGACAGACGGACGGAGGGTAAACCTAAAGTCCCCCCTCCGGTAGGGGACTAAAAACTAAATTCTTGGAGAAAGGTTAAAGGCACATAATGTCTCAGAAATACATATGAATCAAATTCTTTTGAAATGTCAAACATGTGTTTAATAATGTTTAAATAATGTATTTATACCACATTTGGTGATAAACAGCTGAAGAAAGTAGCGCAGAATTATGCAGCAATATGCCGCAGAAGTAGCAAAATGTAAACAAAGCAGTATTTTGACATCCATACAATATACTGATTCATTATTATTACACTAACTGCCAACAAGGCAAAAGAAGTAAAGATAGTTCATCTATATAGCAAATAAGTTATTTTTAGGAAACTGTAACAAGGTAAAATTTTTTTAAAGTTTTTGTGAAATAAATATGATAGCATATCGGAGACATAATGGGCCATATTAACAAATATATGTACATGCATTCATATATGTAAAATATCCAATATGAAAAGCCAACTATTTTTATATTTATCTTCTTTAAAAGTTTCTCCTATAAAGCATGAGAAGATGGCGAGAAAAATATAGCATTTCCCACAACAGATTTAAGTTACTTTTGAAAACAAAATTCAATGTTAGCAAAAAGGGTTTGTAACTTCTTTTTGTCAACAGGATAACTTTAAAAAAGTAATCTAAACTTCATTTTAGGTAAATTATCACCATACACAACTTTCAAAAAGTTTTATCTATAATAATCTCATTATCTCACATGTATCTGTTAATTCATATTAGACAACCCTATCAAAAATCATAAAGTTTTATTCACAAGTTACCCTAACCTCTATCCATCCACACCTCTCAACTCAGGCATATTCCCACCACGTCACCTTAGCACAATAACTAGTTAACTCCTATTAAATTTAACAGGACTTAACCCATTTCTGTTGATGAGTCCAGTAGGTTATAAATTTTTTCAACGAAGTTTTCACATTAAAGAGGTTTTTTATGCTCAACTTGGTTTCTATAAATTGTTTTAACAATTTAACACCATAGAGAACCTTTACCCTCCTACATCTATATAATGGACTCACCCTACATTGAATATGGAACTGTCCATTTAAGATTTTGTGGGATTTCTAAATATCAAGTATCAATATAAAGAATCTGAAGGGCCCAAAGTGTAGAGCCTTGTCAGGCCGCACAGTGTCTTTTGTATTCCTTACTAATTGTATAGGTTAGTCACTAACTTATTACATATACCATCAACAAAATTTGCAACCACTCAAAGTAATTCAAAACTTCAAAAAATTCATAATGTAAATACTTACCTAAATCTAGGATGTCCTTGAAAGATGACTTGGTCAGCATAAAATAATGAATGTGAGGCACCGTCAGTTGGAGTGGGTTTTGTTATAGGGTCGGTAAAATTTCCACAACCAAGTCTGTAAATAAAATATAAATAGTGTGAAATAAAGGTAAGCCGACTTCATTGGAGATCCGAAAATATTTGTGTCTCATTTTTATGGCCATTGTAATTTTGATACACTTAATTACATAATATTCATAATACTGCACCTTAGTAATGTCGCTTTTCATTGGACAAACCTGATGTTTATATAATTTCATATATACATGGCTGCTGTAAATTTACAAGAAATCTTACTTTTTTTTCTCAATAAAGGAAGTTTGCTGTATTATAAATTTGTTATAAAGATTCCTGTCACAGGTTATATGACTGTGTATGAATGGCTGTTTGCAATATAACCCAAGCTGAAATATATAAACAACCATTTTATATTATGGGACGATATTATTCACCAAAAATCTTTATAACTAATATAACATGACCTCAATAATGAAGACCATCTAAAGTTCAGTTAAAGATTCTGTGGTCTATATACCTAGTTAATAAATGTACAATCATTAAGATAGCCACTACTAGGGAATCTTAAAATATCAATAGAGAAACAAGATTATACACACATTATTACATTCAACAATCTATGGTCCTTCTTTATTATTTTATCCTTTATTATAAGAATGCCTCCAGATTCATGTTAATTTTCCTGAAAATTTCGAATAATTTGTATTTAAAATAATATATTGTCAAGAGAAAAAAGAAGGCAATTTAAGTATGGGTAAGAGTTCGTATTAAGACGACCGTAGGGAGTCTTATCGAACTCTTACCCATATAACTGCAAATCGGCTCTTACAACTCGATATCAGATAAAAATATAGAAAGTGTCACCTCTTTAATTAAGCATAACATTATTTTTCCCCAGCAGTCACGTACAAACAAGGATGGGGTCCAATTACTTAATCTGGCATGTAAAAAAATGAGTTTTCAACAATATTTATGATTGTTAATGCAATTCATTCCTGTCATATGAAACAAAATAATGTTTTGCTTACTTTTTCTAGAAAATATAAAACAGTCAGCAATTAATAATTGACATTTCTCATAGAGTTTAAAGGATATCAAAATGTTACTGTGTTCACATTTGTCTCTGTGAGCTGAGCTCCACGTGCATTATCTATGTAATAAATTTGAATGTACCCTCACATTGCTACAGTGTTATCAGCCTTTTTAGAAACACCTGACCTGGCTAATTAAAATATGCCAATCACAATTTTCAATATCAGCACCGGTTTCTTCATGAAATAGCGGCTACACTAATTACTGCCGAGTAAGAGCCGATTTGCAGTTATATATAGCAAACAGCACTTACAATCTACTTAAATTACCAAAAAAAAAGAAAAAAAAGTTCAAAATATGCAAAAACAGTCCTTACTCATTAGTCACGCAGTAGAAATATAAATACTGAAAAATCAGTCCTTAATGGTACAAAACATGTAAGTTTAAACTTTCATTTACTTAAAATCTTAAATCTTTTTCAAAAAAAATAGATTGCTACATCTAGAGGCATTCTGCTTTAATTTTTACTCAAGATGGTAAAAATCATAAATTGCAAATAAAACCAATAATCAATCAGTAATAAAGATGGGGTAGCATAAACTTTCATCCCAGGTTCAAAACCTTTCATAACAAAAATCTGCTGCATCACCATGACTCAGCAAATACTGAAATCTCATGCAAACGTGATTTTGTGAGATCTTAACACTTAAAAGTATGCAATCATGATATTTTAAGACTAAAATGATTACATTTCTTCACAACTGAAGGAATGAATCGTAAAAATAGATACTGGTTGGTAATTAATAATTTTATAAGCAGTATGTAAAAAAACAACCTTCATCATGGTGAATCGGCAAAAGAAAAGTGCAGGAGTTTGGTTGACTTGATTTGACAGTTCGATATAAAAGTTAAATGAATATTTCAAAAGCTATGGAAATTTCATAAAGACATCTAAAATTGAATATCTAAATAAAATCTTCAGTGCTTATCCCTTTATAACGACATAATTTTATCTTAAAAGTTTACAAAATAAACCCATAAATGTTATGTTCTTTTTCCTGTCCTAAATGCACATTATAAAAATAATGATGATTTAAAGATAATACTCAGAATGTTATTAAACATGATATTGATAAAAACTAGAACTCCCCCGCATTCTATTTCTTACCCCTCTTACATTTTAACTAGAACACCTTTACAATTGGATATCTGATATGAAATGCTAATTACTAAACCCCCAATGCTCTATTTGTTTTTTTGGTTTGTACACCGATTTATTTTTTAACACATTTTTGGTCTCAACTAACTGGTCAGTCCATCTAACCATTTTCTGGATAACTGACCAATAAAAGACTTACTCTGTAATTTAAAAAATTTTGGTTTTTCACTTTTACAAATACAGCTTCGAAAATAAACAAAACAGTTTGACTAATCTATTGTGACGGGTAGTGCATTGTGAAGCTATAATGATAAAAGTTTGTTTGTACCTGGAGAATTAGCTAAGAAAAACCCACATTTGCTGAGTTCTATTACCAGTGACTGATTACTAGTCCTACAATTATTTTCTGAATCAGTGGAGTGACAAAAAAATCATTAGATTCAATGTACAAAATCAACTGTCATGGACAAATTTCTGTAGCCATAGTGACTAAGGTTAAAGTTGAAAGGTTAAAACATTGGATAAAATACCTTGGTTAAATCAAATCTGGAATATTTTTACACCTACAAGTTCAACCTAGCAACAAGAAACTTTAAACACAACTATTAAATGTTTCTATGTGAGTTGAAATAAGGACCAAGCTGCTCACATTCCATAGATAACTGATGTGTTACTGGGCAACTTGCAAGTCAAATGCACAAGTTATGTAATCCAAATCAAAATGATTAAATAAAGGAGTCATCAGAAACTTTAATTAAACTTATGTTTATACATAAAATCAGCTTTACTTGTGCAATATACAGGGTCTGCATTGAATTTTAATCATTTCATAAACAAAAAAATAACCCAAAAGGAATTAAGAATAGAAATACTTAAAACAAAGTAAAAGAGAAATGTGTCCATTGGACACATATGTCGCCCACACTCCACTCTTTTGTCAGTCTACCTCCATTTTTTCTGTTAGTTAAATGATAATAATTACAACCAAAACTTACACATGCTGACCTGTAAAGTTTCATGACTGGGTTAAATACTTTTTGAGATACTCAAGACACAAGCTGAAAATTGCAAATTTTTTACTAAGTCAAGGGCAGTACCTCTATAAATACTGAATAAATCCTCAAGCAAACCCCCAAATGAATTACTACACATGCTGACCAACATTCCTGTTAACTTTCATGACTCGAGGTAAAATACTTTTGGGGCTAGGCATGACACAAGTTGAAAATTGCAAATTTGTACTAAGTCAAGGGCAATAACTCTAACAAAACTAAATTAATCCACTGGCAAAACACCAGGTGCTAAGCTTCACATGCTGATCAACACTCCTGTAAAGTTTGTTTGTTGATTCCAGCTTGATTGGAAGAAACATGACACAATATAACGGAACAGTTTTCAGTAAGTAAAGGTCAATTACTCTACAAACACTGAGTAAATGCACAAGCATGGAAAGCCTATGACCCTCCCCCACCCCACCCTCATCTGTCAAATTTAGAAATAATATACAAAATATTTATCTTGGGTTTTAATTCTCACATTACACGTTTCTGGCTTTTATGGTGAATGAAAACTATTATGATCCTATTTTCATTACTTCAGCCATTGAAAGAATTCAATGTAATAAGAAAGCAATTTCATTATTTTCAAGTACATCTATATTTAATTTTTGTAAGTACCATGATATGTATTGTACTGTCACACACGTTTCACTATAAATCATGTGGTGTTGTAAATAAACATTTTTTTTAATTCAAACCCTAGATAGAAATATTGTAAAAACATCACCAAGATTTTTCTGAACACTTGATGTTGGTCTTTACCAGTAATATATGTGCAAAATTCCAAATCTTTCACTCACTAAGTTTTTTGTTGTTGCTTTTTTTCTTCTTTCAGAAAAATAATTTTTATTGTACAAATTTGTGTTGTTCAAATTTTATTATTTTTAGGCTTATCATTATGGCCGATTCTTTTAAAGCAGGCTATGCCTCCAGATTCATGCTATTTTTCATGAAAATTTTGAAAATGTTATAAAAAGTAAAACATTGTGAAGTGAACAAAGAAAGTAATTTACATATTACAAACGACTCTTTCAATCCATGTAAGTTACCAAAACGTGGTCAAAATATACATAAATACCTCTTACAGCGTTAGTAACGCAGAATTACAGTGATAAATGCTAAAAAATCAGTCATTAATCGCACAAAACATGTGAATATTAAATTAAATATTGAATCTTTTTACTTTTCTTAAGATCTTAATTATTTTTTCTAAAGATTGAATTTCTTGAAATATTTTGGTTCATCTGGAGGCGTGCAGCTTTAAGAGATGTAACATTGTTTTTGATATCTAACAAACATGAAAACTGACTGCGCAAACAGAAACAAAGTTCCAAAACAAAATATTATGCTGCTATTCTACATAAGGCTTTAACCGTCTGGCAATGATTTTGAGCATACGTCATTTGCTAATACAAATGTATACCAACTTATTCCTTTCATACAGGCATATTTGAATAATTTTTTTTCAAAATTCAAACAAATATTTTGTAATGGCAGGCAACAGAGATAAGCTTTTTTAAACACATTTAAACAGAAAACTGTGTCGTAATTGGTCATTTAACTGTATGACAAGATTAATGACTATCTTTGTTACTTTCATTGTAATCAACATTTTTGCGATAAAATACCTCGATATATTCAAGTCGCATATTAAGTCTAAAACTTTCATCGACTTGGACGTTATTAACATTTTAATGGTTTTGCATTGTAATGCCTATTAAAGAATTAAAAGTCGATCTACATTTTTTTCCATACGCATTGATGTCTCGTAAATGACCTTTTTATAAAGATCTATACTGAAGTACATGTACTGGACTTGATGGGATTAAAATACTGTTTATATATATATACCCTTTTGTGAATGAAAAATTTATAATCTGTGTGGGAATTTTTTTTTTTTCAAAACTTTATTTTATATATTTATTTGCAAAACTTTTCATCATGATAAATTACCATCACGACCAAAAGGTTATTGGTCCGTATCCTACTTGATTAACACCATGATACCAGAACCAGTTTTCAAAGGAAAAACACTGACTCCCAACTCCATTAATATATTAAATAATGTCTAGTTTTCAATCCTTGTATATAGACAAGCACTTATATAATTAATACATTTAAATTTTTTATTTAGAGGACAATATAAAACAGGTTCATCCAGTTATTTTGAATTAGAATTGCTTCATTTTATCAGCAAGTAACAAGAATAGTTATTGAGTTTACCTTACTACCTGACCACCAGAATTACCTTCAAATTACCTTCTAAAAGATTAACAAACCTTGAGGGAAACTGTTATATTGAATTTTTTATCAAATCAGCATTATACATCATCATATGCTCAGTGTTCAGTGTGAAATATTGCTTACAATCCTCCCATGAATTATCAAGAAAAAAAAGCCAGGTTTATATAATTACAAGACAGTCATGATAGCCCTAGATCCAGTGCTAGAAAAAGTACAGTCATCTTTTTTGTATAAGTACTTTATACTTTAATTTCATACACAGTGAACAAGTTGTCCAATTAGAGATTTTTTTTGTTATGAATATCAAAGGTGGGAGGAGGGTGGGAGAGCTGTGGCAAATTTAAGGCCCAGGAACAAATTTTGTCAGATCTAATGGAAACTGTGAGTAATACTGAGTCTGCTGAATTCTCTTGCAGGTAACCATGTACTGGTAGTTTTCATATAATTTCAGATATAGTAATATTGGGAAAGTTGTATTAACTGCTGTAGAAATGTTTACTTGGAAAACTTGTCACATACAAAATGGTAACTTGGGAAAGCTGTTAAGATTTATTAATGTTGTCAAAAATAGAAATTTTAACTTAGGAAAGCTGTCAGATATAGTAATGTTGTTTTGGTGCAGCTGCCAGGTGTAATAACTAAAAAAATTACCTTGGAAACGCTGTTAAAGACATAGGGTACTCATCTGCTGCCAACAATTTCCTGATTTCTTCCCTCCTGAAAAATAACAAGAAATGTATAGTTATTTCTTCTAGGTGACAAGGTTATGTAATACACCACAGATTTTTTTTTAATGGACAATTTTGTTCTTCCATGATATGGATTTGAAATTAAAATTCATGAACATGTGGACTTAATCAATTTTAGTTTATCAATTTGCCATGCAATGTTATAGTTCTAACAAAATATCCACATGTGCTTGAATTATTGTCAGACTATCTAGGGTATTATTCCATCAGTAAAATGTTGGGAGTTATCACATGATTTTAACAGATTTAAAGTATATAAAAAGGGCTGTCTGTAATCATTGTTACCAGCAGTATACAATCATGTTTGTACCGTAATAAAACCACATCAAATCACCTCCATTGGAAAAATCATGTCAGAAATATTTTTTGTAAGAGCCAAATCATCTCTAAATCCTACTTAAAAACAGAAGGGAATTACTTTTGTAAGGAACATTTTATTCTGTCAACAAACAACCCTACTGAAACATTAAAAGTAGCAATCTGTATCAAATATCAGGAGTAATACACCAAAGGATATAAAAACTGTATGATTTTATTTTTTATTTTTCAATCTATGTATACAATTTGTACCAATTTTAGCTTGATACCCTTTAACAATGCACAAAAACAGTTTAGGGTCATATTGCGACTTTCCAGCTGTATTGGTGGAGAAAGACCTAAAGTGCCCCTCTGTGCATTATTTCAGGCACAAAAGGCACCTGAGTAGAACCATTGAGGTTCCGTTAACTAGCTGGATAGCTACCTCACATGTATGAATCCAAAGTCCTGTCGGGTTTAAAACCCACCATGGAGAGTCGCAAACAGTATATTCATGGTATATTCTATGTTTTAATGAGGGTCCATCCGAACTTTCAGGCACAAAGAGTACAGACCCCTGGCAAAGGGTTTGAAGTCAAGGACCTTAACCACTCGGCCATGGACACCCCATAAATTCTTTTATTAAAACTGAAAAACATAATTTATAGAACACGGGTACTGATAAAAACTGATGGAATAGGAAACACATGGATAACTTCAACTTTACAGCTGTAAAAACATACTAAAATAGTAAGAAATAACAAACCTTAGTTTCATGTTGGATTCTACAAGGTTAAAATGAGCCATCATGCCCCCGTATGGTTTTCCTGGAGTACCTTCCACCATATATGCTGCGTACTCTGGCCTCCATGTTGTTGGGTGATTGCTGAAAGTAACAATATAAACAATATATTTCCAACAATAAAATTCAACACTATGTGTTCATCTTATATATTCTTATCTTACAAAAATAATTTTAGCTGCTAAAAGCCTATCTTATTCAAGAAAATTTGTTTAACAATTGACAAGGATAGCGAAAATTTGGAAAGTCAAAGATCACCCTTCTTAACCATTGACCTGATAAACCTGATTAGTAATTACAACCAGTATAGTATAGTTAGTCCACAACAAAAATTTAAAAGATTAAAGCTGTATGCCTCCAGATGAGTCAAAATATTTCAAGAAAATTCAGAATTCAAGAAAAAATTTACATGTTATGTGCAATAAATAACTTAATTTTCAATATTTGTAACCAATGATATTTCTTCTGTGTTGCTAACACAGTATGGGCTATTTTTGCATATTCTAATCTTGTTTTGGTAATTTTTGTAAATTTTGAAAGCAGTTAGCAATGCGTTAATTTATTACTTTCTTTTTTATTAAATTGATTCTATTTTACTTTTTTAATACATTTTAATTTTTTTCATTAAAATTTTCATAATTCATGGAGGCATGCTGCTTTAAAGTCATTGTCAATTACTGGTTCAACAAAAATACAGTTCCTTTACTTACTCTGGATGCTCTTTCTCAGTTTTCTGGAGTTCATCTAAGACAGGTAAAGCATTTAATGAAAGTTTGGCAGTTCTGTTCTTATGGTCGAATTTTACCAGCATATACTCCACCTGAAATTGACCAATATGGTATTATATGTTAAAACAATTGTTTGTAATGGCCAAATTCAGCCTGAAAAGGGTACAATCATATGAGCTATTTCAGCGGCTAAAACGAAAGGCCTCTGACGATAAGCAAACAAATTTCTTATATAATTCAACAGAAGATACATGAAAAGTTAAAGAAATGTATGACAATAATCATGCTTCACTGCAAAATACATGTTGATAATGATATTTAAAATTTTCAAAGCAACTGGCTTGTCAGTTCTGAAAGCATATGCAATGGCAGTAACATTTTTTTTATTATATTTAATTTTGAGCATAGACAGTCAATGAAATGCATAATAAGAAGCATTTTAGTTTGCAAATATCCTCACCCTGGGGAGCAGTTATGAGTTAACTCCTAATATGATTTAATAGGAGTTAACCTATTACTGCACTAAGGTGACGGAACTATGTCCTGAAAACTCTTCAACATCAGTTTTCATTTTCTTTTTTTTTCTGTTTTTTATTTCAGATTTACTCCTAGTAAGACCAAGAAATATATCTGCCAAGATTTACACATACAAATATATAAACATTTTCATATTACACTTTCATTTTTTTAAATTTATTATTGACTGTCCTAAAAATCGTTCTAGAAATGTCAATCTTTTGTTTAAATCAATTCACATTTTCTTCTAGTACTGATTTTTGACACAGAACAATTATTGAATGAGATCAAGTTTTTTTTTTCTATAAATAAACCTAAATCTGTTGTATCAACACACCCACACTGTGCCTGATCATAGTTTTACACTTTTTAAATTTTAATACTGTTTTAGAGCCTATTAAGAATAAACACTGTCCAGACAAGAGTATAAAATACCATGTCAAGGGCCAAATCAAGCTGAAGATCAACTTGCATACATGTACATATTTCGTATCATTCAGTGAATTACTGAATTTAAAATTTATGGGTCACCTTTTGGTAGATAATAACATTTTAAGGACATTAATGGTGGAATGTCCGGGGACAGTTACATCTCAGTGCCTTAAGGGGTGGATGGACCCTCATTAAGCCTAGAATACATATATACATACGTAAAAACCGATGCTCTCCATCTAGTATCTATATAGTTACTCTGATAAGGGATCCTTGTTATTACAAAATTTTAATCAAGAATGCATGATAAACTTATAAAGAGCAATTAGCTAGAGTTACATCCTGTCTAATGTTAAATATAACAAATGAAAAAGAAAAATAGCCAACACTTCAACAGTATTATAGTTTGGTCACTCTGTATGGATAGATATTTAACCCATGTTTTAAACTGGTGACAAAAGGTGACAAAAGCATTTAACAACATGACATAGCATTTTTTTTTCTATATTGATTAACTGAACCCTAATTACCCTGGTGAAATATAAAATAAATAGCCTTGGCCAAATGTCCAGAGCCATGTCAGTCTACACTTCTATGCAATCTGACCGCAGGCTCTATACTGGGGGTGTCATGTTTATCTGTTTAAACGGGTTAGTACAAGACCAATAGCAATGATCTTATAAATTACCTTTGCTTTTACTATGACAAAATATGACATTTTGTATTTGAGCCGCGTCACGACAAAACCAACACAATGGGTTTGCGACCAGCATGGATCCAGACCAGCCTGCGCATCCGCGCAGTCTGATCAGGATCCATGCTGTTCGCTGTCAGTTTCCCTACTTGTAATAGGGTTTGTAAGCGAACAGCATGGATCCTGATCAGACTGCGCGGATGCGCAGGCTGGTCTGGATCCATGCTGGTCGCAAACGCACTATGTTGGTTTTGTCATGACACGGCTCATTTATCTAACTTGTACAAACTTGCGTTTTTCTGACTGCATGCTCTCTTATTGTGTATAGTACTGCCCTTAGGCGGCAAAATGATTACTCTTTAATTGGATATCTTTTGTAATCTTGTTAATAAATACGAACTAAATGTTATATCTTGAAATTAAGAAACAAAGTAAATGTTTTAAATCTAAGAATATTTTTGTGCAATCGGTGCACCACAGTTACTAGGTCGCCATTTAAACGGTTAGCTTTTTTGCTGACCTTGACACCCTTACTCTATGCTATTGACTGTTCACCTTGTTATCCAGAAAACTGATTGAAAAAACAGAAACTGGACAAGTTAATTAAAGACATACAGCTGGATACATATACAGAGGCTAGCTTAGTATAATATACTCAATTTTTAATGTCTCATGGGTAATGATATAGATCTGACCAGATCTTCAAAGAATCAATGTTGAGCCAAGTATTGACTGATAGTCCTAGAATTCACTCAACTATTAAATTACTTTTGTCTCAGGAGGTCTTCAATCTGCTAGTTTGTTACTAATGAAATCAATAATGCACATGTACTACATGTACGCTCTGTATACTTATATACAATTCATGTAATCACTTATTTCCTATTACATGATTTACATACAATGAATGTGTTTTTTGTTTGTTTGGGTTTAATGGCACAATGACACCTTACAAGCCATACCACGCTCAATAATAGCAATGTTAACATAAGATTATAAAACCTAAAAAGGGTTAAAACTGAGTCATAAACTTCTGAAAGTGATAATTACTTAGTAATATCTATCACCAACCTGCCCAAGATCATGTTATTAAAGGAGGAAATGTCTGACAATGAAATATTCATTGCAACTTATACAAACAGGAGCATCACTGTAGCCTGCTAAAAATGTGTCCTATTCAATATCTACCTGATCATGAAAGTTTACAAGATGGGTTAAAGCAGAGGTTTATAAATATCATGATGTTTGTTAAATATGGCTTTGTTCCAATTTGATTTCCATTCAGATGATATAAGTTTACTTATGGAAGGTTATGTAACATGATTTTAACTGTTGTATCAATGCATGTTGTAAACATGTTCAAACAATGTGACATGATTTTTTTCACTGCTATATCAATACATGTTGTACACATGTTCAAAGAAAGTGACATGATTTTTACTATTATATATATTGTACATGTGTCTGTGTTGGTATCAGGATTTGGTTAAGTTTTAGTGAAGGGAATGAGTTGAATATTCAGACACTTCTTTAAGAGTATAATAGGCCACTATCCAAGGTCCCTAACTCTAACACGGATTTTAACAGAATTATGGCCCTTTTTGAACTGAATTTATTTTACATTTTTCATGCTCTAATTTTACAATCAAGCATTCAAAATAGTCAAGTAGGCTGTCCTACCAACAGCTTTTGTTTATTAATAAAAAGCAGTGCCCCATATACCAAGACTATACATGTTTATTAATAATAAAATGTATTTGTATAATGAACAAGAGCGATCAGTAATCACATGTGTCGCCTCATGATGGCCAATTTCATGTTGGGACAAATTTTGTGACAGACGGACAGACAGATGGACAGTGCACAACTAGACTTGGTACTGATCATTCCTGTAAAGTTTGGATAAAATTGCACCAGTAGTTTATGAGTTGTAGTCCGGACAAGCTTTTGTGTATTTGGCAACACACAGAAAAAAAACACCTTTTTATCAAAGGGCCATAACTCGGCCAAAAATTATTCAACCAGAAAACCCATGCAATATGCGCAAGGACTTGAGCTACAGATCAATCCTGTAAAGTTTCATTGAAATTGCATTAGTGGTATAACAGAAGTAGTCTGGACAAACTTTAAAAATAAAAATTATTAAAGGACCATAACTCTGACAAAAATCATTGAACCAGAAAATGCTGACAATATGCACAACTACACTTGGTACTGATCATTCCTGTAAAGTTTGGATGAAATTGCACCAGTAGTTTATGAGGAGTAGTCCGGACAAGCTTTTGTGTATCTGGCAACACACAGAAAAAAACACCTTTTTATCATAGGGCCATAACTCAGCCAAAAATCATTCAACCGCAAAACCAAAGCAATATGCGCAAGGACTTGAGCTACAGATCAATCCTGTAAAGTTTCATTGAAATTGCATTAGTGGTATAAGAGAAGTAGTCCGAACAAACTTTAAAATTAAAAATTATTAAAGGGCCATAACTCTGACATTAATCATTGAACCGGAAAATGCTGATAATATGCACAACTAGACTTGTTACTGATCATTCCGGTAAAGTTTGGATGAAATTGCACCAGTAGTTTATGAGGAGTAGTCCGGACAAGTTTTGTGACAGACGGACGGACAGACAGACGACAGAGAAGTGATCCCTATATGTTGCCACTAATCCGTAGAGGCGACACAAAAAGTCTCTTTCCAAAATAATATTATATCAAAATGGTAATTATTATTATGCAGACTACAAGTGCAAACAAAATACGACATACAAGTATATATAATATCAGAAATTATACAAATATTTTTTTAAGGCAGAAATTTTTAGGAGCATAGTAGTCATCACCTTATGATGTTTAAGTTCACTAGGTCAGGAAGTTTAGATAATCAATATAGTGCAGCAACAGTTCTGATTTAAAATACTTGTATATGCAAATAGAAAGACGGACAAAACCCCACATGTCAAAACCCAACACCTTAAAATTTTAAAGAGTGGACAAAATCCCAAATCTAAATTTTATAGAGTGGACAAAACCCCACACCTCCAATTTTATAAAGTGGACATAACCCCACACTTTTTATTACTAATATGTATAGACCTTTGACTGACAATTAAGAGTTGGACGTTATGCCAACACCAAAGCTGAAAGAAAATCTTCATTTGCTTGCACCTGTTGTGACAGAAATCGTGAATCGGTCATTGTCTTCTGGTGTTTTTCCAGAGACGTGGAACAGCGCTGTTATTAAGCCCCTTTTGAAAAAGAAAGGCCTTCCCTTAGAATTGAAAAACTATCGGCCTGTATCAAACCTGTTATTCTTGTCGAAAATTCTTGAAAAAGCTGCAATGAACCAAATTTCAAGCCACATTGAGTCCAACAATTTGTTACCATCTTACCAAAGTGCATACCGTAAATTTCACAGTGTTGAGTCTGCTATGATGAAAATGTACAGTGATCTGCTAGAAACAGCTGATAGCCGCCATGTGACAATAGTTGTAATGATTGATTTAAGCGCCGCCTTCGATACTATCGATATACCAATATTACTTGAAATCCTACAGAAAGACTTTGCCATACAGGGTATTCCATTAAAGTGGATCGAATCTTATTTAACCAACAGAGATATGAAAGTTGTCATTGAACAGTCCTCATCGGATACAGAACCACTGAGGTTCGAGGTTCCCCAGGGTTCTTGTGCTGGACCGGTGATATTAACTCTCTATATAGCTGCCCTTAACAAAATAGTCCAGAAATATCCGGCGGATTTGTATGGATATGCAGACGATCATAAAGTGGCATTTAAAATTAGAGCTGGTGACAATCACAGCGAAGAAATCGTTCGCCAAAAACTCACTGACTGTCTTAATGATATTGTGTCATGGATGACTAGATTTAAGTTAAAAATGAACAATAGCAAAACAGAAATCATCATTTATGGTACAAGACATCAGCTGAAGAAATTGAACATTTCCAGTGTCAATGTTGGTGGGGTCGAAGTCAACTGTGTTGACAATGTGAGAGACCTTGGAGTACAGATGACCAGCACTTTAAGTTTTGACATTCATATTCAAAAGAAGTGTCAGATTGCACACATGCAGTTAAGAAATTTGAAAGCAATCAGAAAACATCTCACTCAGAAATCTGCAGAAATCCTTGTTCTCGGTTTGATTCATTCACATTTAGACTTTTGCAATGGATTATTCGCTGATATTCCAGCCTATCAACTTGATAAATTACAACGTGTGCAGAATTATGCTGCTAGAATTGTCACTGGAGCTGCTTACTATCAATCCAGTGCTGAAATTCTTAAATCACTCCACTGGCTTCCAATTCGAGCAAGAATCATGTACAAAGTTATTGTGACTGTGTTTCGTGTTGCAAATGGCACCGCTCCATTGTATCTTCGTAAATTGTTCACTAAATGCCAGAGTCAGTACAGGAAAAGACTGAGATCCTCATCATCTAGCCACATTCGGTTTGATATACCATCAACAAATTCAAAACTTGCTGATAGATCCTTGGCCATTGTGGGACCTAAATGGTGGAATTCATTGCCAGACTATCTGAAGGACATTACCAATGAAAATCAGTTTAAGGCCAAACTTAAAACATACTTGTTTGGACTGTTTTTTAACTAGAGTTGTAGATTGGCTGTGCCATCGAGACTGGGTTTGGGAGTGTCTTGATCAAGCATATGTGTATATAGTCTTAATAATGTACAGCGCAATCGAATATTTAATACATTTTTGCGCTATATAAATGTCTTGTATTTGTATTTGTATTAATTAAATAAGCTAGACTTTTAAGCAATCTCCTGGAATAAATCCCTAAAACCCTTTATCTATATTTTCTATAAATACCAAATGGTTCTACTGCATATATTTCTAGTTTAGAGCCACTTTACAAAGATACGGTTACCACATGTACAAACATTTAATACAAGGTCTAGTGTTTTGCTAGACATTGTTTTACTTTAATGTTAGACTATGCTTTATATATACAATGTACTGTTAAAATTTTCTTGTGCAAATGTCATAATTCATAAACAAGATGTCATACAAAATAAGAAATACTTCAAAAGTTCAGTGACCATATACAATCATATATACATATTATGTGCAATCTTTAACACAGACAACAAATGTAAGAAGAATAAAATTATGGAAAATATGTTGAATATTGTAGGGAAGACATGTCAGTTACATCATAGATTATTCCATTAAATGCTTGCATGTGAGCAATTATGTACACTACATTCTTGACCATTAACACCCATTTGCTGCATAGTGAGTAAAGTTGTGTTCTCGTATTTCCAAGGCAATTACTTTTAAGAGTTTCAAAAGCAAAACCAATAGTTATTTTTATTTTTTAGTATATCTATACATAGCCTTGTCTGAAAGTGGGGATTTTCTCTATATAGCATTTATAAAACATCTCAATGGTTGTGTAACAAAGACAATTGTCTTGAAAGGACTATGAAAACTGAAAGTAAAATGGTGATATAATTTACTTTGCTCTTAATCTGAATAAATAATAAGTTTTCTCAGTTGTATATGTAGCATTTTGATAAAAAAATACAATAAAAAAGTAAAAGTAAAACTCCTAGCAGGTGCATGATGTCTAGGAGGCACTTGAGGTTGTTTATGCCTAATACCTTGGAATTATGGGAACCATGGAAATATGAGGCACCAGTATAGTCAGATGCTCTTTGATCCTATCCATTTAGCTGGTAAAATTGTTCAACTTTTACTTATGGAAGTGGCTAGCCGTACGGGCCCGTACGACTAGCCAAAAGTTCTAGCCGTACGTGAGTCACGTACGACTAGCCAGGACACACTGTATTGGCTAGCCGTACGGCACTTTTCAAAATTATATGGAAGTCGAAAATGCATATGTTATTTTGTGTCTTTAAACGAGTGTTAAAGTTGTATGTTATAAGTTATAACGTCCTTGATTTCCATGCTTATGATTTGTTGTTTTATTTGTATGAAAGATGAATTGTCAAATCATTTTTGTTAATTAAGCACATGGATCGAATAAATAATGATCGGAGGGGAATAAATAATTGAATAAATAAATAAGTAAATAAAAAGAATACTGAAAAAAAAACAGTGGAAAGCAAAAATAATTTAATAATTTTCAAATACAGTATAGATAATTTTAAAAATATCGAACATAAAAGCAGAATCAATTAATAAGCCTTAATTAAGGCAAACTTTCCTTAATGATGGACAAACTTCTATATCGTCGGTAATTGACGCAATTATCAGAGCCCAAAACAATTATTTTCGGCGTTTTTTTATTGTTTTTTTTTATACTTTTTTTATTTGAAAATTAAACTAAATGAAACAAAATAAATTATCAAAGTTTTGTAAACTATTTAAATTGATGTTATTTAATTAACTGCAACCAAACGCTATTTTTTCTCGACGTCTTGAGATGACAAAAATATATACTGTATTCGTATACTTTCTTTACTGTAGCCAACAAGGCGATTATAATCTCTAAAAAGTAAACATACGAAGACAATTGCTGTGTCTTGTACAAGTCCTCGCTTAAAGTCATAAAATAACATATGCATTTTCGACTTCCATATAATTTTGAAAAGTGCTGTACAGCTAGCCAATACAGTGTGTCCTGGCTAGTTGTACGTGACTCACGTACGGCTAGAACTTTTGGCTAGCCGTACGGGCCCGTATGGCTAGCCACTTCCTTTACTTATTTTCATTAATTACAGATAAATATGACACTTAGAGTCACCGTACCAGTGCTCAACCAGTTTTTTACAAAATCACGTAAAAACTCTTTCATAACAAAAAGTTTGCTGGGAAACTTATTTTTGTAACAAAGCTGGCCCTTTTCAACTCACAATAAGCTAGAGCTTTTTAATTACACAGATCAGGATACAATTTACCACGGAGTTGTATCTAGGGTATAAAACCACTATATTTTTCAGGCAACCCAACCAGTGCTCGACCAGGTGGTTTTATCTCTATCAGAACTTTTATTTTATAAAAACAGATATAATTTTTTTTGTTCAACAATTCTATTACAAAAATATTTTTAAAAAATTATGTTTTAGTGTCTATAGATGTAAATATGAGAGTAAATATGATAAGAAGGAAATGCTATACATTGACAAATAAAGTGCTTATAAGAGATTTGGAATTTTCATATATTGGGATGTTTTAGATAACTTATTATCATATTTATTTTACTAAAATCACTCTGCAAAAGTAGTTAAGTGTGATATTTGGTTAAATATACAAATGTTCTACGCTTTTAGTGGTGTGTTCCCGATATGTTTCCGTACAGCTGCCATATTTGTTTACATGTTCATAACCCCTGCCTTTTATGGAGAGCAGGGTTTTGATAATTTTTAAGCACCTTTCCTATGGAAATCAATTGGAATCATTAGAGTAAAGGCAATTTTACAAAGTATTGTCCACATTTGCCCTAAATTACCATTATTTCAGTGTTTTAAATAGTTTTACTGCTACTTTAAATATAGAAATGTATTTTTGTACTGTTAAATATTGTCTGCAAAATGGCCAATCTTCTACCAAAGTTGGAGTACTTGTACATGGTGTAGAGGTTACAGGTCAGGTACAAAAAGCACAAACAAATTCCCAGGGTTTTTCCACTTTTATGCATTAATCATACACAAATAGAAGTATTGGTCGAGCACTGGGCTGGTCGAGCACAGGTACTGTGACTCTAATATTCATGGGATCAGCTGATTCACGGTAGATATGCATACATTGTCAAAAGTAAATAGTGCACAAATCGTGTAACCATGGCCCAAGTCCCTTAATTATTAGTCCAATTATTAATTGTACTAGATTACGCAATGAGAGGTGAGATTCTGACCAGAACAAACATATCTTGGCATCTAGGCACATCAATATATTTCAAGACTACTGGATTATAAATGCCTCTTTAATGTATCCAGTATGAATTGTCCAATTATACAGAGATGGACATATTCCTTGCTTTCTTGACAGCATTGCGTTAACAATATTCATTACACTGACACAGGAATAATATGATGACATGCAGTTGATAAAAATTTGTTATCCCAAAATAAACAAATCTAAATATTACATTAAACTTTCCAAGACAAGACATCTCAATGAGTATTACAAACAAACAAATTTACCAACCTCATCCCCCCAGTACAACACGTCCTTGGTCCGGTCACGTAATTTCTTGAATTGGTTTAAAAATTGTATAATCCCATGCGTTCTAACGTGGTCAGCATGACTTTTGGTGTCCTCCCAAGATAGTGGTGATCCCTCGGATAATAAACCCATAACTTGTCACGATATATCAACAGGCTTATTGCAAAGGAACTATTTAAATGAATGTGTGGTTTTGACTAGAACGGTCTACTTTTAAATATAATGATACGCTAGAGTGAAAAAATACTACATAATTTAGAACATTAGTGTTTACATTTGGAAAGCAGACTTGCGCATGCGCAGAAACTTAATACATTTACGAATTAGCAGTTTCACTTTTTTCGTCTATGAGGCTCTTCCGGGGATTAGTGGGAGTGTACAAATCACCCCATTAAATACGATGAAGAAAGAAACATAATAAAGGGGGTGGCGTATTGATGAACGCAGTGGTAGGCCTCTTGTTCTATGTTATGCGTAATAAGTAGGTAATTTTAAAGGCCCTAATTAGACCTAAATTAAACATTATACTACAACGTTATAAAAATTATTATAACGATTATTCAAATACAATGTATATTAATAGTATTTATACGGCTAACAACATTCTTATGCCATTTTATACAACTAGAATACTTAGTAACACATGTTACCTACCGGCTCCTTTGTTAAGAGCGGTCTAGTAAATCACTTACCGACCGGTTAACAGGTCTGCAAATAGATACCGACCGGTTATTGTTCTATTGTTCTCTATACAATAGAAAATATGTGAGGTCGAGAAACTCGTGCATTACAGTATACAATAGTCACCGTAAAATATCGCTATATTGTGGGGGAGGGGGGGGATAATGACCACTTTGAATAGGAAAAGGGTCGATATATATTTTAAAGATTAATCGAAATAAATTAGCGCATACGGCTGTAAGTACCCTCATAACTTATATTCCAGATTATTTGCGAGAAAAACGAACTGGCTACTGTTCTGGCGTTGAAGTTTTGTGTTTCGCCGATATTAATGAGTATAACAACGCACATTAAGCCTTTCTTTAAAGTTTGCTTTTCGGTATACCTAACATATTTGCCGAACTATATAGCTTCATAAGATACTAGTTTTCGGTATTTATTTCCACAACTATGTCTGAATTTGCACAATCCTGCATTATTTTAACAATTCTGCATTATAGGATATATACGAAGATTATATTATTGGTGCATATCGAATCAAAGTCAACTTCTGCATCTTTCTTTTCCAAAATATTACTTTCAGTGAGAGTATAGTTCATCTTAAGTATAAGACCGTTTTTATCATTTTTTCCCAGTTATTTTTACATTACAATTTGGATTTTGTATACCAGTACCAAGAATACGACTTGCGCTTCCATTCTAGACCGCGTGCTTACATGCGGTCTTATAACGGATTATGCTAATTAAGAATACACGGAAAGAAAATTCTTCCAAACATGGATGAAATTCTAAGAACATTTAAAATCAGCCATCATAAAAAACAACAACAACAAAACCCAACTTACATAACCGTGTAACTACATGTATTACTAATATTTATTCATAGAACCCCGTTGAAAAAAATCGTATATTTTAATTATATAAGAAATAGCCTGATCATCTATTTACCATGAAATTTATTATATATAAAGATAAAGTGTTCCGTTTTAATGATTAGAAAACATTTTTATCTTCCTCAGTATTTGTTTATATTATTAATATGTTATGTATTCATATATCAAAATAATGATCTTACCTTTCCCTACTCGACAAGTTCTGTTTTCATTTTCTGTGACTCAACTCAACAAGTACATTACCTAATGAAACACCACGAAAATCACGAGAATATTCAAATAACACCTGATTTGTGAACGAATGTATTACAAGAGCGTAGCGGATGGTATCTTTGCTTGGCTTTGGAATGCTTTCTTAAACATGATAAAGTACATAAGTAATATGTTTCTTGTGAGTAATATTAATAAAATTAATACTGAGCTAAAAACTGATATATGGATAGAAAAACAAAAGAGCATGTAGGTAAGATAGTTACCGCACTCGGAATAGGTCTGCATAGTATTTACAGACCCGGTGGCCTTTTAAAAACCTCGATCGCTACGCTCTCTCGGTCTTCAAATCGCCACCCGGGTCTGTAAATACTATGCAGACCTATTCCTCGTACGGTAACTATTACTTATATACAAGTACATTCTCTCCATAAATCTTCAGATTATGCTGGATTACATCTATATTTTTTTCATATATACATGTAATCTGATTTTCTAGCTGAATTCTTAAAACGGCATGTACATGTATCTCAATATGTTGCATAGGCCTACATACGCTTATAAAATCATTATATATACGCGAGATATGTTCTTAACTTGTATCCTTTTTTAACAAAGCTACATAATTAAATCAATTAAACCAATGTAAAACAAGAACATAGTCCCTCAATTAATATGACAAATATAAAAATATCATTACATTAATATTTATAGAAACAACACAGAAGGCGCACCAGCATAATTACATGCAACGTATCAAGGAAATGTATGTGTTTGTATAAGTTCTTAAATAACGATTTATTCCTTACTTATTCAATCGCTCGAAGTGGCTAGAATTCTCAATATATCTGGTACATACATGTAGTTACACGTGCACCCCCTTATGATCGATAAATATTTTAAATACATAAGCATGCCCTCTTCTCTCTTCACATTACCTACCTAAAGCACGTCTAAAATTAGGACAAAAAGTACGAGTGTAATATATAAATACGACCACACATTTCTAAGGATTCGTTCATTCAGAGCATGAATTAGAACTTGATCGTCACAGTGAGTCATGACCAGCTATTTATACTTGTACTGAGCTTATGCTAATAGTTCTTGTCAATTTTGTTTTTGTAAAAATAAGGTACAAATGTGGCCTTGGCAAACAGAAAATTTGAGCCTACAGTAAATTTCATTGAGTAAAGTTATTTTTGGCGCTGTGGCATGATTGATATATTTTGTTGTAGATACCTTTTAGACAATGCTACTTGCTAAATACCTAAAAGCGATTAATATGTCCTACAATTTAAAGGTAAAAAAGGATTTAACAAAAATGAATCCCAGGCGACAGCCTTTTGTCCAAGGGGTAGGAATTACAAATCTTTTGGGTAATGCTACTTATTATCTTATTATAAGTTCTATGTATATGAGTTTTAGACTAGAAAGGTTTTAGAATTTAAAGCATGTAGTCACAAGGTTGTTTTTTTTCTATTTTTTTTTTTGGGGGGGGGGGGGGTGTTTACGAATGCTATTCGAATATTATGAATTTGCCTATGACAAGAGCTAAGATGAGCTTAAACACACTGATACATAATTAAATCGCTTGAATATATGAACAAGTTAAATTAGCATTTAAGAGGTTCAGGATATGAGTAAGTACCTTTTTTCTGGGAAGTTTTTTGTGTTTGTTTGAGTTTGAGGAGTAATTTGTTATATGAGCCGCGTCACGACAAAACCAACATAGTGGGTTTGCGACCAGCATGGATCCAGACCAGCCTGCGCATCCGCGCAGTCTGATCAGGATCCATGCTGTTCGCTATCAGTTTCTCTACTTGTTTTAGAGTTGGTAAGCGAACAGCATGGATCCATGCTGGTCGCTAACGCACTATATGTTGGTTTTGTCGTGACACGGCTCATATTTCCTGTTTATGTCATAGAAATATTTCAGGGAAGGGCCCACGATAATGTTGTTAGAACTTTTGGCCCAACCCTTTTGTATGTACACTTGATAATGTCTGTAAAATTATGAAATTGTATATTGTGTGTATATTTATACAATAAAATATTATTAAACTAAATAGAAATATAGAAGTATAGGTGGCAGTACCCGAAAAAGTGTCCGTCAGTTTGTACCAGTTCATATGGTTTAAAACACAGTCATCATATTTTTTCTCTCCCGACATGGTAGTTGTACTTATATGTATGATATTTTATCATGCCATTACTATGACAACTGCCTGATAAAGCCTGTCTGAGAACATCAACCTTTCTCAGTCAGTGACTTGAGAACACTATGTTCCTACGCCAGATCAGCACTGATGATGTTTATTGTTGTTATTGTTTAATTGACTTTGCTGAATATTTATGATAATACACAGTAAATAAATTGTTAAAACAGATTGTACCAAAAATTGTGTTGTGTTATAAAATTATTGGTAAAAACCCTCGGACTACTTTTTTTGGCGTAAAACCCTCTTGTGGTTACCGTACTTTCAGAAATTTAGCGCCCCGAATTAAAAAAATAAGATGCAAAGTCATAACAGAGGCATGATAAAAAGAATAACAGGTTACTGTCTTTTGAGGAAGGAATTTCTCAGACTCGGCTAGATATGGTCCGGGTGGGCTCGACAAGCCTCGCCCCTTCCAGGACCATATCTAACCTCGTCTGAGAAACCCTTTCTCAAAAGACAGTAACCTGTTATTCTCTATATCTAATATAGTACTTAGCTTAATAATGTATGAAATGGTATGATAATCTGGGAATTCAGTGTGGCTCGCTGTCGTGATACACAGACACCTGAAATAGCATAGACTTGCACATGACATTTCAGGCAGTCTGTAATATTTATTTCATTGAGATAGACAAGACATGTTCCACACTATTTAGACCAGGAATATTATGTTTTGCCATGGTCCCTATTACAGCAAAGCAGTCATTCCCTCGCAACTTATCTATAGATAGATAAAACACACTGTAATTAAAAGACGAATTAATTAATGTTTCAAGGGAAAGCATCCACTTAATTACGTTAATATGGTCCGTGTATATACCTACCAGATAAATTAATTATCCATCGATATTTAATTATTTAACGTTACCTTTCTGCTTTAAGTGAACTAAGGAAGATTTTTTTTCTGATTATATTTACGATCGGTATTCTCTGTCATTTTTAATGGATCTATATATACTGAGTTGGTTTTTAAACGTAATCGTGATTGGTCTCTTCGGCGAAATGTTGGATAACAAAATATATCGACCGTGCTTAATTATCAAATGATACTGACTATTTCACTATAATTTAAGCATACCATTTGGCGTAGTTGCTCATGACGTAGTGAAAGGGAGGCAACTCCCAAGACCATATCGCCAATCTCCTACGCAGTGATCTTCCCTTATCAGTACAGAGATCTGAAAAGGGAGGTAATCACTTTTGCAGATTTACCTCTCTTCTTATGCCATATTTACTTCTGATGATATTGCTTTGTAATGAACACCCTAGCAATGTCCTCCAACTTTAAACAATTATCATAAAAAGATTCTTGACCTTTTTAGACTGTATAATCATTTATTGGATACAATTAATATACGTCACTGAAAGATTATATATACATGATTTACCTAACAATGGAGGAGCAGTTACTAAACACTGTATACATTGAAAAGCAGTCACTTCTCAGTAACCCAAACACTCATTTTGTTAGATGAAATATCTAAAATATAAAAGTAACATTGTATTTCTCAGGAATACATCCAGTTAAGAATATTGAAACAGGATTTTGCAGCACACTTTACAATTTCAGCATTAGAAAAAAATGCACGACAGCTGACTACTATCTGAAAGACCTACACAAATCTGGAAAAAAAGTATGATCCCTCGGAAGCATTAATCACAATAAAATTACATGAAAAATTGCAGACTCGGTTTGATTGAGTCTTTCAATGAGGGATAATGAAAAAGTGCAACATCCCTCTCACGCCCCTAGCACCGACTTGAGCGGTACTCGATTTTCGACTCTAAGAAGTATTGTAAATCAATGATCCCAAAGGGACCAGAAAAATATAACAACAATGAAGAGAAGTACAAAATGTTTCGTTTACAGCTTCTACTTTTTGCATATAATACGATACTAATATATGATATAAGATAATAATCGTTTAATCAAATTAGCATTTTGATGCTTGATAAATCTACAAATGTATTACAATTGTTAGAAACTGCTATTGTTAAATGGTTTCATTTAGCAGGTAACAGGGCGAGGCATTTATCTTTGTAATATATTGCGCTGAACCTTGTCTTTTTTGTTGTTGAATAAAGATTTTCCATTTCTATTGAGTCTACATGTATATATTTTATATATGTTTACGTTAAGTAAATAGATATTTGTACATAAGGACAACTTTTGAATCCAATTTGTTGAATTGGACAAAACTTCAATATGCTTAGCGGTCAAAATTAAACGGTATTCACAACTTTTCAGTTCTCAGTCACGTTCCAAACAAAAGTCAAATTAACACCATCATGTCGATTATAAATATATGGGCATATGAATCAATCTTTGTATATAGGGTTTTTGAATGAGCAATATAAACAAAGATAAAGTGATGAATAGAGGACTGGTCTGTTTAAATCTAATATATTTCATCCGCTTAAAAACTCCTATAAATTAGTAGTTATCTGTCAACAAATATTTGAAAAAGAAAAGACCCTCGACAAAAAAGATTACAATGTACTTTACTCTCATGGTGCCTGTACCACGTGACATCTTCGGAGTTGGTCTTCAGATACATACAAGATACCCTTAATTGTTTTCCAACCGAAAATTTCCCGGCAACGCAGTGAACCAATGATTTTAATTGATCTGGGGAAAAAATCTTATTATTGTGGTCGTACAATAATTGTCCAATTCTAAAACTCGACAAAGTATTTTGAAATCGTTGACTTACTCAACTTCTCGAAGGATGTAATGTCCCTTTTACACGTTTAACAAAACTTCCGGAAACATGACTAATATCTGACAGGAAATGAAAACTTTGAATGTGACAATTGTGTTACTTATACATGTACATTGTATATTTTGTATCCTATTGTGTTGATTTACAAAATTAGTTGATTACATACACGGTATCATGATAAAATGTAAGTACTAAACGTATAGTGATATTGTTTTACAATACAGACAATAACATTACTTTTTATAATATTTCTTTCTGTTTATTCTGTATGTTGTCTTTCTTCATTAAGAAATCCATTTTTTAATTCTTTAGAATTGTCAAAAATGATAGTATTTCTTTGGCATACTATGGGCCTTTAAAATTTTAAAACTTTTGTGCTGTTGATAAATACAGGTGCACATTACTTTAAATTTACTCTCTATTTGTCATGTACTAACTAAGTTTCATTTCTTGGATTATTCATGCCAATAATGATATACATGTATATATAACTGTGTAAAAACATAGTGAAATATGCGTATTATATATGTATATGTTTTAAAATTACGACATAGGAAATCAAAGTACAGAAAATGTTTAATTCATCCATTAAGAAAGGGAAACGTGGGGAAATATTGTGAATTTGGCACAATAACGATCACTTAAAATTGTATCAGTTTAGACTGTTCATGTATACTTACTGCTTAAGTTTATCAACAGAAGTTTTCTTTTTGGTAACTTTCGGAAAAAAGGAATATGTACATTCAGTTAAATGTGTTTAGGCTCTATGTTGATTTTGAAGTGCATACATATATATATATATCTGTGCTTGTAATTTATAAAGTTATTGTTTGAATTTTGAAAAAAAATACCAGTACTTGCAAAATACATGTAAGAAAGAAATATTTTAGTGTACATGTATTATTTGAAGTGACATTTTTAAATGCACAAAACCATAATTAAACAGTAAAAACCCTATTTAAACTAGCAAAAGAATATTTCGTTCCGGAATGTTTTCTTCTGTTTACGTGTAATATTCATGTATTATATATACTTATTAAATGAATTATGGAGAAATATTGATGAAATAATATGCATACATGCATTTTCATTTTCCGTATTTTCACTGTAAAAAATTATTTTTACAGCAGTTTAAAATAGTTTCCGTATTTTCACTAATGTCATGTCGGACTATTTTCTTCTTAATTCAGAAAATGCAAAAAATAAAAAAGCCAGTCTTTTGAATCGTGAGGTCAAAAACAGAGAAAAAATTATAGTAAACAGAACAGAGAAAAAATTATAGTAAACATTTCATAAAGAATGGCTTTATAGACTAAATTTATTCAATGAAGTATTTATGTACTTAATTATGGTAAGTTTTTACAGAAATTAATCGCAAAGTTTTTACAGAAATTAATCGCAATCTTCCAATTGTACAGGCGTACAAAAAAAATAATAAACTCATGCTGGCAAAAATGCTTGTGAAAAACATTGTGTTCTAATTTGTAACATACCCATAAGCAAGTGTACTCAAGTCTACTATATAACGCATGGTGCTGTTATAAATTCACACATAGTCCAAACAATAAATTTATTTTAAGTTGTAGCACACCCTTTAGTATGTAGAGGTCAGAAACAAGGACACACATTTTGTCATCTTATTGTATGGGACCACGTTTGTTCCGCATTGAAATATTTCAATAATGTCAGATAAAAATATGGGGAGAAAAAGGGAATGTCGTCTGCTAGTATTGTTAGCGGTTGACATAAATATAGCATGGAATCGATTTTGGCTTTATCTTATGTAATGTAATGTATTTCATTTCAAGTACTAGTATATATTGATGTTTTCTTTAAATATTAAAACGATTAGAAGTCCCGTTTTTTTTAAAAATAATTTGTGATTTTGGGTCATATTTCTTGTACTACAATGTACCTTATAAATTTGTGCCCTATTTAGATTCTATTGACATACCTGTAACAATATTTAACATATTAACAAAATTTCTTCTAAAAGAAAATCTTTATAATGCATCACCCGTCCCTAGATCTCCATGCAATGTAAAGCGCGCGCGATAGTGGGACAAACAGGGCATGTATGTCTCAGCTTGGCAGGGCAAATACAGTGGTTTTGTTTAGGCGCTAAAATATTTCCCCTGGCAGTACATGGCATTTAGTAGCGCTTACATTACATGACTATCACCGCAGTGCACGCCATTTACCAACGTTTTTATTACATGACTATCCCCGCAGTGCATGACATTTAGCAACGTTTTTATTACATGACTATCCCCGCAGTGCATGCCATTTAGCAACGTTTTTTACATGAATATCTCCGAAGTGCATGACATTTACAAACGCCTTTATTGTATGACTGTCTCCGCAGTGCATGACGTTTAGCAACGCTTTTATTACACGCCTTTCCCCGCAGTGCATGACGTTTAGCAACGCTTTTATTACATGCCTTTCCCCGCAGTGCATGACGTTTAGCAACGCTTTTATTACATGCCTTTCCCCGCAGTGCATAGCAGTGCATGACATTTAGCAACGCTTTTATTATATGACTATCCCCGCAGTGCATGCCATCCAGCAACGTTTTTTACATGAATATCTCCGCAGTGCATGACATTTACAAACGCTTTTATTGTATGACTATCCCCGCAGTACATGGCATTTAGCAACGCTTTTATTACATGACTATTCCCATAGTGCATGACATTTAGCAACGCTTTTATTACATGCCTTTCCCCGCAGTGCATTACATTTACCAACACTTTTATTACATGACTGTCCCCGCAGTGCATGACATTTACCAACGCTTTTATTACATGACTGTCCCCGCAGTGCATGACATTTACCAACGCTTTTATTACATGACTATACCATAGTGCATGACATTTACCAACGCTTTTATTACACGACTATCCCGTAGTCAATCGCATCTTCTCGGCCCTTTCCTTAAGGCATTCGGAACTGCCTCGGCCATTATCTACAATATTGACCTCGGAAACAATACGGATTGAAAGTAGTTATACCACGTGGTTTACTGATGTAAACAAAAACAGAGATAATGTAAAACGAATGTATATATTTGACATCTAACGCCTGTTTCGGTACTCTTTTGCTTGAAAATATGTCTGACAACAATTTGTACTTTAAATATGCCCACTGATGTTCAATTTTAAACAAATCTGACGAAATGTCAACAGGTTGGTTTTTTGTACTTTCGGTTTCTACAACCATAATAATAAATATATAAATAATTATTTTTTTGCTTTTGTACCTATGATATCACTTATTTTAGGTGAACCTTTACTACATATATTGGAAATAAACTTTTAAACAACTCCCAGCATTAAATTACTATTTGTTTACATGTTTAGTTTCTTAATTAATTAGCGTAGGTTAGACCGAAATACCGCATCCGTTCTGTGTATTCATACTATTGTGTTCGAGGTCCTTATCCGAAGACTGACGGAAAGGGCCGAGTAGTTGCGATTGTCCTTAAGGATAAGATGAATAATAACCGAGATGTTCCGGTTGTCCCCGCGTGCCCTCCCAAGCGTATGTCATTCAGGGAGGGGACGGAGTCTCATTTGACTACACAATTCGCTTATCTTAAATACAGTGATCAAATACAGGTTGAAATTCTAGGCCAAGAAGTATAAATATTTCACCTTTAATGGTTTAAAACTACACTTACATGAAAATCGTTTTAAAGCAATAAACCAGATTAAATGGAAGGCGATTAAAATCTTACACGTTAAGAAGATTGACTGAATTTAGACGCAGCGACTATTTTGCAACATTCCAATCCCTGTAAGTAATATGGTTATCATTTATAGTAAGAAGTATCAATCTAAATTATTAATGTAAATACATGTAATCAAAACAGATAATGATGCAGCTAAATGGTAAACATCAACAATGTCAAACACAAATAATACATACGGATAAAAACAAATTACATAATTTACATCTAAATTGGAAAAAAAAAATGAAAGCAATAAATATCACTTAGTTGTTATTACATTACGTAAATAATAAAACGAAAAGATCAAATGATGTCAGTTATAGAAATATATATAATATACTAATACAAATATACTCTTAAAATTGTATATTTATAGACAAAAATATACAAAGTAGATAATTATATAACTTAAATTAACTAACAATTAAAATATGTAAAAATATCATATTCATAAGCTCTGCTTTCATTTTATTTTCATCAAGCCTCGTTTTTTCCATTTCTGAGTCTAAAACACAATAATTAAACTCAGTTAAACAGTGTTCTGTACTATATGAATATAAAGTAACTTATAGAGTACAATATGAATTTGATATGGATTATGTGGACTCTAAAAATGAAAACGGGGCTAGAACCAGTACAATATGCATTTGATATGAAATTTGGACTCGAAAAAAAAAAAAAAAAAAAAAAAAAAAAAAAAAAACGAGGCTTGATGAAAATAATTTGAATTTGATATTTTTACATATATTAAGTGGGGGGAAGTTGGGGGTGTCAGAAAATGAAAACGATGCTTGATTGATAATTTTGAATGCAATAATGATTTATGTTAGATCATCATTTGGTAAAACGCATGAAATAGAAGAACAGAATACTGATGACGAGTAAATAGAAGAATGATAAATTCAAAAGCTGCAATGAATATAATGGAAATAAATGAACGTCTGAAAATGCATGTTTCATTCCATAAAACATATGTAATAAAAATACCATCCAAATACATTTGTAGTTTGAAATGAAATTATTGTAAAAAGGGATCGGTATATATACAAGTAGCTTTGGGATATGATTTAAGCATTGAAAAGTACATTAAAAATCTCGGGGTTATTTAAATGTAAACTTTTACCACCCCGTAAATGCATCGTCTAATATTTTCTTTAAAGGTATGCAAATTTGGATATTTCTTAACTTTCTTTCCAATATTCAAGATTATTTCACTGAGCTTAAACCTGTAAACATTTACATTAGAATTAAGACGTTCAAAAATAGCCGACAGCTTTGTGGACACTGTGTAGTTGTATTATTACTATAGGTGACCCAGCTAGATAGATGACAATTATTTGATCATACCCTATACGACTTTATGTACATTCAGCTTTTAAAGTGAAGCAAATAACACAGTGAAGTAAAGAAAAATTTCATTTTACATAGCTGAGATAGGAGAAAAATCTAGCGTTTATAGAAATATCTGGAAAGAAATTAACACTTTTTATAAGATGTGTTGTTAAACTGAGAAAATAGTGACGCACGTTTATAATATGTGTATGAGCTTTTGTGGGAAAAGTGAATTATAGGAAAAGGAAAACTCACAGTGGGATGTAGTATGACACGGAGGATAGATATTATCGTTAAATATTGAGAAAGGAATTACAGAAAAATGTAAGTATTTTGTAATCGACCATCGCCATGTGCGACACGCCTGTATATAATATACATGTTAATATGATAAACTTTATCATGTTAATGAAATTTTAGGTTTATTTATTAAACTTGTATAAATGTTTGTTAAATGTAATGGAAAAAAAGTTATATCAGCTAGTTTGAGGCGCATACAATCTAAAGAATATACTTTAAATTGTACAACTGCGTAGATAAATATAGTATCAGTGTTGTTTACGTCATGGACTGTTAGCCATTCAATGTTTCTGTAACATCTTATATGTAAATTAGTGTAATGATTTTTTAAAAATTATTTATACATCTGAAAGGCACGCAATTCGAACAATGAATACGACGAGATGTAAACTTTATCATGTGATTTTAAAACAATATTGTATATATCATTGTACCGTATAGGAGCACTGGTCAAATACAAATTTTATCAGCTGTATAATACATTGTACTTATAAAACAATTTTATACTGTCAAAAAGACTCCGCAAAATAAGTCATTAAAATACAATACTAAGTATACAAGGAAACTAGTTAAACAGATAACAGGATGAAGTTATATAGTGCCCATCCTGTTGGCAATGGTCTCAAAAGGTCCACACCATCCCTACCACTTCTCAATCATATTACGAGCAACTTTACATTATTATGAATAATCGTGGAGATGTTCCTGGTGCTACTTTTTCTATTTCCCACTTAATGCTATCATCATATTTATACGGTCTCCCGTATGGGCCATCGCAACACATAAATTACTCTAAACAACGAAAACACGAAATTGGAAAAGTCGAAAAAAAAAACGAAATTATGATGAAAAGTGGAAGCAACGATAATGAAAGTCGAAAATACAATGGTTAAAAGTCGAAGTAATGAAACCTCGATATAATTTCGTGTTTTCACTATTGTAGTTTCCACCCTTCACCATCGTGGCTATACTCGACCTATAAAATTTGAATTATAAATAAGGTCAATTTACATCGGATAAACGATAGGTTTGTCACGACTAACTTCTGCATCATTATTCAACTGTAGTCATTAATTCAGATGGTAATTTGACTCGGCATCAATTTGCTGCTCGCTTAAAGCTGTATGCCAGCAGATGAGTAAATTTGTAGATTTTTGTTATATATAAATAATAAATTCGTAATGCAGTTAAAGCCTATGCATGTTTCATTTTTATCCCCTTTAAAACCTGGACTGTACTATACTTATGCATAATTTTACTTGCTATGAAATAAATTGTTTGAAAACTAAGTGCCGAAAGCCAAGGCAAATCCAAAAACATAAACACTGCTTCAATACTATTGTGTAAAATCAATATTTCGTTCATTTTACATTTTTTACTATACTGTATATAGAAATATTTGAAATTTATCAATGTACACACACAAAAAATGTAAGCTGGCATTCTGCTTTTAAAAATTTAATCTTATATTCAAATTTGTTCAGATTGGGGAAATAATCATGTACAAACGTTTTTAAACATGAAAGAAAACACTTAAAATACACTTCAAGGGTATATGTATTTAAATTAGAAAAAAGAATTATGCTAATCTGTGCACATAATACTAAGACGCTCTAATTCTTCCACGATTGTAAGCTCTTTTTGAAACACATCTGTTATCAATGTCGTTAGATATATATTAGAATGAATATTGTCTTCTTTGTCGAAACTATAAACTATTTTATATAATAATAATAATAATAATAATAATAATAATAATAATAATGATAATAATAATGATAATGATAATGATAATGATAATGATAATGATAATAATAATAAACAGTCACCATGGTCACGTGAACATGTGAGGGCAACACTGTATAAATATATTAGATGATAAAATATGTTAAGGCGTACCAATAACGACCTGATGTAATACAAGGAAAATAAAAAGTGAAAAAAGAAAAAACAAAACAATTTAATCTGTCAAAGTGTGTAACTTTGTCTTGTCTAGGACTTTGCTTTATTATTTTTGTTTAGGTGTTTAATCTATTTTGTTAACTATACATGTACATGTAATTGACTTACAGTATTACTTAATTACAATGACATTCTAAACTTCCCTCCAGTTCAACTCAATTATCTGTAATTAATTTTGTAAGTATACAATCAAGTGTAATTATGTAATTATGTGCCAAAGATAAGTTTTTCCCCAAAGGAGAATAGTCTCAAAGTGTGACTCCGATTAACTTCCCTGATCCGAAGTTTGACGAAAAGGGCGAAGTTACGAATGAGTAAACGGATGAAAATTTTATTTCAAAGGATAATAAATGTCAACTTTTGGTCAACAAGTACTTTAGTTTACAGCTTCTCGACTTTAAACGATTATTAGAGTGTTTATATTATGTAGATATTTGTGAACTTTAGACAAGTATTTCTTCCGGCTGTTTGTTATTTCACATCACGTGATACAGAACAAAGTATAGACGGTATCTTACAATCTATAAATTTGTTATTCATTCATTGCTAATAAAACAGTCATAACTACACGAACATAGCTCAACACTAGAACATAGTGCAACACTAGAACACAGTGCAGCACTAGAACTTCTTAAACATTAGAACATAGTGCAACTCTAGAACATATAGTGCAACAATGGAACATATTGCAGCACTAGAACTTAATAAAAGCATTAGAACATGGTGCAACTCTAGAACATGTTCAACAATAGAACATAGTGCAGCACTAGAACTTAATAAAAGCATTAGAACATGGTGCAACTCTAGAACATGTTCAACAATAGAACATAGTGCAGCACTAGAACTAAATAAAAGCATTAGAACATGGTGTAACTCTAGAACATGTTCAACAATAGAACATAGTGCAGCACTAGAACTAAATAAAATCATTAGAACATAGTGCAACTCTAGAACATGGTGCAACACTAGACCAAAGTGCAACACGATTTGTCTTACAATATATGAATACTTCTTTTTGTACAATATATGACAAGGCTTAACAGAACAGGGTGACAATAATAATAATAATAGTGATAATAATAATGATAATGATAATAATACATATAATAATAATAATAATGATAATAATAATAATAAAGACTGTATACAGTTATGCAAGTCCGGTTTTCCCCATAATCCTCTGTCAAATGTACATATATATACTAGTAGTAACAAGGATTTTATAAACTATAAAATATTGACAGATTGTTATACAGAGTATAAAAATGAAAGATATAGAAATTAAAAAACAATGTAAAGATTTCAAATAAGACATTTACTTTATCAGCCATATGTAGCTTATAAACTGTGACATTTCGTGAACACGAACAACAAAAATGTTAAAAAATCAAAGGGCTGCAAGCTCTGTGGTATTTTCTGATCTTTGCAATCTAAATCATACTGACTATCTGTATGTATTTTCCTATATAAGTTTATTTTTATATACTATAATTCATCTTACGCAGCGACTGCGTTAAGATTTTTTTTTCTATAACAGTTTGAGATTGATACATTGCATGACTAGAGTTGCATCAAAAATCATTTTTTATGACAGCCACACTTTATCCTTGCATATCGTGGCTACTTCCTTAAAAAAGACACTTCAAAAAAAAGTTGCCTCGACTAGGATTTGAACCTTAGGCCTCTCACACCCTAAACGAGCGCGATACGAGCGCGATACTCCTGCACCACGGTGAAGTAATACGTAATATGTAGCCTGAATAAAAACAAATACATTGTAATTCTAAATTGAGAATTTCCATTTCGTGTTTGTAATCCTTATCAATTTCGAGGTATTTTGTTCACGATAAACCTGTTTAACACTGATAAAAATAATTTAGCGAAAATCTTCTCGCCAAAACAGTCCAACATGTATATATTCCACTACTCGGCAGTCAGATTTATTTGTGTACTACGCCCTGGAGTATTCAGTAATCGACATAGCTAAAAATAGCATTTTCTTTGATTAAAATGATATTCATCCGCGAAATTTGTGATTGTAACCTCATATTTCTATTGACTAATCTGAACTTTCAATGCACTGTAATTCGTTAAATGCCTACATTAAAAATCATTATGTCTTTAAAATTGCTGGTTTTTAAGCAGTTTTGAGTGAGAACTACTTTGCGTTTTTAGGTCTGTTAGGAAATTTTGTGTTAGACCGTGGATGTTAGCTATGTATTTACTGATCTTGCGATCAGATACAAAAACATTTTTTTTAGAGATTAGGATTGAAAGAAGTCTTTGTTCCAAACATCTTAATTGTATATTATTTGTGTTAGTAAAAAGGTTTTGTATTTTATCATAGAGAGATTGCATTTAGAAATGGCCGTTATACAAATGTATATGTGTAACATTAATATTGTTGATATGACTAAATTGTGTACAACATTTTTGGCTTTGTACAATAAGACATGTCTACATACATCAATACATGTTCTTGTTCAATATCAAACTAGTCTTCGTTTTATTTGTAGAACAACATTTTATTCTATAATAATGAAAGAAGTATCACACAGACATTGTCAGTGATAGTGCAAGTTTTTAAACAACAACAATATTAAACAAACATAATTTTTCTTGGCATGACACCTTTTTTTTTATACGATATGAAATAAGCTTACATTTCAGGAAAATCAACAGCAGACACAATAAATATAGATAAAACATTCCTTAATATGGCTTTTTCAATATTGAGTATTCTAATGACGCACCATTATTATATGTGACTGTTCATGCAATTGTATCGTTCTTCATTTATTTTCAGGGAGGTCCTTGCATTTATCCCGTCCTTCAAACGGCTCTTTAACAGCCGCTGTGACGACTGGGTGGACAAGATAAATCATGTCTACACCGTCATGCTATTGCTGGTGTTTGCCGCCGTTGTCAGTACGGCACAATATGTGGGTTCACCAATATCTTGCTGGATTCCTGCAGAACTGAAACATGATGAAAAATATTTTGAAAAATATATACATAATTATTGTTGGATTAAAAATACGTACTACATTCCAATGTTTGACGTGATTCCAACGAACATTAAGGAACGTGAGGTAAATAGTTAATTCTTTTGATCATAACCATCTGTAATATTTATAGGAAATAGGGCTACAGGCTGAATTCCTGGAACAATTTAATGTACACTTAAGTTAAAACATTACATTGCTCTTGTTGACAGAGCTACTTCACTTGTGGTATTCGATACATTTCCTCTACAATGTATGTGCTAGGAAGTGATTTTTAAGCAACTTTTATCTAAATTTTCAAATTAAAAAAAAAAGAAATTGTAAATATAGTATTGTTTTCTTAGTATTCTATAGAGTGATGAGCTCTTTCGTTATAATATTGTACTTGTTATACAGTGTAAAATTAAAATATGATAATATTTTTTATTAAATGAACCAAAAAGCTGTCACTTTAATTTACAAAATAATTCATAAGCAAATTACAACAAAAAAAAGATGAATTCGATATACATGTATGATATCATATATATACTTATAGTCAATATATAAAAGTTTAATGAATTTTAAGAGAAAAGAATGTGGACTGCAACTATGCAAATGAAAGTCAAATGTACAAATATGATGTACATTGTCCATATATCCTATAATAAATCACATAAAGAAGAATGGGTGACCTTTTATTATTCGTATAAAAACACATGAACCAAAAACTTCGTCTTGGTTCGGCGAATTACTAAGACTTTGATGACATTACTTGTTTTGTTGCTAATGGTGATTGCAAGGATTAATTAATTAAGGCGCGGAAAGTAAAGAAAATTTTCACAAAATTATTAAAATACAGAAATTTGATATGAGACATTTCTAAATCATGTATGTTTTTATTTTGTTTCAGGAGGAGGAAATTACCTACTACCAATGGGTTCCAATATACCTATTACTGCAGGCCTTTTTATTTAAACTGCCAAATATACTGTGGAAGATGTTACACGAGGGTTCCGGTCTTAATGTCGATAAACTGATCAAAAATGCGCAAATTTCGCAACATGCATCTCCGCAGGACCGCACAAACGCTTATGAAGGTTTAATCATGATGATAAATAAATGGATACGAGTCAGTCAACCGTATCATAACTCTAGGTTTTCGCGTTTTAAGGATACGCTTTCACGTATGCTCTGCTTTGTTTGTTATAAAAGAAGAGGAAACTTTTTAACAGGCCTATACTTAACTATGAAATTACTTTATCTAGTGAACGTTGTGGCCCAGTTGTTCTTTTTAAATGATTTTATTGCCAATGACTCTAGCAGAATGTTTGGATTAGAATGGTTGCAATCATTCAAGACAATGACAGTTGACGAGGAATCGCCAAGGTTTCCACGTATTACCCTGTGTGACTTTGACATCAGGCAGATGGCCAATATACAAAGGTTTGTTCGATTGTATATTTGAATATTATATTCCTTTAGTTCAGAGGATGGGTTTACGCTCTACAATCTACCCCTGACGAAATGTCAGAGAAATATAGTGTTGGTGTTGTTCGTTTGTGTGTCCTTTAGTCCGCTTTGAGTGACAGACCGCAAACGCCGTATGGAACGGAATTCAACAAAATTGTTTGTCCTCCTATAACAAATGAAGAGTCCTTCATATTTCTAAATTAATTTCTATAATAAAGATGGACTGTGGTTTTGAACAAGTTTCAAGTGTAAACGTATTAATATAATGACTTTTGTTTTAGTTGTCTTCATCGACCCCAACGTTTTGCTCTTTTACCGAAAAATGAAAGGCAGTGCCAAACAATTACGATAGAAAATTACACACCAGATCTTGGAAGACAATATCATTTTTTATTTGTTTACATTTGTACGTCGTGTATTGATATATAAATATTCCTTTTTTATCTTATTATGAAATTGGAAATCACAGTTTAATAATAATTAAAGTAGCTGTACAACTCTACATAATTTAGTTACATTAAATATGTTCGATATACATCATTCATTTGTTAATTTCAGGTATACAGTGCAGTGTGTATTACCGATTAATTTGTTCAACGAGAAAGTATATCTGTTTCTATGGTTTTGGTTTGTAATGGTCGCCTTCCTTACATTTTACAATTTGTTAAAGGTATGTAATTTAGATCTTACTATTCTACATATAATGACAATTGTCTAATGTCACTATGCTATGTATGGTATGTGCACGGGGATTATAATTTTTCTATACCATTCATATTATGTATAATAATTGTATAGAATTTGCTTTCTTAGTACTACATATGCTTATCCCCATCGATAAGACTTTTGCAACATGTATTTCACAGACACTGATGGACAAAGTGATTGTCAGCCCTTGTATTTCGCTGAGACTTTGATAATTTTGCCTCAAATATTTATGAGTAAGATTTGGAAATGATAGGCTTCAGTTTTTCTACGGTTTTGCGCTCGTTCGTCCGTCCGTTAGCCACATCGATGTCCGCTCAATAGGTTGACAACAAACTGTACATGTACTAGGTTTTTCTATCTGAGATGCTGGTCATGGCCAGAAAATGATCTCTATGTAAATTTTGAGGTCATTAGGTCAAATGTCACAGTGACATTGTCCGATAAATAACTTATGTTTTTTTTATCTTTTCGTTTTGGGTTTTGAATTTTAAGGTAGAACGCGACACTTTGCGAACTTTCGAGTAGCGTCTTGAAAATTGGCATGCAAAAAGTTGACCATATTTCTGATTACGTTCCGTTGATTTAATTTCAATAGTTTCAGCCAAATTTTGTACACACGGCGTCAAAGTTGACCATCAAAGCCCGTTTTTGAACATGACGTCGTTGCGTATCCTTGGCAACTGTTATGGGTATTTCAACGCCATTGGCGGACAAAATATCTTAAATTCTACAGCATTCGACGGAAAGTATTTTTTCCTTTAAGCTGATATAAAATTTATCGTTTTACGCCAAAAAATGTTTGAAAAATGGAAAGAAAATTGTCAATTTTGTGTAAAATTTGACGTTAAGTTTAGCCGCAATTTTCGGCTTTAAAGCGGCTTATTTAAAAATTCCTGAAATAAATTTTTGATTTTTTTCTTTAAACGTACTTTAAAATGTATACTCAGTCAAAATAACTAAAAAAATTAGGGGGTTACCGACTCAAATTTTTCGGTACACGTGATTTTATTTCCCCCACCCCTTTGGATAAAAGTCACGCTATCACGGGCGTTTGTTATTTTTATGTCATTAAACGTTCGCCCTGTGTCAAAATCCCGCTATAAACGGAATTTTACGCCATTATGACCACTACGGAAAATATATGGATACAATAAAGGGTACGGAATTCCGAATATTATAGATAGACAGGTTAAAATAAGTAAAATTTGAATACTTAGATGTACGAGACCGTATATCATGCAATACGTATATGACTAATATATACCGTGATTCGTACCCTCGTTCTATACGGGAACTTTGTATGATGTCCGTATGTACTAAAATACGTATTTTCTTTTTAATTAGAAGGTCAGATTTTACCAAAATATGATTATTTTTATTCTTGTAAATATACATTTTGGAATACGGATGTACTTCAGAATGACCCACTGTCTACAAGAGGAAAGAAATAATAGTCTGATCTGACATTTGTCAGAATAACATTTTAAATAGTAAAACTTTGAGTAAAATGTAATATTTCCATGTTAATTGCATACTGATTAAATGGTCGGTGAACAGAACATATAAAACATTGACAGATCCGCTACAGTTCCCGTAGCATGTACTGATAAAAAAATGACAATATATATTGAAATATCTTTATTTTGTATAAAGATTTACAACGCAACACTCCTTTGTGCAGTCGCCTGGTTCGCTAAACATCCGCAGATGTGTATTTACAGCGTTTTATAATATTTCATGTTTAAAATACTGTTTTTAAGTTTTCCTGTTCAAAATAAATTCTGCCATAAATTTGGCTATACAGTGAATAATGAATATTTGAAAAGGCCGATTTGATAGTGATGTTTATAATACAGCATTTATGGTGAATCCTCAATTAAACGTTTTTTTAACATTATGATATTCTAAAATGATGAGCAAAACGAGAAAAAAATGTATTAAAGATGTTTATTTACTTGTAGAATCGAACGTGCTACATCTGTAATCCAACACCCACTGAGCTAACGTTTCAGACATGACTGTTGCTTCACGCTTATATAATTGACTTAAATTCATTTATGAATTTATTTTAATTTGTCAATATTTCACACAGTTATTTGGCATATACTCTGTCAAGTTGTTGTAATAGTTTTTGCTAACAAATGAAATTCAAATTCTGGTTTTTAATAGGTGAAATAAAATACATATCACTCACAGTATATCACTCATAGTGTGGGTAATACAAAATGTATAACTTTGCAGAATTTTTTGTAGACTACGTATTAATTTATGATCGAATTTCCGTAAATTTCTAAATTTACATAAAATATATAGTTGCTTATTGTTCCTTATGGCATATCTCTCGATTCAAGTTTATTAATTTTAATGTATTACAATATCAAAAAGTTACGCCGCAATGATAACTGTCCGCTGTATTTGTTTGCGCAGCGTACGCATTGACGTTAAATGTCTGACGTCATTTTCTGTACATTCGTCTGTTTACAATTCCATATGAAGTTATTAACCATGCTTAAAAACAAGAAGAAAATTTGTTTGTTTTTCGTACATTTTTTTCAGCAAACATAAATGTCACAAAACGGAAAGACGATAATAAATTCAATAAAATTGCACTTCGACCAAGTCCATGATAGACAATTGTTGTTACATATCTCACTGCTGTCAGTTCCTTTTTGCTGAAATAACACGTTATATTGAAATGTACCTGTATTTAGACTTTACTAGCAAATCAGAAAATCGAGTATATATATCAATCAGAAATTGTGACATGGTCGTAAAAAATAGCACATATGTTATGAATAAGCAAAAATATCAACGCCTAAATCCAAGGCTAAGATTTTAAATATAAATATGCTTTTTCATCGTCAGGTCTCATTTTAAATTTTAAGCATTTGCAATGGAACATTGTTGTTGTTTTTTCATATGTATAAGTAAAACTCTAGAACAATTCTCCTGATAAGCTGAACATTATTGCTGCACTTTGAAGTTTCAATCGTATCTGCATACGTCGAATTTCGTTACAAAATTACTCAAGGGGTGGGGGAAATAAAATCACGTGTACCGAAAAATTTGAGTCGGTGACCCCTTTGACGCCGTGTGTACAAAACTTGGCCGAAACTATTGAAATTAAATCAACGGAACGTAATCAGAAATATGGTCAACTTTTTGCATGCAAATTTTCAAGACGCTACTCGAAAGTTCGCACAGTGTCGCGTTCTACCTTAAAATTGAACACCGACATGCGGAGCTCTCTTATCAGGGACGGGGAAAGAGTGAGGTCCACAATCCAAGTGTCTGTGAAATATACAATCACAATATTTAAGATATTGTTCAAACATTTTCAAATGTGAAATATATCAAATTGATAATGATATTATCCTTATTACAGTATATATATATATATTTAAATATAAACAGTGTTATGTTCTTTTAATATTCTAAGCTATGTTTGCATTTCCGAATATATAGTCACCATTCCAACACTAACTGATTAGTACTTTTGCACTAGAGATGTATTTTACGGGAACTGTGTATACTTAAGAAAGAAAATGATGGTATAGAATGCATGTTTATTTTTCAGTGGATATACTTGATTGTGGTAAAAAGAAACAACTACGCATATGTGAAAAAATATCTTAAAATCAGCGGGAAACCTTTGCAGCCCTCTGATAAGATAGTATGTAAAAAATTTGCCGAGCACTATCTGCGGTAGGTTTCTTGTCCATTTCAATAAATATATATACCCGCTCAAAATAGTGGATGATAAGAGTTATATTATTTTGCACATTGATTCTTTGCAAATTTTTCCAAACTGAAATTAAGATTATTAAAATATAAAATATACATGTATAATGGTTTTAATGTACATGTGTATCAGTTACTGCTTCTAATTAGTATAAATTTACAAGAATAAAACAGTTTTTAATTATTTTTCAGAGATGATGGTTGTTTTGCTACACGAATGATCAGTATCAATACATCTGATTTGGTCGTTACAGACATGATCAGTAGCATGTTTTTAGAGTTCAGAGAGTCTGAATATCCGAATGTATCCGAAAATAGGGAGGAACCAATCATATCTGATGACGACAGGAAAATGAACGCAGCACCAAATCTAAATCATAATCCACACCACCCTGGTGCAACCGGAAATCCAAGTGATGACGTCATAAATCGTAGAAATAGATTTAATCGTCAGAACAGTATTCGTTGAAAGATGTTTAACGCTGTCAATTAATTAGATTCAGGATATATTTAATGTGGTAGTAGATTAAAAATAGTCAAAGACAAAGTTAAATGCATCGGTCCGTAATCAAGGGCCACTTGTCACGGACTTTCGAATTTATTTTTTTATTCGTTTTTTAACACTTTGTTTAAGTATTCCAGTAGTGCTGATTCTCGTTGGCAAACTTTTTAATATTAGAATTTTGCAGTTTTTTAAATGTTTTCTGGAAATGTAATTTAAAAATGTACACGATTTTAAAAACAACAAGACGAGTTTTGCTCGTGGAAGAATATTTTCTGAAAGTGCAAGTTAACCGGATAGATCTATCTTGTTTTAATTAATGCGGGCACAAAGCTGATATATGTACTGATTCATTTCATAATGTATAAATTAATGTGAAATAAGGGGCGCATTTTGCTGTTGTTTTTTAATTGCAAAGGAATCTCTTCCTATGTGGGCATTACATGTACATTTTGTATTTGATATTACTTTGTTTTAAAAGTACGAAAGATATCAAAGTAAATTTGACAAGTGAATGTTGAAGGATAAGATAAAAATTGACAACTGCCTTAACTTTGTACAGTTACTGTTATTGATCTTTTTGTATGCATTTTTTTATATTTCTTTCTAGATTAAAGTTATATATTTGTTAAATTGTTTCATTTTTCTTCTGCCAAGGTATATTACTTATTAACTCAGCGGTCACTCCCAACATTAGGAAAGTTTACCATTTGCATAGTGCAATCTAATCTTTAATCCGCTGGTTTGTGCAATAGATTTGCCTTCCTTTAAATTTTGAACATTCGAAGTTAAAGGGATTTAAATATCAAAATACAAACAAGAACTGTCGGGAGGACAGTAACGCTCAACTATTCGAAAAGTTGTCACAAGGGTGTTTCATTGAGTATAATAATGCTTACCTATATGAATACATAAAATTGTCCGAAAAGGTACAAACCCTTCAGTAGTTATGGAGAAACCGTCTAACAAGCAAAAATTTACCTAGACTTTTTTATGTAAAAAAGGGGCATAATTATGCAAAAAGCAAATCAGAGTTATAGGACTTGTGCCATTCATCTTAGATAATCACAGAAAACAAGTGTGTGAAGTTTCAATCCATTCCCTTCAGTAGTTATGGAGATATCAGCTTACACGCAAAAACTTTACCAAGAATTTCTAAGTCGAAAAAGGGGCATAATTATGTAAAAAAGCAAATCAGAGTTATGGGACTTGTGCCAATCATCTTAGATAATCACAGGGAACAAGTGTGTGAAGTTTCAATCCATTCCCTTCAGTAGTTATGGAGATACCAGCTTACACGCAAAAACTTTACCAAGAATTTCTAAGTCGAAAAAGGGGTATAATTATGTAAAAAAGCAAATCAGAGTTATGGGACTTGTGCCAATCATCTTAGATAATTACAGAGAACAAGTGTGTGAAGTTTCAATCCATTCCCTTCAGTAGTTATGGAGATACCATCTTACATGCAAAAACTTAACCACAGGGACGCCGACGCCGACAAATGGGTGACTGCATTAGCTCGATTATTCTGCGAATAGTCGAGCTAAAAAGAGTGAGCTACCAGTTTAGAGCATTTTCAGACTTACCTGGCTCTTTTCTGGAGGCAAATAATTATTCCTTCCGGGTCCAGTAGGTTAAGGCAATGGTGGACACGTCCTCAAAACAAACACGCTTTCCTCAACAACCAGCATAGTTTTCTCACTACGAATAATCATGTTTTTCGAGCCGGACCATCATAAATTTCGACTAAAAATCGAAGCCAAGGCAGTAATGGCTGATAATATATAATAAAGTTTATTTCAATAAACTTCATTTATTGCCTTTTATCATGAAAATGCGAACATCAAAAATGCTACAAAGACTTTATGAAGACAATCCATTCAATAATAACAAATGTTTCTTTAAGGTCTAAAACATTGTTGTGTGAAAGTATGAAAACAATCCATTCATAATAAACAGTTATTTTACGTTCTACCGCAAATCAAGCAACATTTTTAAAAAAATGACCTTTGAATATCGAGGTCATTTATAAGAAAAAGTCAAGTTCAGACTTATTCAAGGGTTCTTGTTATTTTGTATAAAAGCAATTAATTGAGAAATTAAAGTTATGCAATAGCAAAGACAACAGGACTGTTGCAATAGCTCTTTTTTCGCTAATGAAAATTGACAGCCTGATAAGACACATACGCGCTCGTATATGCTGAATGTCATAGTGAGTGAGAAAGGCTGATCACTTTCATCCAGCAGGACGAGGATAAGTAACGGTTTTTTACCATTTCTATAGCATTATATATGCTCATTTTACCCCATGTAAACTTTTTTCTACATGGCCTAATGTCAGGTACACCAAGGGAGAGTAATCTATATAGACTTAAGAAAATGTAATGTTCTAGTTCTCTCCCCTGATAAAAAAAACGATTGAATAGCTAGTAAGTTTGACGTATAGTAGTGAAAAATTACATTAAAATATTGGCTCACAATAATAAAAAATAACACGTCTCACAGGGAAATAGACATGTTAGCAACCCTTGAACTGTAATAGGCGTGAAATAACACGAGTCAGCAACAAGGGTGTTATTTTAGTTTTCCAGGATGCATTATCATGCGTAGATATGCGAGATGTGTTATTGATGGAATACTTCATTGATCATTATTGATTCATCATAACTATTGGTAGGCTCATAGACAGAATCATCAACCCTTCTAAACACTTGCTGAATAGTCTTCTTTGTATAACAAGAGCTGTCAGTAGGACAGCATGCTCGACTATTCTAAGTGCTTGATAGTAAAAGAGCCTTGATAATGTTAAATTTTTTAAGTTCACAAAAGGGCTAATTTTTTTTTATAAATTCATGTTATAGGCCTTAGAGAGAGAGTCTAATCATACAGTATTCGCTTGACTATTCGGAAGGTAATGTCACAAGGGTGTTTTATTGAGTATAATAATACTAATTACCTATGAATACATAAATTTGACAGAAAAGGTACAAAGGCTTCTAATTAAGATGTTTTATCAAGTAAATCACTGCTTTATTATTATGAATGCATAAAATTGTCCCAAAAAAGGCACAAACCCTTCAGTAGTTATTGAGATAACAGCTTACAAGCAAAACTTTACCATGAATTTCTAAGTTGAAAAAGGGGAGAAAAATCAGCCTAAATGCAAGATAGAATTATGGATCTTTGTCAGTGACCTACAATTATGACCCTAAATGCATATGTAAAGTTTTTAAATAAATATCTTTAATAGTTTATTGAGATATGTAAAACTTGCATGTAAACATTAATCAAGAGGACTAAGTAGAAAAGGGGATATGAAAATCAGCCTTAATGCAAGATAGCGTTATGGAACTTGGTCAGTGACATACAATTATGACCCTCCAATTATGACCCTAAGTGCATGTGTAAAGTTTCAAGTAAATATCTTTGAGGACCTTTAACCTTTAACCCAAATTTCTAAGTTTCAAAGGGGCAAATAATTCTGCAAATATTGCAGGCAGAGTTATGCAAGTTTGCAAACTGATGTACATTGTTACTATAAAAAAGTGTTTTAAATTTCAATTGAATATCTCGAGCAATAATTGAGATATTTGACTTTACAAAAAAACTTTAACCAAAATTTCTAAGTTCCAAAGGGGCATAATTCTGTCAATATTGTAGGCAGAGTTATCCAACTTGTCAATCTGATGTACCTTGTTACTAGAAATAAGTATTGTAAGTTTGAATTGAATATCTCAAGCAATAATCGAGATATTTGACTTTACAAAAAACTTTAACCAAAATTTCTAAGTTAAAAAGGGGCATAATTCTGTCAATATTGTAGGCAGAGTTATCCAACTTGTCAATCTGATGTACCTTGTTACTATAAATAAGTATTGTAAGTTTCAATTGAATATCTCAAGCAATAATTGAGATATTTGACTTTACAAAAAACTTTAACCAAAATTTCTAAGTTAAAAAGGGGCATAATTCTGTCAATATTGTAGGCAGAGTTATCCAACTTGTCAATCTGGTGTACCTTGTTACTATAAATAAGTATTGTAAGTTTCAATTGATTATCTCAAGTAATAATTGAGATATTTGACTTTACAAAAAACTTTAACCAACGCAGACGCCGACGCGGACGCCGGGCGACTACAATAGCTCTCATATTCTTCGAATAGTCGAGCTAAAAATGGTTTAATTTGAAAATACTCAATATATTATATTATTCATTCACAACAGAGGGGTGTAGAAATAAACAAACATCATCATTCAAGTTTGACATGTATTTCAAAACTGAAAAATTTCAAACCAACATCACAAGAACCATTAAACTATAGTTAATTAAATAATTCTTAATACTTCACTTGTAAATTATTTTGATATTTCTTTTAAATTTTTATACAACAAGAAATAAGAACTTTCTAACAAACGATTTAAAAAGTTTCATGTGTATTTATTTTCACAAAACATTGTCCATTCATCAAAATGATCTAATAACTAAGTCAAACTTTATCCAATCATCAATTCAAAATGTCAGGAAATCACAATGTAACATTTCCCAATAAACTTGAAAATCAAAAGTTAAATTTCTAATCTTGGTCCATAGCTTCTGGCTGGTCTTTCTTCGCTTCTTTCGATTTCTGTTGTACCTGCATGGCCTTCACAAATGCTTCCAAATCTGCAAAATAAATGAAAAAGAATTTTTTATATTTTCACGCATGTATTTTCATTGGCACTCACACTATTATGGTCACATGGGAATTTTCTAGTTGTACTAATGGAAGATGACTTCCAGATTATTCTGCATACAATATTTCAGGCACGAGGATGATATGAGTAAAACCCTCCACCTGTCTTATACACTAGTTAGGAGGAAAGCTTTGTTTTGTACATGTATGTTTTTACGGTGCACCAACACTATTTAGGTCATACGGCACCATAAAGATGATTTCAAACCTAAAGCAACACTCGGAGTCAAAACCACCTCACCTGCTGGAGCTAAGAGATGCATAGATAGTGACTCAAGCTATTCAAGCCCCTCTTTAGCTGCAATTCTGATGCTTTAAAGGCAACCCCTCAAACTTTTTCATTTGAAAGAATTCAATGTCACAGAGGCTTCAAGCCCATTCAGGTTTAAGAAGAATAATGGTTTTGAGATTTGTTTAACATGCTCATAAAGGCATCTCTTCAAGCCCCTCTTTAGCTGCAATTCTGATGCTTAAAGGCAACCCCTCATTGACTTTTTCATTTGAAAGAATTCAATGTCACAGAGGCTTCAAGCCCATTCAGATTTAAGAAGAATGATGGTTTTGAGATTTGTTTAACATGCTCATAATGGCATCTTTTTAGATATTAACTAGAATACTCCTAAAAGATTAAATCAATACAATAAATAGACTAAAGTCATGCACACTTATCTTTTTTTCTTACAAAATCTAATGGTATTTCACAAAGATGTGCTTTACTCTTTCTTAAGAGTTATAGTGACATATATAATAATAATGTAGTTATAGTGACATATATATTAATAATGAGCCCTGTCGTGACAAAACCAACATAATGTGTTTGCCACCAGCATGAATCCAGACCAGCCTGCGCATCCGCCCAGTCTGATCAGGATCCATGCTGTTCACTATCAGTTTCTCCACTTGTTATAGAGTTTGTGAGCGAACAGTACGGATCCTTATCAGATTGCATGGATGCGCAGGCTGGTCTGGATCCATGCTGGTCGCAAACCAATTATGTTGGTTTGGTCATGACGCGGCTCAAATCATCTCTTACCTCCTTGTGCCGCAGCGTTAGCTACATCCTCTCCAAGACCAAATTGAGTCATCAGTGGTCCTAGTTGACCCGACTGTAGTGCCGAACTGAACGACGACAATGCCTGACATATGTATGTATAATACAAGTGCTTTATTAAATAAACACATATAAAAAACACATTTCTCATTAATACATCTATATTTTTGAAATTCTAACACCCTTCCAGGGTTTTCCTCAAAAACATTTTCTAGAACAACAGTCAATGTGTGTTAATTTTTTTTTTAAATTAATCTCCATGTAATTATGTTAGAAAAGGTGTATTTCACAGTAAAGTAACTACAGTCAAACCTGAGTTAATCATCATCTCTGAATAGAGATCACCCTATAAACAAAGGTGACCTTTAACCAACAACACTTTATTGATAACACAGAACAGATAAACCTCAAAATAAAGACCACTTGTCTATTGAGGCCATATTCAGTCTCTCCTTTGCATGACTTTTGTTCACTGACAATGGTTTGACTGTATCAAGTCAATAAACCCTGTAAATTAATTGTGAATATAACTTTGACAATCAAAGCCTGACTATGCCAACAGGCTTTGGACTCTGCAATAAATTAACTGGACAATGTTCCAACTTTTTTACATTGCAGCAAATTAAGTGTTTTTGACACTCAGCATCCCTGCTAAATAATTTTCAGATTTCTTTTACTACTAACTCTGCAGTTAGTTACAGATCCTTTACTATATTTATATTTACTATACTCATTTTTTCTATCCTAAGAATTTCATATTCTTTTTTTCTTTCTTTTTGGTTGGATTTTACATTGCACCAACATAGTAAATAGAGCTGTCATCGATATCGACAATATCGATGTATCGTTGATATTTTTTTGCCGATCAATAATCGATACACATTTTAAAACATCGATACTTTTGACTAATAAATTAAATGTCTAGAAATTATAAAATTCACCCAAAATATATACAGAAGCAGTTATTTATATCTAATGTTATGCTTTTGTTATATAGTGGAATTATTTCATAGCAATGGTGACAAAAAATATTGTCTAGAAAAAATCATGCAGTGGACAAGACACTGTACAGAACATGTTTTTGACTGAAATCATTGAAACAGGTATGAAAGTGAATGACAGACAAGTGAGTATAGGATATTATCGATATATCGGTGTATCGTTGATTTTAGACACTTGATATCGATATATCGTTGATATGCTTTGCATTGAATCAATGACAGCTCTAATAGTAAAAGTCATATGGCGACTTTTCAGTTTTACTGGTGGAAGAAGACCTCAGATGCCCATCCAAACATTATTTCTGACAAGAAGAGGCACCGGAGTAGATCCATTGTTGTTCTGTAAGCTAGCTGAATACAATCTCACATAAAGGAATCATAAGATTTGTCAAGATTCATACACACAGCAAAAAATATTTGTGTTGTTATAAATGAGCTACACTTTACCTGTTTGAACTGAGGGGACGTTATTGTAGCTCTAAGCTCCTCCTCTGATTTTGGTAGCAAACCCCCCCTTCAAAGGTTTGATATTTGGGTCAAAACCTCTTGGGGTACATCTCCAAAATTGGGGGCCCCCCCGGAAAAAGGAAACATGGACCCGGGGTTTAATGCCGACCAAAATCAATTGCTGGGAAAAAACTGAAAAAACATTTTTAGCCCCTTTCTGCAAAAATTTAAATTCCCATAAATTTAAAGAAAATCTGGTTTAAAATTTTTTAAAACCCGACATGCCCCCCCCGTTATGTTTTTTAATTTTCCCTAACCCAATTCTGAGGATTTTAAAAAAAAGAAAAGTTAAGTTATTTATAATGTGGGTCCCTAGATGTTGGGACAGTCCCTAGATGTAGGCTACCTGGGGGTCTAATCTGGGTGGCCAAAAATTAAAATAGAATAAGAAAAAAACTTTTGAAAAAAAAAATTTATACAATATAATTTAGTTTTGTTCTTAATTTTTCAAACAAAATAAAGGCTGGGGTTCTGAGAGGACATGACTTGTTGTTAACCTAGGAATTTTCAAATACCAGTAGCTTCATCAATGTTTAAGAGGTACAGGTACTTATTTTTCACGGTACATTTATTAATTTTACTAACAAAGCATCACTCTTACAAGTTTTTTTTTTTTTTTTTTTTTTTTATTATTGTGTTCTATGTCACACAGAATATAAAAGTCAAATGGTAACTTTTGCTGTACAGCTTTTATTGATAGAGGTTGACTGACGGTGACCTTCAGTATTATTTCAGATGTGAGTAGAAACACTAAACTTCCAAATGATAGTAGGAAATCTCTATAACATTAAATACATGCACTTCAAAGCTTATAATGGAAAACAAATACCAGAACAGTGAGCAATTGATCAATTGACCATACCCATGGAAATCTCTTAATTGTTTCATGAAAATCTCTAATATTTAAGTTCAGCAAGGTTAAAATTTCTTTGCACTTATTTTCTAATGCAACTTAGAACCAAGACTTCCATCTTATTTAAAAAACATATAATTAATTAATGCATGAATACTTACATTCCTTTTCAGCTGGTACTGAAAATAAAGAGAAAAATAAATGTATCAATAAATCATTCATATTTTCTAACAAACCCGTGACAATACTGTCTTACTAATTTCATGCTTTTATAAACCTTGTCCTAGCATACAACAAGACAAACTATATTTCAGAGAGTAAAAAACAGTTTAAAAGGTCACTACAAACCCTTAAAGTTAAGTTAACCTGGCCATTTATTTTCAAACATAACATATTTGAGCAGTCAAAATTTTTTGTTGTGCCCCTCTCAATGCTGGTCATTATATTGCTTATTTGAGCTACATAAATATATAGCAATGCTGCATAAGACATTTGTACCAAAGTATGTCAGTTTTTTACACTGAATAACAAAGTCTACATTCTTACAAATTCCTTAACTTATAATTCACTTGACACTCACCAGTCATATTAGAAAGTATGTTCTGTAAATCACTCAACTGTATCGCAGGTTTGTTAGCACTGGAGCTCTGACCAGCTGATGTTGTAGTTGTGCTGCCAGTTGTGGCCGACGTTGTTGTAGTATTCTGGGATGGTAGGGCGGCGGCTGTCACAGGGCGTGGCTGAGAGGGCGTGTCAGATGATCCACCCCTGGTTCCCGGAGACGACTGCACTCTTAAAGGTCTAGATAAATGAAGTACAAGAAATGAGGTTTATAATATAAATTTAAGCCATATTTTTTTGTTATAAATTACTGGAAGGCTAAAAAAATCCATTTTTTACCTTGCTTAAAATTTCGTTACATGTTCTATGTAAATACTTGTGCAGGAATAAGAACTAGTTTAATTTGATTACATTGACCTTTATAAATTAGATATGCCAAGAAAATGAGTCGAAGGAAAGATTTTCAACCTACGGTTCTGAGGCTGTTGATTGGACACTACCAGGACGGCCCATTAATGCAGAGAGACCGCCACCGGGCCCTCCCATATTCATACCACCTGTAATAAAAAAAATTAAAGCATTTTAAAATGTTACAATTTGAGATTGGTATATTTTTCCATCTTAATATTCTACTGATTTGAAATGTGTTACTTCTTTCATCTACATATTTTCAATTAAGTTGAAATTTAATATTTTCCATCTTCATATTCTGTTGATTTGAAATTTTGCATATTTTCCCATTTTCTGTACATATTCTGTATCTTACTAAAACATGAAATTATAACTGTTTCTTACATGTATATCTGTCTAGTATGATATACAGAACATGGGCTAATTTAGATTAAGATAAAAACCAACACATCTAATCATTAAAATCTAGCTAAAAAAGTCATGATCATTTTCATATTACACATACCAATTTCAATAAGATTATAAAAACTTAACTAAGATACAATTTCAAAAAGATTATAAAAACTTAACTAAGATACGGTCTATACATAAATTCATGTTACCCAGAGACTCCTTAGATTGTAAGGTGACATTCATCTGTTGCTGCTGATAGAATACTAACAATGAACATGTACACCAGAGCAGTATTTAAGGAACTGTGGGCATTTAGATGGACCTGCCAACCTGCACTTGTAACTAGTATTCTATATATATCTGGCACAAGTGGACTGTTTAGAACATCTTCAGTATTTTTTAGTAAAAAAACATTTCTCAAGTTAAAACACAACTTCATAAGGACATTAGGAAAGGCCAAACCCTGTAAGTTATGTGTCCAATGATTTACAGGCATTTACCATTATAACAGGTTAATGAAAATTGTACGCTTATCGGTGACTTAAATTTTTTTTTAAAGAAGACTAAAAAATTACATATACTTTATCTACTAACCTAACAATTGCATCAACTGTTGTTGGCTCATCCCTCCAAGTATACTTTGTAGATCGGAATCTCCAGCTAAAATAAATACACCAAACAAAAAATCAGTGTTTATTTTATACATTATGAATTGAAACATTTTTTTTAAAGATTTTGTAGATCGGAATCTTCAGCTAAAATAAATATACCAAACAAAAATCAGTCTTTATTTCATACATTATCGACTGAAAAAAAAAAATCAATACTAAAAATTTCTTTAAATACTTTTTTTTCTCAAGAATTTCTATATACAGACACATTTTCATATTTTTGTACATTTGTATGTAAACCCTTACCTCAGTAAATATCTTAAATTGCGTTGTCTATCCTTCAATCTTTACAAAACCATTTATCATTTAAAGGGAAAATTTCCCAATATTGGGAATAGGGAGCTGAATAGGGAACAATGCAGACTATGATTGACGGATGTGCTGGCTGATCTTGGTCTGCACTGGTAGCATAGGTTTAATATGTTGCAGCCAGCAGGCTGAAGGTTTACTTAATATGTACATTCATTTATTTATTGTCACTATCAGATAGCAAGATTGGACAGTTCCTAGTAATTTTTTAGGTGCTTTTGAGTAATTTTCAAATATTCAAACAATTTTTCCATTTAACAAGAGCTGTCGGTAGGACAGCAACGCTCGACTATTCTTACTGCTTGATAGTAAAAAAAAATGCTTGATACAATTACCTTCTCCTGTTTACAGGTTGGGGTAATGATGGTGAACAAGTGTGCAAAGTTTCAAAGCCATATGTCAATGGACTTTGAAAATATTTGAACTATTACAAAAACTTTAACGTAAATTCTAAGTCGAAAAAGGGGCATAATTCTGTCAAAATGCTTGATACAGTTACCTCCTCCTGTTTACAGGTTGGGGTCATGATGGTGAACAAGTGTGCCAAGTTTCAAAGCCATATGTCAATGGACTTTGAAAATATTTGAACTATTACAAAAACTTTAACGTAAATTCTAAGTCGAAAAAGGGGCATAATTCTGTCAAAATGCTTGATACAGTTACCTCCTCCTGTCTACAGGTTGGGGTCATGATGGTGAACAAGTGTGCAAAGTTTCAAAGCCATATGTCAATGGACTTTGAAAATATTTGAACTATTACAAAAACTTTAACGTAAATTCTAAGTCGAAAAAGGGGCATAATTCTGTCAAAATGCTTGATACAGTTACCTCCTCCTGTCTACAGGTTGGGGTCATGATGGTGAACAAGTGTGCCAAGTTTCAAAGCCATATGTCAATGGACTTTGAAAATATTTGAACTATTACAAAAACTTTAACATAAGTGGTTACGCCGACGCGGACACCAACGCCGACGCCGACGCTCGGGTGACTACAATAGCTCTACTTATTCTTATCGAATAGTCGAGCTAAAAAGTAAAGCTGTACAGTCTCAATATATAGCAACTCAGTTTCAAGGTTTAAATATTATCTTGAAGACTAAAAGGCAATTTATTTAAGCAACAAAGAAACAGTCTATAATTTTCTTAAAGGTGGTGAGAATGTTCAGTTGGTAAGATCACTGACTGCTACTCCTAAGGTCCCGGGTTCGATCCTGGGAGACACCCTTGGGATTTTTACCTAGAGGTGTACTGGTAAGAAATCCAGGTAATCCTTGCATGTATCAGTGCTATACACTGGGCAAGTAAAAGACCCAAGGGGTCTATTCTAGCTAGGGACTTGTTCCCAGATTCCCTTGTATCTCTCTAAAGTCTAGAGTCATGTCTACGTCCCCACGAGGGGTTTGACACTAATGGAAGATATAATATAAGATAACATCATTCAGCAATCAGTGATACCACAACTGGACATTGCTGATCCTTCAAATATTTGAACAATAAATCAACAGTTCATACAGTAAGCAACAAGCACAACAGCATACCTAAATTGGCAAGATCTGATGGTAAAGTACCAGACCCACCAGCACCTCGGCTGGACCCCGGGGTAGGAGGGTTGTTTAGAAATTCGTTCACTTTCTTGCAATTGTCATCATCTTTGTCAGTCTTTGGCTCCTTAAAATATAACAAGTCATTCAATGATATTGATACATGCATTTTTCATTTAATTTTAGGCATTAAAATTAACAAATGGTTATAAGTCTGAAATTTTTCTTCTTTTAGATTTGAAATTGTGACTGCTTCTTATATCCAAAGGTAACCACATTCAAGGTGCCCGATCTAACACAGTGATTAATCTAGAAATTCCTTACAATGCGTCGGATGACGCACATGTTTGAAAACAATGAGTCCTGTAGCAAAATCAATGAGTCATATAGCCAAATAAATGCGTCTTAGCAGAAATTTTTTTTTTAATAGCAGATCCTTGACATGATTTGCATGTTTTATAACAAGCGATTAAGTAACTAAATATTAAAGTGTATAAAAAATTTATTTTTGGTACTAATATTAATTGCAGGCAAAACAATTTTTATTGGCTGCTCAAAGATCTAATTTGCATAATTTATATTCTCTAATACTACTTATGTCTAATACTGTGCATTATCCATTTTAATTGTTCATAATTGCACAAAATAACCCTGTCACACTGTATATATACTGACGACTTTTATTGCTCCTTGTATGCCTGTGTAGAAAGCATACACAGACAGACCTTTTGATCATGAAAAAAAGTCATGCACAATGTTACCCTGATTGGTTAATCACCCTGTCAAATATTTTGATGACGTAATAGACATCTTTTTTTTTACACACCGCGTGAACTTGAGTGACCTTAGGGGAAATCAATTACACACCTGTCAGATTATACTGTAACTTACAGCATTTCTTAAATAGCAACACTTTTTTCAGTTACTGATAATTATTTTAAATATTAAGTAGATTTATGATTTTTTGTTTGCTTTATTGGATTAAATTTACGGTAGTAGAAATGCGGAAGTAGAAATGCGCATCTGTGTGGGAAAGGGATTAGGTAAGTAGATAACTTGGAAAAATTCTATAGGGAAATAGATAAACACAAGAATATGCGTAATCACAGGGGAATGGGTAACCTGTTGCTGTTGGTACCAGTATTGTCTGGATGACTAAATAACATACAATAGAAGTCTGGCACAGATTTTAGATGCGCCCTTGGCCCTTTGCTGACGATTTTTCTGTGCCATTCTCATTTTTTTAGGGCCAATGGTGCAGGCAGATCTCTGCCTCAACTTCGTTGTATATTTCACCATTGTAGGCGATTCGCTCTCATGCAAAATGGACGCTCTGATTGGCTAATGCCGATATTGGGCGGTTACAGATCACAAGCAACAATTTCTTGCGATTTAACGTTTCAAGCAAATGGGGGGATGAGTCTTGCACCTGTAATTATCAGTGTTGCATCTAGAATTTCAAAATTATGGGGGATTGTCCCCCACTCAACTGAAAAATGTGGGGGACTTGAAAAAAAATTGGGGGACACACATTTACAATACACTATGACTTATCGAAAAAAATTCATTTATTTTACGTTCAGGCATTTTTGACAGCTATCGTCCGCTCAAAAACGGAAGTAGAAAAAATAAAATATTGACGAATACTACAAAACACTCGCGAGATGACCCAGTCGGCTGCTACACGCTTTTTAGTACGTATTTTAGTCATTACCACAAGTGAAAACAAACATGGCTGAAGCTTTCAAGGCACGATGAAGATGAAATGAATAAAGTTAAAAAATTGTCAGATGCGCGACTTGGCACGCGTTGACTTCATTAAAATGCGCGATCTGCTTAAAATATGCGCAAATCGCGCAATCGCGCGTCCTAGATGCAACACTGAATTATCGGAAATTAAATTATTCAACTGAAGAAATTGAAAAATTATTCAAATGATGAAATTAAAGTAATCAAACGGTACATAGAAATCACTAATCGTGATATTTTGGATTATAAACTACCTGATTTGCATGCGTCAAATTGAACGCACATATTTTGAAACTGTGCGTCTTTTTCGATTTTTGTGCGTATTTTATGCAAGACGCACATCTAGATTAATCACTGTAACATGTACCATTTTACTTGTGAAACTTTGTAATAATTAGTAAAGATAGTTTAACTAAGCGTCACGATACACATGCACATTGTCATGACCATTGAAGAGTATCAAGAAGTAAGTTTTAACATCTCTGAAAACAGCCAATGTGTGATAAAAGAAATAAGCCAAAACTGGATTTTCAGCTGGATTAAGGATTTTATGGACTTCATTTACTGTGACTCTTTACAATGAATATGAGGAAAATTGATTTGATTTTAAATCCTGCTTACCTGCATCCAAAAGAAAAACTTTCTTGTTGAGGACTTAAATTTAAGCACATAAACTCTCCCTGTTGTGCACTGTTTCACATGCTTGAATTCTATATCATCAGGGAATATGATCAAATCCTGAAAAATTAAAAATAATCATACCCCTGATTAAAAATAAACTAGCCTTAAAGCAGCATGCCTGCACATTCACATTCATAAACATTTTTTTATGTAAAATATTGTGAACTTAACAAAGAAAGCAATTTACACAATTCAAACAACACATACAATCCAAGTAAATTACCAAAAAACAGGTCAAAACATGCAAAAATAGTCCTTACTACTTGAGTAACAATGTAGAAATATGGTGATAAGTACTTCAAAATAAAGTCATTAATCCCACAAGACATGTTAATTATTGCTAGACTATTTTTACTTTTCTTAAAATCTTAAGTACATTTTTCTAAAAATTAATTTTCCTGAAATTTTTGGGCTCATCGGGAGGGATGCAGGTTTACAACACATCTTTTTGTAATAATAGGACATTACAAAAAAATCTATAAACATTGTAACATGAGATAGCTATCCCTGGGTGCCTTATTATTAGTATTTTTGAAGCACTTAATTAAGTTAATGGCGCTATTAGTAGTATTAAAATAAAATTTTTAGTGTTATTAACAGAAGTTGAACAAAAGCAATTTTTTGGCTAAAGAAAAATCGCCGCAGCGTTGCGACTGAAAATGGAACAAGTGCATTGATATACTAATAATATGAATAAGGCAAAACCTCAAAGCGAGCTTTTGGACATAAATTATAGTACATTATAATTTAAACAGCGAAGTCGATCATTTTATTTTAAATTTTCCATTTTTAAAGTGCCATTCTTTTTTTTATGCACTGCTTCCGTTTATTCTGGTTCCCTGTCCTATATTGAAATAATAATATTGGTTCCCATAAAAGTGTGCAGGAAACCAGTCTATGCATCAGTTTTCAATCAGAATTCTTCGGATTTTATTGTTATCTTTTATTACATGCTTTTCGATGGTTTATAGAAATATATCAGTGATTTAAAACTGGTAATTTCACTGTTTGAAACAGTGAAATTACCACTTTGATAATTTCACTGTTTTGAGTTTAAGCCCCTTACGTTGTTTCAGTGAAATGCCAGCGTGCACAGTATTGGTATTAATTCAATATTAGGTTTTATGTCTTTTTAAAACGTTTCTTTGCATATAATAAAAAGAAAATTTGTTTAGTTTAGTGTAAGATCAAAATATATTTCACCTTGTGAACACCAAAAGTTCGTATTTCACTCGTGGCTGCGCCACTCGTGAAATATACCTTTTGGTGCTCACTCAGTGAAATATATTCCGATCTTACACTGAACTAAACAAATATCCTCTATGTAATTTAAAAAGTTGCCATGTGTCAATTTCCCATTTCCAACAAAAGTTTTCAAAGCCATCAGTATCTAGCAGGCACTCGCATTACTGTTAGTGTTAAGCTTGCTTTGTGAGCTGGCCCTTCAAATTGTCAAATTTATAAAAAAAAAATAGCAAAACATTTTTATCTTACTTCTCTATTCATAGGATTTTCATAAAAAGATAGGTCAAGTTGATGTGTACGATTATGTCCAAGTTTACGTGTACGTTCATTTTGTAATGTGTCGAAATGACTCGAGGCCGAGTCCATAACGGGTGGGGTACAGTATCAGACTGGGTAACATGTACAAATTAGTGAAATTACTGTAGCATAGATTAAAAATAGGACAATTAAAGGATATCACTACGATTTTCCTGATACATAAATAATTATTTATTATATAAAATGTTATATTTGCATGGAAATAAGTGAAAGGAACGGCGATAATTAATGACAGTGCAAAAAATTCTTACGTCTTCGATACTTCCGCTTGTCCGATCTTTCCAACAAAAATGCATTAACGAGTCGTCTGACTGATACACATATACCAAACCCTTTCTTTTATCAGGGTGGACCATTTTGCCCTTCATGTACATCTTGCCAGCACGAAATTCAACCAGATTTTTACTTTGAGAGCGGCCGCTCGCATTACCGAAAAGTGCACCCGTCGCCATTTTGGATAGTGTAGGAAATGAACTTAATACAAGAAAGGAAAGGTTTTCGCGAAAATAATTTTAAGTGAAAAAATGGGTTGACGACTTTGCATAGAGGGATTTTTCAGACAAGTTAAATAAAGAAGGAAGTTAGATTTTGCAGACAATATAGATTATATAGGGGGTGTTTAATCCCTTGTCAAAAGGTGTGAATGGGCAATTCTATTGATTTAATGCCATCTAGAAAGATCTATAATTATTTGCAAAACTCTATTTATTATTTAAAAAATAGTTTTAATTTGTTTTTTTTTTAAATTTATGCTTTTATAAAAAAAATATATGAATATAATTAAAAAACACTAAGTTATTCAATATTGTATGAAACAGAATATAATGATTATAACAAACAAACAATATTAATTAACTTTTTTAAGTTAATACATAAAGTATACTGTAGACAGACTAGAGGTTGAATTTTGCAGACAAGTTAAACTAAGAAGGATTTTGCGGACAAGTTAACTTAAGAACAAAATATAAAATCATAGGTGAAAATAAGGAAAATCTATATTTTGCAGACAGAATTTATGTTGAATTTTGCAGACAAATTAAATTCAGAACAGTTGACTATTAGGAAAATCTGTATTTTGCAAGGAGAATTAAGATTGAATTTTGCAAACAAGTTAGATATAGAACAAAATATAAATTTATATTTTGTTCTATATTTAACTTGTCTGCAAAATTCTTCTTATTTTAACTTGTCTGCAAAATTCAACATTTTTTTCTGTCTGCGAAATACAGATTTTTCTAATATTCCTTTTTTCATTTTATATTCTGTTCTATAGTTAACTTGTCTGCAAAATCCTTCTTATTTTAACTTGTCTGCAAAATTCAACATTAATTCTGGCTGCAAAATACAGATTTTTCTAATATTCCCCTATTAATTTTTATTCTGTTCTATAAGTAACTTGTCTGCAAAATCCTTCTTATTTTAACTTGTCTGCAAACTTCAACTTTATTTCTGTCTGCGAAATACAGATTTTCCTTATGTTCCCCCATCATTTTTTATTCTGTTCTATATCTAACTTGTCTGCAAAATCCTTCTTATTTTAACTTGTCTGCAAACTTCAACTTTATTTCTGTCTGCGAAATACAGATTTTCCTTATGTTCCCCCATCATTTTTTATTCTGTTCTATATCTAACTTGTCTGCAAAATCCTTCTTACTTGTCTGCAAACTTCAACTTTATTTCTGTCTGCAAAATACAGATTTTCCTTATGTCCCCCCATCATTTTTTATTCTGTTCTATATCTAACTTGTCTGCAAAATCCTTCTTATTTTAACTTGTCTGCAAAATTCAACATTTTTTCTGTCTGCGAAATACAGATTTTTCTAATATTCATTTTTTCATTTTATATTCTGTTCTATATTTAACTTGTCTGCAAAATCCTTCTTATTTTAACTTGTCTGCAAAATTCAACATTTTTTTCTGTCTGTGAAATACAGATTTTTCTAATATTCCTTTTTTCATTTTATATTCTGTTCTATAGTTAACTTGTCTTCCTTATGTCCCCCCATCATTTTTTATTCTGTTCTATATCTAACTCGTCTGCAAAATCCTTCTTATTTTAACTTGTCTGCAAAATTCAACATTAATTCTGTCTGCGAAATACAGTTTTTCCTTATGTTATCCTATCATTTTATATTTTGTTCTATATCTAACTTGTCTGCAAAATCCTTTTTATTTTAACTTGTCTGCAAAATTCAACATTTTTTTCTGTCTGCGAAATACAGATTTTTCTAATATTCCTTTTTTCATTTTATATTCTGTTCTATAGTTAACTTGTCTGCAAAATCCTTCTTATTTTAACTTGTCTGCAAAATTCAACATTAATTCTGGCTGCAAAATACAGATTTTTCTAATATTCCCCTATTAATTTTTATTCTGTTCTATAAGTAACTTGTCTGCAAAATCCTTCTTATTTTAACTTGTCTGCAAACTTACGGGGCGACTTTTTACAGCCTCCACACGGCACAAACAACGCTGATGTGGCGATAAAATAGAGAAAATAAGAATCCCTAAAGAAAGCCCAACACGGCAAAATTGAAAATGTTGCAGGCTCGGTTTGATTGAGCCTGTTCATGGACGGTACTGTCAAAGTGCAAACTACCGTCCACGCCCCTAGCACCGGCTTAAGCAGAATTCAACATTTACCATGAACTGGTACAATTTAGAATTTTGAAACATCCGCAGGTGTGTTCATATGGCGGTTATCGTGCCATTCCATGAAAAGCGGCATATGGTCCCCAAGTAAAAAAATGCGTGTGCCCTAAACGAGAAAACAATGGGCGAAACTAAATAAAATGGAATTTTGAATGGGGATCAGAGGTTATGAAGCCTGCATATCACAGATAAGACGTCAAAAGACAAATTTAAAAGCAGGCCACATATCCTAAGGGTGATTCAACAGTATTCAAGTGAGGAATACTGGAACCACCCAACACGAAAAATAGCCAAATTGAAAGAACTAAAATACAACAAGCACACCAATAATGTCGTGCTGAACGATCTTTAAGGATCGGAAATATAACATCTCTGATTGAATGTACGGGGCGACTTTTTACAGCCTCCACACGGCACAAACAACGCTGATGTGGCGATAAAATAGAGAAAATAAGAATCCCTAAAGAAAGCCCAACACGGCAAAATTGAAAATGTTGCAGGCTCGGTTTGATTGAGCCTGTTCATGGACGGTACTGTCAAAGTGCAAACTACCGTCCACGCCCCCTAGCACCGACTTAAGCAGAATTCAACATTTAACATGAACTGGTACAATTTAGAATTTTGAAACATCCGCAGATGAAATGAAATGAAGTTGTGAACACGTGATTTTTTTTATACAAATCTAAGAGTTATAGGACGTTGTAACTAATTTATCCTGATAATATAGAAACAGAAAATATTTAAAATGATTATAATTAATGTATTATTTTGATCTTATAGTAGATACTCCAGAAACAGATAAAGAAAGTTTAACTACCATACTAGATCTATTTTTTTTGTTCAAACACTCACATTATTCGAGGAGCTTTATATTTCTGTTTTAATTTAAAGGTGGTGATTTAAAATTGACTGATTGGTGGACAAAATTTCAACCAAAATATACATTATTTAAGCAATATAATAACTCATGTATAATTTTGTTGAAATTTTGTCCACTACTGTAATCAGTCAATTTTAAATCACCACCTGACTAATGATAAATTTGAATTATTTGAAATCTGACAAAAAAGTGAAGAGATAGCTATTAGAAAACGTACACTTCACCAAATTTTTCATAAGCAACAAATTATGTTTTTGAAGATATATTTGTTATATTGATGTTAAGTTTCTTCACGGATTTACATTACATAATATAATCCGTGGTTAAAACAGAATATTATTTAAAGTTATTTTTCATATTTATAAGCAAAGTCGAAAGACATTTCGTTAAGAAAATCTTTCCGTGGAAAAGTGCCATTTTCCGCGGAAGATTGCCATTTTCAGTGATTACCAAAAATGCTTGGAATATTCCATTAATGTCAAGGTGTGCAGAATTTAACAGGTGTTTACAACTGCAACACAGGTATCAATTCAAGCATTTCAACTGATACAAAACATAGAAATAATCACTTTATCATATTCGTAAAGTTTCCAAAGACTTCAATTGAAAAATTACCTTTTTTACTTAACAATTTTTAAAAGCCCTACCTTCTTATATAAATAGACTGTCTGCTCCGAAAGGCCATAAACTATAACGATAAGCCGGTTTACTGCGGCTGTCAAAATTCCATCATGGAAATGATTAACACATTTATGGAATATATTTATGCGTATCCGTGTACATTTATAGTTTTATTATCTTTAATAGGATATATTCTTTACTATTTCTTATATGTTGTCAAGGTAATTTACTTTTAAAACAACTTTTTACTTAAAAAAATAAAACAACTTAAGTACGTATCACGTTGTGTGCATGCGCCAGAACCCTGTAGTCTGTACACAGGTCTATGTACAGTAGCCCAACTGACTGGGGCAGGGCTTTTTAAGTGGTCCATATCGAGAGTCAATTAAACTTGTCATAATTTTTTCATACATTTCAACTTTCTGCCCCTTTTCATCAAATATTTGATTTCTTTGGTCAGATGGTGTTTAACAGTTTAAACACTAACCCCACTGTGTTAGAGGTCCAAAAGTTAAACAATAAATATCGAATTTCTTAATGAGGTTATTAAAAACAGAAATATACTGGTTGGAGACCACCAAAACCGGACAACCATCAAACCCGGACGGCCCAGAAAATGCTTAATTTTGTATTTTCTTTGTTCAGTGGATGTCAGTCACTTTTTTACCAACAATAAATGCATGTTTCTTCTATAATTAAATAAATATATTTATTCAACCTCCGTAACTGGTAATATTTTAATGTCTATTTCAAGAATGTTGTCGTTGAAATTTGGGGGCCAGGAAAGCAATGCCTGACCTCCATATACCAGCTTATAATCATTTGCAGAGTAAACAATAGAATATCCAAAACTTCAGCATTTGTTGCTGACATATTGTATATCATGTTAAAAATCAAAAATCAAAAACAGCCCAAGCTTTTATCTGAATTAAATCACGTCATGTACATATCTGTCCGACACATGGTACTGTAGTGTAGACAAATTTAGGTAATTTTGATACCCTCCTTGTCGGGCCTCAGATATAAGTGTCAATACATTCAGAAATAAACAAACTAGTTTGTAAGTTAGGGGAAGAACCTAGCTGAACTGTGTCAAATTTTTAGGTCTCTATGTTAAAAATTATGAAATCTGTACGGAAAAATGTTCAAAAAGTGTCCGGTTGATGGTTCCCGACCAGTACAGTATGCATAATATAATTGAAAATTGTATTTTTGTGCTATTCTTTGACTTTGCCAGATTTCATTTTAGCTTTGGGTCATTTTTCACAATTAGAATAATTATTGTTTAAAAGATTGAGCAAATGATCTGAAATTTTGCACACAATTTATTGGTCAAGACCTACATCAAATAGAACAATAATCTTGAAAAATTATTTTCAGTCCTGTCATGTCAAAAACCCTTATTGGAGTCCCTTTAAAGCTGCACACCTCCAGATGAGCCAAAATATTTAAAGAAAATAAAACCACAGGAACTTGAAATTCTATCACTATTAACGATAATATGCAAAATATACCCCCTATATACTATAAAATAAGGGGTATATTTTGCATATTATCGTTAATAGTGATAGAATTTCAAGTTCCTGTGATAAAACTTGAGAAAAATGTACTTACATTTTAAGAAAAGTAAAAAGACTTAAATTTCAAATAGTAATTTACACGTTGTGTGCGATTAATGACTGATTTTGCAATATTTATCATTATTACCTGATACCTCATATAAATGTAATTTGTTATTGTTTACTGTTTTCTGAAATTCTAAAAACGTCAACGTTCGGGAACTGTTGACGGGTCAATAGTTTCAACTGTTTCCCTCGCGTGCGCTGACGTCATTGATGTCATAGAGGATTCCCACTTGAAGCGTCCATCGATCTTGATCATGAACCAGACGTGACGTGACATAGTTAAAATATTAAGTTTAATTATTAACATATGTGCAAAACTATTTTCTTGTTCCTTTTTCCTTCTGCAAATACTGTTAAAACAGTAGTTGATTAGGTAATAAAACAGTTATTTCATGCGTGATTTGGGAACAGTCAAACTGTTGGCCCAAGGTGGAGGGGGTAGTGTTTTGAACTGTTGCCCAAGGCCGTAGGCCGAGGGCAACAGTTCAAAACACTATCCCCGACACCGAGGCCGTAGGCCGTAGGCCGAGGGCAACAGTTCAAAACACTATCCCCGACACCGAGGGACAACTGTTTGACTGTTCCCAAATCACACATGAAATAACTGTATACTATATTTATACAGTGTGACTTAAACACATTTAGGGATATTTTGCATATTTTAACCTCTTTCTGGTAAATTTCATGAATTGTAAGTGCTGTTTTCATTATGTAACTTTCTTTCTTCACTTCCAAATTTTCATGAAAAATTAATTTAGCATGAATCAGGAGGTATGATTCTTAAATGCCATCACTGCAACTGTAAGTTGGAATTATCACCTTCTTTTAGCTGCAGAACCCTACAAAATAGTATTCAACAAGCAGTGCAGGATAAAAGGCAGGGAAATACAAAAGTTAAAAACTTGTTTCTTGAATGGAGCTTTACAGTTAACTTGTGCTTAAGAAACCAATTTAAGGGCAGTGACTAACAAAAAACTACCATTCAACCATGCATTTATTTCCCTGAAATACACAATGTATTGAAATTTGTTAGTGCTATACATTTTTCCTTTCATTTTTTTGGTCAAGATGAAAATAGATACTAGATTTATTTTAGAAAGCTGAACTCCAAAACCACACAAGTGATTGACTTGACACAAGACAGATCAAATTTGGAAATGCAGCAACCAAGAACATTAACTCTGCTTGGTTCCATTTTTTAATTATTTTCCTTTATTATTATTTTTTCACAAGAGTATACCTTGAGTACTATCCGCGGTATTGACTTTAAACTTGAAATATGAATAAGTGGCAACTAGAACAAGTGTATGCAGACTAAGAATTGTATATGTAGCTCCATATATTCCAGTTTTGTAATTATTTTATTAAATTATTTTTTTCCTGGAGTATAAGTTGAAGAATACATACATGTAAGTGACTGACTTGAATCTTAAAATATAGGTAGATGACTTACTGTAGAAGTGCAGTGACCTAGAACCATCACTCTATCAAGTGTATAAATAGAGTTGCTGTTTGTGGAAATGTAACATTTTATTTGTAATTAAATTTTTATGTGAATATAGAATACCTAAGTCGAAGAAATTTTTCACCTTATCTTATTGAAAGTGAATGGGGACATGCATGAAAATCATTGTAAAATCTACTAAAATAGCTGCAGAATGTTTTGTTCTGGAACATGTTATTCTATTTACTTACAATATTCATGTGCCTACATTATATTAGATTACATCTATAAACATTCTTTGTAACAAAGTTTTCAAGAAAAGACCATTAGGTTATTGTTTTCAAATTTTTCAAGAAATTATATATGTTCCCTCAGATATACATGTGGATTTATACACTATAAATCTGAAAGTCTGAATATCTTGAGGAATCGGGGATTTCTTTATTTATTTTATAGCCGATATTAGGTCATATTCCCAATTGAAAACAGTATATTTTTTTCCAAATCACAGAAAAAAATTCCCAATTTAAAGTATAACAAAATAAAAATATTTAACATCAAATTCTAAGATCTTTAAAACAAAGGGCATCTTCACTGTTATGGTGTTTAAATATTAGAAGAATGCTAGGCTAGATATTGCATTCATTTAATCACTGCAAAATTTAAGTAATGCATTTTTCCCAATTTTTAACAAAACATTGCTGAAATTCCCAATTCCATGGGAATGGGTCATGTTCCCAAAATCCTGAGAAAAAACCCTTAGAGATGAAAAAAGGCAATTTGAAATATTTTTGCTGAAATAAAACAGCATTCCAAATTTAAATCTTTACTTTGAAAGTAATTAATACTATTTCTATATAAGAATTTATTAATTTTGCTCTATCCTGATTTTTAATTAGACTTATGCTTAGAAATGCTATGAAAGTAAGGCTAAATTAAAGCACAGGCACTTGGGGTGTGGAGCTTAAAACGCCTTTAAAATCCAAATAAAATGTATATTTGTCAATCCCAGCACATGTACATGTTATATATATCAAAAAAACTTAATATAAGCCGTTTTGAAAAAATTTCATATTTCAACGTCTATATAATGTATTTTATCCTGTCACTTGTGTATCATTTTCGGCCCGATAACAAGGTGCCGTATATTTTTACTGATCTACGGCACTTGATCACGTGGTATGCATGTTTGCCAGACTACTTTTCAAGAAAAAATATAAAAACTGTCGTTAAATCTTCTGTGTATAGAATAGCGAATTTCGGAAACATTGATAAAACTTTGTTTGTTTATTTTATTTCACTCTATAATTTTTCAAGCGAAATAAAAATTATTAAAAGTGAAATAAATGTAAAACTTTACTCGTTTACGACATTAAAATAGCGTACTTGAGATTTGATTGTTTTGCACGTGCTGTTTGGCGCTACATTGTGACGTCACGTAAACAATACTTTAAACGTCTGTGCAGCGTTAACAACTGAATAAAAGATATTGGTGTTCGAATTCATTTTCTTAGTTAGACCATTTTCTTTCATTCTAGATAGTTTTCACAACAAAATTCGACAAAAAATTGTTTTTACTTGTCACATTTTTCAAACAAAATGGCGCCCTCAATGTGAAAATACACAGGGAGATAATAAGAACGGCGAGTGCATTGTTGTAGAATAATGCACGCTTCGGGCCTTCTTTGTTTATATAGAAACATTTCCGATAGTGTGATTAAAGGTAGTTTGCCTAATAAAATTCTTTAAAAAAAACGGTGACAGGATAACCCAATAAATTCCTCCGCCTCGCCAGATAAACTTTCTCCATCCAAGGCACCAACCTATTATTCTCTATATTATAGACGTTGAAATATGAAATATGAAATTTTTTCAAAACGGCTTATATTAAGTTTTTTTGATATATATGATCAGTAAATGTGCTGGGATTGACAAATATACATTTTATTTGGATTTTAAAGGCGTTTTATTTAGCTCAACACCCCAAGTGTCTGTGAACAAAAGAGAAATCTTGAAATACCTAAGCCTACAGTGGCTGCTATTGAATATACCCATGCAACCAGTGCAGACTAATTTATGCTTTTGATCATAAATTATGCACTGTTTGCTATTCAGTCAGTTCTCATTTTAAAATTTTCCCTTTTTTGTCCGGATTGGAAGATGTCCATTTAAGATATTTTAGTGTGGTCAGGGTTAAGTTGGTATAGTAAACATTTATTTTTGTTCTGTATAGATCTTACATGTAATACTTGTTTACTTCATGCAGTGTTTGTGATTTGGTATCACGTCATGTCATATAATTATGATAATAAATGATAAAATTTGAACAACATTTAATATAGGTATATGATCAGTATGATTATCCTTAGTAGTACATGTATTGTTTGATTTATTAATATAAATTGGTTATACTGTTTGTGAACACATAATCTTTGTTAGGTTTTTGGCATTATATCCATAACAGAAAAAAATCTTTGTTTAAATGAATAAAAGAAGTTATTGCATTGATATATATTTATATATTTACTATATTATCATTTATATGGTGCAGTGATATTTTTGTGAGTTTCAAGTTGAATAAATAAGTTAGTGATGGCATAATGATAATATATAACTCTGCTAATAAAAGTAAATTGATATAAAATTATAACCAATGTTTAATCATACATGTATATTTAAATGCGCTCTAGAATGTACATGTATGCACACTTGAAAGGTCTTTAAAATCAGACAATATATTATATTAATCTATATATATTTATGTTTTTCATTTTTGTTATTATTAAATAATATTTTCACAATGTTTGAATTTTTCAGAAACCTCAGCTAGCATGTTCTGATAAAAAATTCCACAAGTTTTTAACAGACAAAGTTCCTATAGTGCATGAGAAGTTTTGGCCAACAATATGGTGTTTAGAAAGTCGTGCTATGACTATCATTAGGTCATTTATAGAAAAGGCGCCTACAGTTCACTATGATTCGTAAGTTTTGTTTTTAGTAAAAAAATCCTGTGTGTTTTGATTTGTAACCCCATCCTCTCACCCAAAACTTGGAGATTGCAGTGTAAGTAAGACAAGTTTTTACTTTTAGTCCGCCTTGACTTTGCCATGTCAGAGTGATCATTTGTTTTAACAGGGGTTATTTTCAACTTGCACTGGGCAGTGTTACTTTGTGAGGATTTTACCTATTGACTTTCCCAACAGGGCAGTGTCTTTAATTAGTAAGACTTGAGTTTGACAATCAATAAGTCAAAGTCCCCACTATTCTACAGAGTTACTGGATAGGGAGTCAGGATTACAGCTAACTTGGATATGCATTACATTTAAGACCCCTTGATTTTTTTATCCAAATATTAAGGTGATTTGAAAAATTTGTTATGACAATTATCAATAGCTGGTTGATTAATTAAAAGTTTACTATGATTCAGTGCACTTGAAATCACCATTGTCCTTAAACTAGTACATCAAGATCATGATTTTGTTGACCTTAAGTAAGTACACTATAGACATGAAAGTCAATCATTAAACCTTATAATAGTTATATGTACATGTATCCAGCTGCGAAGACTTATATGTTATCAATCACACACTCTTAAATTCTTGATGTTTTTAAGGTAAACTCTTGTACAGCTTTGAATTTATAATGAACCCAACCTGCTTTGAATTAATTGGGGTTGTGGGGAACCAAGGTAACACTTGACAGACTGGTGCACTAGTTGGTACTGTCAACTACACTTATGTAGTCAAACAAGACTATTGTTACTTGATTCGTTTATTCTAAAATCCCTCCAATTTATTGAAAGAACATTAGGTTCATGTTCATTATATAAAATTAGTGTCAAGACAAGTCAATCTTCATATTCGAAAAAAAAGATGAACAAAAAGAACCAATTCTGATATAATATAAAACACCATCCTTTGGTCCTGGCCGCAAGCTATCCCGATGACTTGGCAAATATAATTACAGTAAACATAACTATATACATTTTCATTATATGTTTTACAAGCAACTCTTGTTGTTGTTGTTACATAGTCAGTTGCCAAAGTTAAACTTTTAGTGAGTATTATATTGTTTGCTGGCATTGATCGCAAACATAATTCATTAACCAGCTGATTCCCAGTGGGAAAACTAATAGATAATTTATAAGAATTTGCCTATAGAACAGATCAACTGGCAGTATCGATAGGGGAAAAAAATTGATGTAACATTCTATCAGACAGTCTAGAGGTGAATATTGTGTCAATATGCACTATGGCTTCTTTCTTTTTTTCCGTATCTTAGAGGCTGAATATAGGTCTTTTTCCAAACTTGCAAAATTCCAAGTCAAATTAAAAAAATCGTCAATATTTCCACCTTTATACATGTACATGTGTACGTTTTCATCCAGAAAATGTCATTTATAAAGAAAAATAAATAAAGCCAATAATAGCTTTAAACTCTGACTCCCAATAACCCAATTGGTGGAAAAACATCAGTATAATAATAATAATTTGTCACTTTAGTGCAATAACTGATTAACTCTTATTGAATTTAGTGTCCAACTTTATTTGTCATTCAATGAAAACGCTCTATTTCTGTGCGTTAATTTTCATAGAAGAACAAAAGTCGATACTATATCGAATTCCGTCCATAGTCGACTTCTATTTTTCATAGTACTTCATAGAACCGCATAGTGACGTAATAAAGTGAATGATAATGTGGCCAAATAAAGCTTGACACTAAATATGTTAGTATTCATCCGTGCTGTTCTATAGAAATTAGAAACATTCTCCTCTCGCTATCGCTCCCGTCAAAGTTTCTAATTTCTGTAGAACAGCACGGATGAACACTAACATATACTAAGAAGGACTTATTCCTTCACTGCACTAAGGTTACAATATATCCTACATTATAGTAATATGATAGTTCACTACATAACTTGGGACCAGTACTATGAAAGTTTTACAGTAATTGCCAGTACATAAAAAGTTTACCAATGTGTTATTAAGAGGAGAGATAACTCTTACATATTAGTACAACTGACTGCCAGTCATGATTTTTCCCCTTTATTTATCAGTATTGAATCAAAATGGTATCTAGGATGAATAGTATCAAAAGCAGTTATACTATAAGAAAACTGCTGTTTTTCTGAAAAAAAGTTTAATTTTATCAGTATTAAAGGTAGCTGACTTCAGATCATTCATCCCATACTGCTGTGGGTTTCTAGGGACTTCAGATTCTTTCATACATGACAGCTGTCAAGCTTAGGCTTGTGAATTGTATTGCCCACTCATGCACGAAGAGGCACCTAGCTAGCTTAGGTCTTCTTCAGACAGAAAATTTTGAAAGTCACCATATAAATTTTTACAGTATTGCTGTGTCTTAAAACTCAACAAATAAAATTGAATTATTTTGATCACCTTTGGCAGAGTTATCCACACTCTAGTACTGTCCAGGTGTAAAGGAAGTGCCTTGGTTCCTAAGATAGTCAATTCTACCGTGTAAACAGATATTGTTTCCATTTTTTAGTGAGATGCTAAGTATGCCAGATGGTGGTCAGGTTCGGTTGGACTGGGCTTATAATAATGAAAGTACAATACATCCAGATCCGGAGTCGAGACCAACTGTGGTGCTTTTACCTGGACTTACAGGTATGTAAGATTTACTTCCCTTGTCATCTGTTTTAGGGACGCCTGTAGCAAATTGATTAAAATGCAAATTTCTACTAAAACAGCTTGAATTATGGGTTTCAAAAAAATGTACAAGGGTGGTTTACATTTTATCATGAAGCTATTTAGTTACCTTAGTGAATTGTTGTGGTACTTTTTAGATGTCTTCTTTTGTCTGCAGTAATAAATGTTTGGGAATCTAAGTTTTTCTACCACCAGTAGTGTTGGAGAATCTAACAAATGACCTAAACGATTAAAAATTATGTACTGTGAATTCACTATATTAAGTGGGCATGAAATTCGGTGGTTTTGTCACAGAGAACATTTTTGTGGGTTCTTAAATTCGTCGACTGTTTATTTTTCCGAACGGTAAAATGTAAATAATGTCATGCAAAATAATCTTACAGCAGACGAAATGAAATTTCGTGTGATCTTAGATTCGTTGAATGACCTATCCACAAAAACCTCGAAAGTTAGTTCACTATGAATAATAATGATTTTGCAGTAATTACACATTTATTGTTATACAGGTACCAGTCAAGAGACCTATGTTCTAAATTTTGTCACTGAAGCTACCCAGTTGGGATATAGGTAAGTATAGTACACCAGCTTAGCTCACATAGGGAGAGCACCAAATCAGTAATCTAGGAGTTGCTGTGGTATGAGCATCGGGTGAGGTCAAATTTCTCTCTGATGATATCTGACATAGAGTCTACTAGTTATTTGCCTCAGGTGGGATTAGTAGTCTATCACTTGTAAAGAATTTTGATAACTTCTGGTTAGTTATCAAGTCAGTTAAACTTTTAAATAAGTGTAATGAATCTGCAGAGCTTTGAATTTAGAACAGACCAATCAAAATTTAACGAATTTAAATATAAAAATATAAAAATTCAGCTACATTTGCACCAATAGTTCAGGGCCTGTCCATAGATGTGCAGACTGGCGTAGTTCTATACTTATGACAAAGGCTAGTTTTCAGGTAAAGTGTTAATATTGATATTGCTTGAATAATCAATGAACATATATCATGTTTTTACAGCCCAAGATAATTACATGTATACAACTTTAAAATGCCGGAATAGGGTTGTAAAATTATAAACAGTAAGATATCAAAATTTTGCCAGTCAAAATTATTGGCATTACATGTACAAGTCTATGTATCACAAGGGATCAGTGTGACAACAACTATGCACTAACAGACATTGATACTTTGATAATATCTATTAGCTTGTTTGATCTGTCTTAGAAGTTATCTACAGGGATATTGCTGAAATGAGACATACGGAATTTCTTCTGTTGTCAGGCACTAATAGTCTCAGAGAATTTAGTTCTTAGAAAATAGTGTCACAATAACTCACAAGTAAAATCATAGCTTCAGGATTTGTAAAATGCACATAATAATCAAGTTACAAAACTCTGGTTTATAGTTTGTCTATATTATGCCCCTTTGTAAGTTTTGAAACAATCAAGCAATCACAACATCCTCGGCTATTATCAATAATAATCTCAAAGTTAATACGGATTGAAAGTAGTTCTACCACATGGTTTCAGATGTAAACAGAAACAGAGAGTGTAATCTTTGATAATGTAAAACGAATGTATATATTTGACATCCAAACAAAGATAAAGTCTGTTTCAGTACAATTATGATTGAAAATATGTCTAACAACCATTTTTGATTGAAATATGCCCACTGATGTACAATATTAAACAATCCAATATATGATATCAACAGGTTGGCATTTTGTACTTTCGGTTTCTACAACCACAATAGTTAATATATATATAATGTATAGTTTGCTTTTGTATCTATGAATTTGTTTATTTAAGGTTATATTGGAAAAAAAAGTTGTCAACAACTCCCAGCATGAAATTACTATTTGTTTATATGTTTAGTTTCTTAGCATAGGTTGGACCGAAATATCGCATCCATTCTGTGTATTGATACTACATTGTATTGTGTTTGAGGTCCTTATCCAAAGACTAAGTGAAAGGGCTGTAAAGTTGTGATTGACAATCAAGATGTAAATTTAACCCCCTTTGACATGTAAAATGTGTGTATAATATTATAAGTAGTACATATATGTATGTATATATTTCAGAGTTGTGGTCTTCAATAACAGAGGGAATGGATCTAAACTACTTGTGAGTACAAATAACGGCATATATCTATTTCTCCCTGCTGAAGTTAGTGATAAGAAAGAGTAGTCATGGAAGTGTTAGGTTTGAACAGTATATAGGTGCATATCAACAAAAGAACATCACAAAACTGTAAAAAAGTTCTGTTTAAAGAGAATCCATAGAACTTTGCCTGAATAGAACAGGACAGTGATAGCAGAATATAAACCTTATCTAGCAAATTGTAATTCTTTTGGTCTGAAAAATGGATTTTACATTTGTTTGCAAAATCTGATTATTCTGCTTTTTTCTTTTGTTTAAACTTCACAAGGATTAATATAAAGAGTAGATTATTTGTATGACATGTTAACTTTTGTGATAAATTAATAGAGCAATACAGTGTTGCATCTAGGCCGCGTGATTTGCGCATATTTTTGCAGATCGCACATTTTAATGAAGTCAATGTGCGCAAAGTCTCGCATCTGACGATCTTTTCAACTTAATTTAGTTAATTTTCATCGTATCTTGAACGCTTCTGCTATGTTTGTTTTCACTCGCGGTAATGACTAAAAAACGCACTAAATCATGTGTAGCAGCTGACCGGGTCATCTCGCGTGTATAAATTGATGGTTTGATCTGCGCACTTTACTAGGTTTCGTCAATATTTTATTTTTTCTATTTCGGTTGTTGAGCGGACGATAGCTGTCAAAAATGCCTAGAATTCTTTTCAGAATGTTACATTGTTAGGTAAATGCATGTTCCCTACATTTGTTTTCAAATCCCCCACATTTTTCGGACAATCCCCCATAATTTCGAAATTCTAGATGCAACACTGGCAATATTGGTTTTATTATGCCCACACCATGTAATGGCCGGGGCATATAGTGTTACCCTGTTCCGTCCTTCCGTCCTTCGTCATTCTGTCATTCTGTCATTCCGTCATCATCAGTTTCCGTTCATTATCTTAAGAACGGTTGCACACATTCAACTCAAATTTGACATATGGATATGTCATGAGAAAATGCAGGTCAAGTTCGAATTTGGTCATGGTTCGATGATTTTTGGCAGAGTTATGCCCCTTCTACTTTGAAAATAATATGAAATTCAGTTTCCGTTCATTATCTCCCCAATGGTACAGCACATTCAACTCAAACTTGAAATATGGATATGTCATGAGAAAATACAGGTCAAGTTCGAATTTGGTCATGGTTTGATGATTTTTGGCAGAGTTATGCCCCTTTACTTTGAAAACAATATGAAATTTTCAGTTTCCGTTCATTATCTCCCCAAAGGTACAACACATTCAACTCAAACTTGACATATGGATGCGTCAAAGGAATGCACAAGTCAAGTTCAAATTTGGTCATGGTTCAATTATTTTTGGCAGAGTTATGCCCCTTTTACTTTGAAAGTAATATGAAATTTTCAGTTTCAATTTATTATCTCCCCAATGGTACAACACATTCAACTCAAATTTGACATATGGATATGTTCTTGAAATGCCCGGGCCAAGTTCGAATTTGGTCATGGTTCAATGATTTTTGGCAGAGTAATGTCCCTTTCACTTTGAAAATAATATGAAATTTACAGTTTCTGTTCATTATCTACCCAACAGTGTTACATATTCAACTTAAATTTGACATATGGATATGTCAAAGGAATGGGCAGGTCAAGTTGGAATTTGGTCATGGTTTGATGATTTTTTGGCAGAGTTATGTCCCTTTCACTTTGAAAATAATATAGATACATCTTAGGAATAAGCAGTTTAAGTTTGAATTTGGTCGTGGTTCAATGATTTTAGACAAACTTATCTTTCCTGAATGTTGGAAAAATTTTGAACTTTGAGTTTCAGCACTCATACTTTTAGCCATTATTTTGGCTACAAATATGCAATATGCTATTTTTAAAAGGTTAAGACTGAATAATTTCAGTGCCTTGAACATTGAATGAAAATGGTTTGTGTTAACATTGAAAAGTTTTAAGGGCTTTGAACTTAAAATGAAAAAAATAATTAATGCACCATCTGAAATTTTGGCTGCATGCGGGGGCATCCGTGGCATGATGACACATTTCTAGTTTTTTATAAACTCTTGGACGGCTTATTGTTGTAATATTACATCTTAAATATCATGCACATCTTCCTTTAAGTGTTGTTCACAATATCTATTTACAGACTGCTAGAACATATTGTGCATGTAACAGTGAGGATCTAGGTCATGTTGTGTCACATGTCAGACAAAGATTTCCTGATGCACCACTGGTTGGGACAGGGATATCCCTAGGAGGGTTAGTGCAGTTCTATTAATGTTTTCTATATAAGGTGTACTCTCAAAAAATTAGCTTCTTAGGGTAGAATCCATTATTGTCACTGAAATTCTTTGAAGCAATATTGTAATTGTTTATTCTAACTCGACCCGCATGTTTCCCTATTGAACATAGAAGAACAGAAAGTGTGGATTATTATGTTAATATAAAATCACTGTTTGACGTTCTATATTTAGACATGTGACGTAATCATTATACATGTGATGTAGCTATTAAAATGTGACACGCTGAAAATTTGTAATTTGCAATTTAACTTGATATCAGGTACAGCAGCATTTATTTGTTACTCCGTGTTAGAATCGGAATAATTTATCCAAATCGGTGATTTTATCGCTTGATATAATCACTGTTTGTCATTCAGATGCACCCTTGTGATATAATTCCTCAACAGTGATTTTTTTGAGTGATGAAATCACTGTTTGGGATATATCATTTCTTAAATAAGTCAAGATAAAATAACACTTAAGATATTTATTTCAACTTTCAGGAAATCTTAAAAAAAAAAAAACACCAACAACTTACTTTCACATAGGTGAAATAGAACCGTTTTGTTTTATTCTAGAGCAAAATTTATAGTACGAGTGATTGTGGTCACTTGTTGTCAGCTGTCAATTGGTTGCCATGCCAACCATGATACATGTATACAAATGGATACTCTTAACAATGTTTGAATGCAAATGTTTTTGAACCAAAGAATGTAAACTTTATGGGATGAAAAGTTTGATTTCTTATTATTTACAGCAAATTATACACTAATTGCTTTTATTTCAGGATGATCTTGTTTAATTATCTGGCAAAGTCTGGCAAGGATTGCGGGATGCTGGCTGGCATGTGTGTATCTATGGCATGGAATGTGTTTGAATCTGTAACATCACTGGAGAAACCTGGATTAAATAAACATGTTCTCAATAGAATACTAGCAAAAGGACTGGTGGATAATTTCCAACAGTAAGATTTTGTTTCACCCTTTCTCTGCTCAATTTATATATAAGACTTATGATTTAAATGTTATATGCAATGAATGACTGTTTTTACAGTATCTATCAACATATTTTATGACATGACTAATGCAGTAAGGTTTTTTTAGCATATTTTGACCTTTATTGCATTTGCAACTACTTGACAATATTTATACCCCCAAAAACAAAGTTTGGGGGGGTATATAGGAGTCACCCGGTGGTCGGTCGGTCGGTCGGTCGGTCGGTCGGGCGGTCGGTCGGTCGGTCAGTCCAGACGTCCGTTGCATTTTCCTTGTCTGGAGCATAACTTGAAGACTAATGATTGGAATTCAATATAACTACACACAATGGTCAAGCACATTGAGAGGAAGTGCAGTGCACAAGAACCATAACTCTATCTTGACTTATTACAAAGTTATTGCCCTTTGTTACTTTTCCTTGTCCGGGGCATAACTTGAAACCTACTGGTTGGAATTCAAAACAACTTCATACAATTGTCAAACACAATAAGGGGAAGTGCAGTGCACAAGAACCATAACTCTATCTAAAGTAATTACAGAGTTATTGCCCTTTGTTACTTTTCCATCGCTTTCTTTTGTCCAGACCATAACTTGAAGACTAATGGTTGGAATTCAATATAACTACATACAATGGTCAAGCACATTGAGAGGAAGTGCAGTGCACAAGAACCATAACTCTATCTTGACTAATTATAGAGTTATTGCCCTTTGTTTTTTTTCCTTGTCCGGGGCATAACTTGAAAACTACTGGATGGAATTCAAAACAACTTCATACAATTGTCAAACACAATAAGGGGAAGTGCAGTGCACAAGAACCATAACTCTATCTAAAGTAATTACAGAGTTATTGCCCTTTGTTACTTTTCCATTGCTTTCTTTTGTCCGGACCATAACTTGAAGACTAATTGTTGGAATTCATTATAACTTAATACAATGGTCAAGCACATTGAGAGGAAGTGCAGTACACAAGAACCATAACTCCATCTTGACTTATTACAGAGTTACTGCCCTTTGTTACTTTTCCTTGTCCAGAGCATGACTTGAAAACTACTGGTTGGAATTCAAAACAACTTCATACAATGGTCAAGCACAATAAGGGGTAGTGCACTGCACAAGAACTTTAACTCCATCTTGACTAATTACAGAGTTATTGCCCTTTGTTACTTTTCCATTGCTTTTTTTGTCCGGAGCATAACTTGAAGACTAATAGTTGGAATTCAATATAACTTCATACAATGGTCAAGCACATTGAGAGGAAGTGCAGTGCACAAGAACCATAACTCCATCTTGACTTATTACAGAGTTATTGCCCTTTGTTACTTTCCCTTGTCCAGAGCATAATTTGAAAACTACTGTTTGAAATTCAATACAACTTCATACAGTTGTCAAGGACATAAAAAGGAAGTGCAGTGCACAAGAGCCATAACTCCATTTTGACAAAATACAGAGTTACTGCCCTTTGATACTTTTCCTTGTCCGGAGCATAACTTAAAACGTACTGGTTGGAATTCAAAACAACTTCATACAATGGTCAAGCACAATAAGAGGAAGTGCAGTGCACAAGAACTATAACTCCATCTTCAGTATTTATAGAGTTATTGCCCTTTGTTTCTTTTCCTTGTCTACAGAGTAATTCAATAAAACTTCATCAATGGCCAACCACATTGAAAGGAAAAGAACCACAACTATCTTTAATTGCCCACAACCATAACTCTATATTTCAATTCTTTTACAAGGTATTCTGTTACTTGTAACATCCTCATTTCTGAAGCAGTCTTGTGGGGGTATTAATCACATTTAGTGATAGTTCTAGTTAAATTTATAATACATTTTCAAAATTTTCATGAAAATTAGCGTGAATCTGGAGGCTTTCTGCTTTAAGAGGAATATAGTGACAAATAGAAGAAACAAACTGTTTTGATCAAACCATATGACCTTGGGTTGTCCCAAATCTTGACCACAGGGCCATGATATGATCAAATTTGATAAAGGACCACAGTACCTTGTCAAATACCAAATACAATATTAAAGTTGTGAGACAAAATGGTATAGGTTTTAACATGAACAATACAGTAAACTTCACTTATAGCGAACACGGTTATAGCGAACTTCCGGTTATAATGAACAATTTTTTTCGGCCCGAATTTTGCCCTTCTTTATTTAATATAAAAATTTACGGTTACAACGAACATGGTTATAAGGAACTAATTTCTTAGTCCCAATTTAGTTAAAAGTACGGAAAATTACACCTTTATAACGAACTCTAAAATATCGGCTATCTGTAAAAAGATCCCGCATTTTCAACTTTCGTTTTCATAATGGCACAGATAAAAACTCGGCCAGATGTACCGTTTATTGTTGTATGTACTTCTATTCAGCTGTAAAAATGAATTTTTATAGCAGTACTTAATAGTTTTCTATTAGGATATTTTAGCACTAAGTTCTTGTAACCAAGAAAAAAAACGGTTATTCCTTTTATTCTATTATTTCTTTTCTTAAATAGTTTTGCTGAAGTAAAATGATTATAATCATTTATAATCGGTTTTCAACATAATCACACAAAGTATAATTGATTGAAATGAAAAGATATCTATATCTTTTATAAGTAAAAGTCACGCTTAAAACATAATAGAAGATATTCAATATGAAAGGAAGAAAAATCGAAAATCTTGTTTATTCTTAATCATGGAAAGAAAACAAAAAGCACTGAGTTTAGAAACAAAATAATGTATTTTATGAGAAATTGTGAAAGGGAGTAAAACTAAAACTGAAATAACAAAGGATTTTCAAATTTAAAAAAAAAGGACGCTCTTGGGTATTGTGTCTATAAAAGACATGAGTGACTTAAATTTTTCTAAAACAAATGCTTTTCAAAATGGAGGACGATGGTAAATAATCAGTTCGTTATATGCAAATCTGTTCGCTATAAAAACTCCTTATACAAGGAACAAATTTGCTATATGCTTACAAGGAACTCCGGATATAAGGAACAGATTTCAAATGTCCCAATGAGTTCGTTATAAGCGGAGTTTACTGTATGTGTTCATGAGAAATCAAAGTGAGAAACAATGCACAGTCTGTTGTAGAATAGTGTAATTGAAATAAAGTTATTTTGAGTTATAATCAAACATCATTTGAAAATACTAATCAAGAACCCCCTTGCACCAGAAAAAGCCTACAGCTTTTCTAAAGGTTACATATGTTATTTTTAGATGAATTGTTTCATATTAGAGTCAGATAAAAAAATTAAAGGCAGAAAATGAAATTTGCCAACTATAAAATACATAATCAATAAGGAAACCCCTCAATATCTCTAATCTAACGGTCCGCACTTTATATTTAAATTAGTCAAGTGGACAATTTGTTAAAAGTAACTCAAGGACGCTGTTTTGAAGAAGACTTAACAGAGATAAGATGCACTTTTCCAAGTTAAAATTACTTAAATACAATGTACTTATTTGGGAACAACACAGAATTGGTTTTAAAACAGAAAATAAATGCTGAAGGCTGTTTTAACATGTTTCTGTCTTATAATTTAACACCATCATTGTGAAGTTTTAAGTTTACAGAATAAAATGCATTATATTGTAATACTAATAGTAATTTTTATGCAGTTTTAACATTTTCTGTTTGATTTATATTTTAGATACATGCATTTATTTGAGCAACACATTGATGACTGTGATCATGTGTTAAAAGTAAGTTCATTATTTCTTGTTTTGTATGCACAATCTTGGAACGTAACTATAAACTCAAGGGAGGATTTTCTTGTTTGTGGGTACCAACTGATTTACAAAAAGAGAAGTTGCAGTTATTATATAATAGTTATATAACTTTATGATATTGCTATTTATGTTTCTGAAACTTTATCTTATTTAGACAATGGTTCAAGTTAAAAGGGTTTAAAAGCTATATCTTATGAAATATTTTTGTAAAATTTATTAACAGTAAAATTATAATGTTTCGATAATCTTATGGTCCAACTTCAAAAAAGTTGTAACATGGAACATCTCTGATATTTAACAATCAGGAATATTGTACATAAACTAAATTAAATGTTTCTGAACAAAATGTTACTCTGCTATTTGAAAGTGAATTGGTCAATAATTAAAGATCTGTAATGCCATAAATAATTTTGTTGAGAGTATTTAGTATCATACTTGAAAACAAACTGCAAAAGAAATATATGATATAACATACTGTACATGCCATATTTCCAGCCACCCAGATTTGGTTTTAAAAAGCAGGTGATTTGGACCAAAGAAGGGGGATTTTTAAGCAAGCTTAAACCAGTCTTAATCTTAAAACTATGCAAACATATAATTATATTTCCCCCATTTTATTATGAAAATGAGCATTTCTACAACATCATTTGATATTTTGAAGTTTTAAACAAAAATATTATACCTCATTTGCATACACCTTTCTATATTTAATATGAGGTCATCCAGTCCATAAATCGCATACAGACTGGCTTCCCAGTCCATAATTCTCATACAGACTGTTTAATCGCGACTTTCACGACATGGGAATTTCACAACTACAGAAACAGACGATATTGTCAGAATGTCAAAACATGAAATTTTTAATTACACACTGAACAAATGAAACTATTATTTGAAAGCAAATTATAGTAAAAATGACAGCAACAAAAGGGATGAAAGGATTTAGATTCGGTATAATGTAACAAATAAAACATGGCCTTTCCAACAGACTACGCTTCGGGCCATATAACTTCCTCAATTTGACCAACCAGTCAGTAAACTTGAATATTTCCCTCAAGGCCATGTTTTATTTGTTAAATGTGTTCATACTAAATCTCTTTAAACCTCTAACAACATTCTTTTTGCAAGAAATATTTTTTGAGAATATCCAAATGATACATTTATAATGTTTTGATCAATATTTAAAATACTTCTGGAAAATGTAACCATTGTAGACCAATTCACTTAAAGTGTGATTTTATCTATTTAGTTAATACACTGTATATCTTCCCTTGTTGAAGGGAGATTCTGACCCAGTACAAAAATATTACAGAATCTAGCAGTCCATAATTATTTTTTGGTGTTTCAGAGCACAACGATAAGAGAGTTTGATGATAGGTTCACAGCGCCAATGTTTGGTTACTCTACATGGCAGGAATATTATAAGGATGCCTGTATACATGACAAGGTTCATCATCTCGAGGTACCAGTACTATGTTTGAATGCTGAAGATGATCCATTTTCACCTAAACATGGTAAGCATTACAAATAAACCTTTAACATGCTTGAACAGAAATTGATTAATAATATCTGTCATATTTTGCGGTTTGGATTGGAATATCCATCTAAAGGGTACCCACCTAATATGCTACAACAAGGCTTGCTGATTTGCCAGCCACGGGCAGGAACACTCCAGTCAAATATTCTGATCTGAACAGCAAACACATGCAAGATATTTTATTTTTCTTGCATATTCTACCATTATATTGAAAGGTAAAAATGACTTGCTCATTTTTCATAGTCAAGTTGAGCTGAATTGACTCTATATTTCAAAAGATTGACTCTTATATTGGGTTTTGATTAACTGTTGATATTGGAAAATTTTAAGGATAAAATATAAATTCTGATGGATATTTCCTTGAGCCATGTGATTTTTATTTATCATTCATGCAAAATAAATTATAAAATCAAAAGGAATTAAGACAAAATGTTATGTCTTATTTTGACTTTCACCTGTTCACTCACTATTTATCGTGGATTGGCATAATGTCACTTTAACCACAATAAATTTTTCACAGAAATTGATATCATTTTGTCTGTAACTATTTTCTTACAATAGGGTATAAATTAACATCTTCAATCATAACTGCAAAAAGATATCATCTTAAGAATCCAGTTTCATCCTAAAAGGCAAGAAAATGAAATAATCTTGGAGCAAGTGACTTATCTGACATGTATAGCAGATTTAAAGCTAGGCAAATCTATTACATAAATACAGTATGTTTAAACTAAGTTTTAGTAAACCAAATGTAAGATTCATTTGACATGCTCTTTATCTTACAGCAATTCCAGTAAACGAGGCAGAAATCAATGACAACATTGCGCTTTTAGTAACATCTCATGGCGGCCATATTGGATTTCTGGAGGGAATGTTTCCAAGGAAACCAGGCTACATGTATCGCATATTCTCACAGTATATTGATGGTGTATTTAAACATGGTCCAAAATCTCATGATCACCAAGAATGAGCGGAGATAAATGGGTCAGGAAGTCTCACGAAGTATTGACTATAGATAGAAACATTTACCTAGTCATACACAGTGTTACACTGGCTCATTGTTTTTCTACATAGTTTTTATTAAAATATTTACAAGAAGCACTTCACACTGAGGTACTCACAGTACAGTACTACAGTAAAGTTGTAGGATCAAAATCATTTTTTTTTTAAACACTTTTTTATAGCATACAAACATTTCACTGACTGTTTTATACAGCTTTTATACATGTATACCTTATAACTTTGTTCGCTCGAACTCAGATCACTTGAATACCTTCCTTCGCTCGAACTCATTGTTTGGTCCTGTCAAAATCCCTATGCAATATATATTGTTTAATCATGGAAATTGATTGAACACAGGTTGCTCTAACTCTCGAACCTGATCTCTAGTCCCTTAAACAAAAAAAAACAACAAAAGTTGCAGGATGACAAGTTTTCAATTGGTGACAGTAGACTTCATATGTTTCTAACACAGTCATTATGATAATGTCAATTAATTGATACTAAACCAAAGGTGTTATTTACCTACAAATTTGTTTATTATGATAATATATACAAATATATGGAGTTTTCAAATAATTTTTATAGTCTACTTTGTATTAAAATCATTGCCTTAAATATCATTATACAAATAGACACCTCAAAGAAGTGTGCAGACCTATTTTAAATCAGATCATTATAACCTTGATAACCTTCGTGGAAATGTCCTTGTTAAAAAACAAACTTCAAACTGCAATTTGTATGGGCCCTCCGAGTTTGAGGGAACGGTGTATGACTGTAATTTTGTTAATAATAACATATTATTATTAATCCTGTTCAATACATACTGTGTTAAAACTATGCTCGTTCAATATCACTATATATTGACTGAATAATGTAAATGTAAGTTTCAGTTAAAGTAGTTAGTGCATTTGGAAAATCTTAACTTATACTTTTACTAGTTAAACAGTAGTTGATTGTTTGTTAGGGAACAATATTTTGTAATCAAATTTTGTAATTAATTTTTTATTTAATTGTTTATATACCGTAAGTCTTTTACTTTAATTTATTTTTTGCCAGACGTGAACATTAGAATATGAAGAAAAAAACGTGAAAATTTTAATGGTGTATATTTTTCTAGTTATGGCTCTATACTTTTTAGATTTGTGTTCTATTTTCAAATGTCAGCGATTTAAGAAGTAGTTGAGCTATGATGACATTATTCCACAATTTTGTTACATAGATTTTATTTTACATTTCAAGTACAGTTGACTCTCAATAAGTCAAAATCGCTTTACTTGAAATTCCGCCTTAGTCGAATAATTTCTAAAGTCCCATCAAATTTCCTTCTTTATCTTTGTATTTTAACTCCGCTTAGGTCAAATTTTGACTTACCGAGACTCCTGTTTAGTCGAAAAGAAAATTTGGTCCCGTCAATTAAAGTACAACATATGTTCATCTCAATTAGTCGAAGTGTGAAAACAGCCGACTGATCAAAGGTCGGCGACATCAAGGTGAGATGTTGTCACTCGTGATTTACACGTTTCATAGTAATTTTTAATTGCCGGTCATCATGTATTATTAACACGTCGTAAAAGTGGCTTTAATCCGTTTCAGGACTTAATTGGTTTTAACAGTTAGATAACTAAATTAAAATTTAATTACATTGCTTTAAGAAAGTTGACTCGTGCCAGTCTGACGGGTGGTTACTTAGTCAAATAACAGCCTAGGTATTGATGTGTGTTATCAACGTAAATAACATTTGTATAATTAATGTTCCGTCATATTGCATACATTAATTTGTACTTCCGGTTCACGATAGTTGCTAATTTCAATTTCGTCCGATAATCAATTAAATCAAATATAATTGTGGGTTTATGTTTCACTATTAATATACATTGTACATGTATTAAATTTTGAATGATATATTTTTGTTCATCTATAATTTGTAGTTGTAAGTTATTTACCGTCATTTCAATGGTCAAATATTGCAGCATTGCCGCTAACAACAATAACAACCTACTTCTTTACACATTCAATCAGGCACATGTATATACATGTACGAATGTCAACGTAATGGCGGTAGTTCCACATTACTCGAATTCCGTTTCTCTCGAAGTAAAATGCCCAGTCCCTTGGATTTCGAGTTACCGAGAGTCAACTGTATATAATCATTTTCTTTATGTAAAAAAAAAATATTGTTATTTGATATTGTTTAAAGTTTCTTGCCTTTTGATGATTAAACAAATTTTTAAAAATATCAAATTCAAAAACGATATATAACAACTTTAATATGTTTTAAGAGACTCATTTTTTTGTATAATTAACGCAAGAATATTTATTTTTAATGTCATATGAACCCCGTTTCTTAAATTTGTATTAAGTATGGATATGTTCTTTGAATAGTTACTATGTAAGGCCAGCCTCAACATGTTTGTACAATTGAACAAATTAATGACATATATATTTGAAACAATCTTAATTGTCAGAAGCTAAAGGTATGTTGCTTCAAAACTAATTTTCCATCCAAGGCAATTGATATTTTGTCAGGTGGTTAAGGTAGTTGACTTCAAATCACTTGCCCTTCACCGCTGTGGGATTTGAATTCTGACAGGTACTTTAGATTCTTTCATGTAAGGGAGTTATCCAGCTATCTTATGGAACATTGGTGATTCTCTATGCCTGAAATAATGTACAGAAGTGTACCAAAAGCAGGAGAGTCGCCATATGATCTATACAGTGTTGGTGCAACTTAAAACCTGACAAAAATTAGTCTTAAAATTATTTAGTAATTATTAAGTTCATTTACTGTATAAATAAATTTGATGTAATGTGGTTAATTGATGTCCTTGTTTAATTAATAGTTGTATTTTAACATTAATACTGTGTCTATCATTGTATATAAATTTATATATACATGTATGTTAGGTATATGATTCACCTTATAAATGTTTATTCACATACTTTATATTTATGCAGGGTAATGTGTTACTGCAATCATATATTCTTATCTTACAATGCATTTTCTTGCCACTTTTATCAGGGCATCCATGGCCAAATAGTTAAGGTCATTGACTTCAATCCACTTGCCCCTCACTGCTGTGGATTCGATTCCCAGACGAACTTCAAGATTTTTTAATGAAGAAGCTATCCAGCTGAGCTTATGGAATGCCGGTGGTTTTACTCAGGTGTGTGTGTGCGTGAAATTACGCACAGAGGGTCGGTCACCTTAGGTCTTGCTGCACCAGTAAAGGTGGAAAGTTGCCATATGACCACTATAGTGTTGGTGCGACGTTAAACCCAACAACAACAATTTGCCACTTACATGTTGTATGTTAAAAAAATATTTGTAGTATTTGCACAGATTTTTAATTGGTATGTTTTCATTATTAGTTATTTATTTAGCAATGTTATTTATTGTTATATGCCTGTAGGAAAATGCCAAAAAATAGTTGTTCTGTTTATAAAATATAGTGACAGAAAGGTAGTATAGAGAACTCTGTATGCAAATACCTAAGGGGGAATTCAGGGTTATTTGAAATGAGTAAAGTTTTATATCAATATCAAATAATTCAATGTGTTTGGTCTCAATACAGAATTTTTGGTATAATTAAAGAAATCTAAGAAATAATAAATTAAATAACAAATGAATTATGTCATTTAAAACTAATAATCAACAGAAAATAGGTTATATTTAAAAAAAGTCCTTCTGAATAAATCTTTTATGTACAAGTCCTTTATGAAATTGAATATTGTAAACTGTGTGTGTGTGTTTTTGACAAATATTTTGTTCTCCTCAGTCAGCAATACCTTGCTCTAGTAAATTTCTGGTAGAAAGACACTGAGATGAATATAGTTGAATATTTAATATTATTAACAGTGTTTATTTTATAGAAATAAAGTTTCTGTATTTTTGTTTGTTTTTATCTGTTATCAGAAATGTGATAATTATATTATATTAAGTTTTACTTTTTTTAAAGATGAAAAAGAAGTTGTAATAAAAAGGAAGAATTCATATATGTTTACACCCATAAAGTGTAAGTAAATGTTTACATTGTTTATATAGTAGCTCACCTAAATTGTTCCATTGTTTAGATCTATATAGGCTTACCTAATTTTTTTCATTGGTTTGAAGCAGTGATTTTGTACTTACAGTATGAAGTACAAAAGAATTTAGAAAATTTGAGTCGCGCCATGACAAAACCAACATAATGGGTTTGCAACCAGCATCCGCGCAGTCTGATCAGGATCCATGCTGTTCGCTGTCAGTTTCTATACTTGTTATAGGGTTTTTAAGCGAACAGCATGAATTCTGATCAGTCTGCGCGGATGCGCATGCTGGTCTGGATCCATGCTGGTCGCAAACCCATTATGTTGGTTTTGTCATGGCGCGGCTTGTTTATAAAATCTTCCTGTTTCTAGGACAGTCCTAGATAATGGAATGTTTAGGAGTTTCCACTATACCGTAAATTTATCCTAATCTTCAGAGAATAATTAAGTGCTAATGAAGTAATGGGAAATAAATTCAGTTGACAACAATAAATATGAAGGTTTCATGAAAATGCGTACATAGTTTTAATAAAGAACCACAATGTACTGAATCCAGTTATTGCAAACAGACCTCATTTTGAATCAGGTCCAATCTCTAACATTTTATATGTGAAATGTTCAAAATTTAACTATTTAGTAATTTTTCATTTATATTTTATATTGTTTTTTTATCGCATATTTATTGTTATTATTGTTTTGTTATTTTTGTATTGGCAAATTATTAAAGATATTTTTTTTGTTACTTTTATAAGTTGATTATTCCAAATATTTGTATGTTAGATAGATGTTTATGCTTTAATAAAAGAACAATTTGAAATTAAATATGTAGATATTTTTTATTCCCTCCATTTTGAAGAACTTATTATATTTACAAACATTATTATATAATGGTGAAATATTTACAAATATTACATTCACATAATTATATAACAGTTATATGATATCGACACTGTTATAAACATATAAATTTTATATTCAAATTTGGTATCAATCTATTTCTATCACTATGGTATCTGTCTATTTCTATCACTTTAGTATCAGTCAATTTTATTGTCCCCCGCCTTTTCGAAGAAAAAAGGGGGATATAGAAATAGGCTCCGTCCGTCTGTCCGTCCGTACGAACCAAGAGGTACTTGTGTGACTTAGAGAACAATGGGTAACAGTAAATTCTCTTTGATCCTATTCATTCCGTTTTTACTTGTGTGCCTTTTTTTAAGCCTTGTGTGACTAAAAATGGCCAAAAAGATCAAAGGAAAAGTCACACAAGTACCATTTTGTGAGTCTGTCCGTCCGTCTGTCCATCCGTCTGTCCGTCTGTCACACTTTCGTGTCCGGTCCATAACTTTGTCATTTATCAAAGGAATTTGAAATAACTTGGCACAAATATTTGTTATAATAAGACAATGTGTCATGCACAACAACCAGACCCCTACCTCCAGGGTCAAGGTCGCACTTGCTCATTCAAGGTCAACATTGTCTATTTGAGGGTATATGTCGTGTCCAGTCCATAACTTTCTTATCTTTGAAGGGATTTTGTAAATACTTGCCACAATGGTTCACAATAATCAGACGATAGGTCATGCGCAACAACCGGTCACCTACCTCCAAGGTCAAGGTCACACTTGAAGGTCTAAGATTAATATAGTCTCTTTACAGGGTATATTTTGTGTCCAGTCCATAACTTTTTCAAAGATTAAAGGATTTTGAAAATACTTGGCACAAATAGTCACTATAATAAGACAATGTGTCATGCACAACACCTGCATCCCTACCTCCAAGGTCAAGGTCACACTTAGAGGTAAAAAATTAACATAGTCTGTTATAGGGTATATTTTGTGTCCGATCTAGAACTTCTTCATAGTTCAAGGGATTTTGAAATAACTTGGCACAAATAGTCACAATAATAAGATGATATGTCAAGTACAACACTTGCAGCCCTTCCTCCAAGGTAAAGGTCACACTTAGAGGTCAAATGTTAACAGAGTCTGTTATATGGTATATTTTGTGTCCCCTCTATAACTTCTTCACTGATCAAGGGATTTTGAAAATACTTAGCACAAATAGTCACAATGATAAGATGATATGTCATGCATAACACCTGTGTCCCTACCTCCAAGGTCAAGGTCACGCTTAGAGATCAAAGATTAACATAGTCTGTTATAGGGGATATTTTGTGTCCAATCTATAACTTCTTCATAGGTGAAGGGATTTTGAAAAAAACTTGGCACAAATAGTTACAATAATAAGACGATATGTCATGCACAACACCTGCACCCCTAACTCCAAGGTCAAGGTCACACTTAGAGGTCAAAGCTTAACATGATAGATTTTTTTTCGGTGTTTCATTTTATTTCTTTAATAAATTTATTGTTGCATTTGCAGATCTGGCATTGAACATAATTTTGGACTGAAAGTCTTGAGATCCATACCTCAATCTTTTGAAATAGCACAATTTTATGCTTCAAATTAAACTTCCAGAGGCGGGGACGTTGGTAACTCTGTTACAAATTCTTGTAAATATGGTATCAGGCTTGGTTTGTAACAGAGGCTCCTCTTGTTAAAAGCTTGACACTGTAGTAATCTGTCCTCTGTATCCTTCCAATATTTATGACACTGACTATTCTTATTCTGTAAAATACAAAGATAAAACTGTATAGAACAATTAATGGGTATAAAACTATATCTGATCAGTGAAGCTGACAGCAGGACAGGTGCTTGATTTATGTAGATACATTTGTATTATTCTAAGTTCAATGTACAGTCTAGACAAGGTAGAAATTATTCTAAGTTCAATGTACAGCCTAGACAAGGTAGAAATTATTTAAAGTTAAAAAAGAGCCATAATCAGACCTGGGTTCAATTATAATTATAATTTAATTTATGATTAATAACTTACAATTTTTCTTTTATTTGAGAATGATTAATAATTTAGAGGAAAATGAATTACCTTTATTGTAATTAATTAATTAAAATCCCTAAAACACAAAATAATTTATATCTAAATTCAATTATTTCCAATTACATGCGATAGTACACATGTACATAGTAAACACTGTCACAAACAGCCCACTTGACTTATTAAATAGTGCACACATTAAAGGAAGACAAAACAATGCAGAAAAAAATCAATTATGATATATGAGTGTATACATGTGACCATGTCAATAAAAGTTAAAACAGACATTTCTATGCTCCAATGAAAAAGGCCACAACTTGAAATCTGAAGTCAATCCCTTCAGTAACAAAAATTATAACAAAAAGTATATAAAGTTTTTAAAAGTAGACTTATAATTTCAAAGAGGAAATAACTCTTAAAAATAAAGATGCTAATGTTATAGACCTTGTCATGCCTGATGTGAGTATTGATTGACAAAGGACATTTAAGTTATAGTATTGACACCATTTATGATAACAAAGAAATAAATTCCAAGTTCAAAAATTAAATGGAGATAATTGTGGAAAAGCAGGAGATAATGTTAAAAATCTTATCACATATGAGAAAGGGGTTGATAAAAAACGTATTAAAGCATGAATTAAAGGCACATTAAATAAATATTTAATTCTTTGGAAAGGTCAGACATTAGCTTTACAATGGTTATTTAATGGTTATAGAGCCGGTTTCATGCTTGATAACTAAATAAAATCGTGCTAAATGTAAAATAATGTGTCATAAAAGCAGCAAAATGTAAACAAAATAGTTTTTTGACTTCCATACAAAATACTAAATCATTATAAATGTACTACTTGCCAAAAAGCAACAGAAGAAGAAGACAGTTCAAGTAAATGGCAATTGAGTAACTTGTTGGAGATTATCATAGAATACTAGAAATAAGATTTTGAGAAATAAAGATAAAAGCATTTCTTTTTTCTTTGGCAAAATGGGCCTTTAAATTCCTTGAAGAAATAAAAAAGTTGCAAAAAAATATGGGAAATAAGTGTAAAGGGAAGATAAGTGGGAAAATATTGACGCTAGAGTTATGAACTTGTCATATAATGGGAGTTGATATGAAATTTAAAAATAAAGAAGTTTGAAGATGTTTTAATATTTAACGACCTTAATAATATAATTAGAGAACCAACTCGAGTAAATGCAAACTCCTCAACATTAATTGACCCAATAGCAATCAGTAATGATATTCATGTTTACGATTCTGGAATAATTCCCACACCGCGCGACATCAGTGACCATTTTGGAACCTACCTGTTTACCAAATATATAAAAGAATCATGTAAAACATATAAAAGACGATTATGGAATTATAATAGAGGAAATTTTCAGTAACTTAATTATCTCATACAAAATAATGATTGGTCATTTCTTAATTTAAACTCAGTACATGAAGCCACCGAATTGTTTACTTCTAGTATTCTTAGATTAGCCGAAAATTGCATTCCAACGCGATTAGTAACTATAAGACCCGAGGACAAACCGTGGTATGACTCAGTAATTCGTAGAACTTCTAGACAACGTGATCGCTCAAAGAAATCAAAGCAGTTAGAACTTATTCGATTTTTGATTGGAACACTTTCAAATATTTTAGAAACAAAGTCAATAATTAAAAAACAAAAAAAAACAACAAAAAACAACAACAAAAAAACAAACATGCTAAATAATCTTGGAGGCACGTGTAAATGATTCCAACATTTATTGGAAAACAGTTAAGTTATTAATTAAAGAAAATTCAAATGCGTTTAATTCAATGCCAACCTTATTAGTACAAGAAAATGGTAATGAACAACACTATAACTGATGCCGAAAAAGCAAATCGCTTAAACGAATATTTCATATCAGTGTCGCATATTGATATAACTTCCACTCAACTTTCTGTATTTGTTCAAAAATCAAACAACGATATTGAAAATTTTACAATTACTTACGAAGAAATAATTGATATATTGTCGTTATTACCCGCAAACAAGGCGGTGTGCCGGATGATATAAGTACGGAATACCGTTAGGGCCATCGTGGTTATACTTTATAATCCAGAGGGCGACATTGCGATTGTGTGATGACGACAGTGCGATGACGACAATGCGACAGTGCGATGGCGACAATGCGATGACGACAGTACGACAATGCGGTAGTGCGATGGTGACAATGCGACAATGCGATGGCGACAGTGCGATAACGCGATGACGACAATGCGATGGCGACAAAACGATAGTGCGGTAATACTATCTCGTTGTCGCCATCGCACTATCGTACTGTCGTCATCGCACTATCGCATTGTCGTCATCGCACTATCGCTTTATCGCACTGTCGTCATCGCACTGTCGTCATCGCACCATCCTACTGTCGCCATCGCGTTATCGCATTGTCGATTATCGCCTGCAGGTGGGCAATTATAAATTGCTTACGAATAAACTGACGGTATAAAAATTAGAATATGGGGAAATAATTTAACTTTTGTCAATATTTTTTTTTCTTATTTTTTTTTTAATTTTTTCTTTTTTTTCTGTTTTTGTTTGTTTCTTTTTCTTTTTCGTACACTGAAAACGTCTAAATAAAATTATGAATTTATAAAAAGTTACATTTTATATCAAAAGATAGGGGTAATATATTTATATAATATACTGAAAAATGTTAAAAATTGTGTGATACTTTAAAAAGAAAGTTGAAAATGATGTTATGTTGACATTTCAAAGCTGCCAAAAATATTTAATTGGTCTGTAGTAAATAGAGGATATTTAAGTATCCGGCAAGACACAAGTGAAAATACGGAAAATATGTTTCACTGCGGTGAAGAACAAATTTTACAGTGAAAATACGGAAAAAAATCTAATATAAAAGTTTTCTTTATAAATCCAAATATAGTTCATTAATAAATTTAACTGGTCAGCATTGTACTATATAAAAATATTGCTGAAATCAAATAAGTAATTTCTATTATATCTTTAATTGGTCATCAGTGGTTTTATTGTTTTGAAAGATGTAGATTTATTATGTTATAAAATCAGAAATCTACGTCTCAACATAATTTTCTCCGTATATCTAAAATAGTGGTCAGCAATTTTCACTGTAAGTTTAACTGTTCAGCAGATATTTCTATATGTTAAACTAGTCAGCAGACTCTACAATACGTTGAACTGGTCAGCAGTTTTTGGCATGACGTACAGTACGTTAAATCAGCTGACCATACAGAATGAGAAGAAAATACGGCAAAAACCACTTAAGTAATTTATTTTATTTGCTCAGCAGTGGTTTTATTGGTTTGCGAGATGTAGAATCTTTATATTTTCTAACATTACTATATAAATAACAAATTCACGGCAAAATAACATATTTCTCTAGATATCTAACTGATCATCAGTTTTCACTGTAAGTGATTCTACTACAGTATATGTTTAACCCTTTACCGCATATAGACAAACACACGCCATTTCACCCCACGCCCACCACCTTTTAAGGCCTTAAATAGTGGAAAATGCCCTATTTCATCCCTAAACATTTGTATTCATTTGAGAAATGTTATTAAAAAAAGGTATCACTGTGTTTCGGCGCCGCCCTCCATCGAAGAGATACATCGTGAGAGGGAGGGTGACAGAAAGGGGATGTGCGATCTTTTGCATGGGGGTTTTGAAAGATGTTGCCGCTCCACTCAACGCTAAGAAAATTTTGAGTATGCCGTTACAAAGGCTATGATCCAGTAAACATTTGTGCCAAGCTTGTATTAAGCATTTTTAATAGTTAATAGCAATTTGATTTTGTGTAAAAGGAGGCTTTTCAATGAAAACTGTTTTCACAAAATGCTTATGTGGTCATGGGTTAACTGGTCAGCAGACTTTACTATACATGTGTACGTTTAACTGGTCAGTAGTTTCTCGCATAATGCACAGTACATTAAATCTGCTGACCATGTTCACTGTAGTATAAAAGAAAATATGGCATAACCCACAAAGCAATTTCAAGATGTAATATTTACTAACATTTCAAAATAAATTAGTAATTCACGGCAAATATAACTTCCTCTATTCATCAGCAGTTCGCAGTTTCTCGTGTTGAAACACATTAGCTTGCCAGCATTGTTTTATTTTTTTTTATTATTATTTATTTATTCGTATTTATTTACTATCTTTAAGAAATACAGAAACGAAATAAACAAAAAATAATGATGAGGAAAAGAAAAAAAAACAAGGAGACAAAGATTTATCGACAAAAGTTAAATTATTTCCCATATTCTATACCGTCAGCTTTTTCGTCAGCAGTTTAGAACGGCCCACCGGAAGGCGAAAGTCGACAATGCAAAACGCAATGACGACAGTGCGACAATGCGATGGCGACAGTGCGATGACGACAATACGACAATGCGATACTGCGACAGTGTGATGACGACAATACGATAGTGCGATGACGACAGTGCGACAATACGATGGCGACAGTGCGATAACACTATCGCCCTGTCGTCATCGCACTATCGCGTTAACGCATTGTCGCCATCGCACTGTCGCATTGTCGTCATCGCACTATCGTATTGTCGTCATCGCACTGTCGCACTATATCGTATTATCGTCTTCTGTATTTTAGCGTATAACCACGATGGCACTAACGGTATTCCGTATATTAGTCATAAAATTTAAAAGAAACAAAACTAACTATTTGTAAGCCATTTTGTATTTTTTTCGAGAAGGTGTTTATCCTAATATATGAAAATTTGCAAAAGTTATGCCTCTTTTTAAAAAAGGAAATAGAAATACTCCTTCTAATTATCGCCCAATATCATTAATTAGTTGTGTAGGTAAAGTGATGGAGCGAGTAATCTTCAAACATATTTACAACCATCTTCATTCAAACAATTTGACATATCCCTAACAGTCAGGTTTTCTCCCCGGACATTCAACTGTTTATCAACTAGTAGACATTTATCATCAAATTTGCGAATCTTATGACAAAAAGCTATCAACCTGTATTATTTTTTGTGATATATCAAAAGGATTCGACAGGGTATGGCATCAAGGTCCATTTTCATCGCCTCTTGCTCAAAATCTGGAAGTTTTGAGTAAAATTTCCAAATTATTTGCTAATTCGCAAGTATTGACCTGTTTATTTCAAATCTTCATCCTTGTCATACATAATTACCTAATTATAATGCAAAATTGCAAACATAAAGACTAACAGATTTATACCCGATTTTCAAATGTCCCGGAGTTCTTGTGATAACTCAAAATATGTCCTGGAGTTCTTATGATAACTTTTGTTACTGCAAATGTGTTTCCTGTGCTAAATCACAGCACGTTTTAGCAAAAAAAAAAAAAAAAAAAAAACTAAAGACATCCAATGTTAGAGACGGATTGTAAACTGTTACCAATTTTGATTAAATAATTCATTCAGCGGATGTACCTTTTGATTAAATGAGAGTAAATTTCATTTCATGAATTATCTTTGTTGTATTTATTTATTCATTTTATTTTTTTGATTCCATTTTTTTTTGCTTCTGGGAATTATCTTACTACTGCCCCATTGGAGCCTCTGTGAAAAAAAAACTACATTGATATATACAAGGTGCGAAAAAACCGCTATATAGCAGAACAGAACAGAACATACATTTTATTTAGACGTATAGCATAGATCATGAGTACCAGTTGGATGTGAGATTTATCAATTGATAAATCTCACATCCAACTGGTACGAGCGATCTATCTGACTTAGACCACAGGTAGTTTTCTCTGTTTAAGGTGAAAATTAAACATGCGTAAACGATTTCTTCTCCGACTATTACATAGGGATATCCAAATAGTTCTTATTCAATCTATTTGGCCTTATTGTAGGCACTAAAATGCACGAGAAAACGGCATAATTCATGTTATTTCATAAGTCACTGAATTCACAATCTTATGAATGATAGATTTCACATTCCATAATAAATATCTACTCGGAAGAAAATTGGGAAAAATTTAACATTTCTGAATGTGATGACATTACAATTTCGCAACTTGGGAGATTTTGTTGTTATTCCTGTTGATTCCTCATTTAAATGATTTAATGACAGCACCGTACACAGCGCTTGAATAATAAGTCAAGAAGCAAGACTGCTTTCCGAAAAATACTCTTAGACAGAAATCATGGGCGATGGCTGCTTATCAAGAGTGGGCGTGTTGGAGAAACGGGCAGGTAACTTTCATTAAACGTTTTCCTTAATGCTTAAACAATTCTATGGGACAGGATATTTATTGGTTGTCCGGCTGAAGTTGAAAATATTTTACTTGACGTATAGATTTGTTTATTTACATGTATATACATCCTGCATTGACGTTTTTTACCTCATTCATGAACTAAAAAGTATTACAAACGTCCCTCTGAAGCCATAAAGCATAGCATTTCCTTAGTGTTGCAACTGCAGCCCAGTAACTTTTCGGAAACTCCACCCCTTCCCCACCAGTGGAATCCCCTCTTCCCAAACCAGTAAATGAATGTAAATCTACAATGTCTGCTATTAAGAGTGAGCTGGGCATAATTCAGGATGAGATTATTGAAATATGTGCCTGACAATATTACAGTAGCACAAAAGGGGTCGTAAAATTAAGATACATATATAGATTTTAGTAGTTTTTGATAAACGCATTTCATTTTATTATTGCTTGTTTTTTCTTATTTACAAATACAGTAACTATTGAAATGACGAAATAAATTGGTCAAAGGACTATTGCTATCTGTTAGGTTTTTTATTTGTTTGGGTCGTCAGACCAAACAAATATTGGTAGCGGAATTTCAGACCCTGATGCTGTTAATTGCAAATGCCGAAAGTAGTCCGCTTTTTTGAAGCGGTTAATTCCCTTTATATGTACACTAACGCCGAAAAATTCAGGGAAGATCACTGCGTAAAGATGGTCAAATGACAGGCGCATTAATTTTCAAGCAAAATAGTTCCCGGATGGTCGAATATTTCCTATATTGTTTAATTCTTTATAGATATACATGCTTACAGTAAGCTCCATGATTATTTACATCTGTGTTAAACAACAGTTAGCGTCGAAATAATAAGGGTTACAAACCCTAATTCAGAATAATATGGGTTTCTTCAGGCCGTTAACATATAACTTCACCGTGACCAAGGGGTTTGCGCGCTCCCTTAGGAAGCGAGAGGTCTGGAGTTCAAATCCCAATTAAGGCAACTCATTTTTTTCAAATTGTTTAAGTCAAATAAACATTGAATTGAATATCAGTGTTGCAATTAGTCTTATAGCCAATTTACTACAATTAAAACGCTGGAAAGCATTGGTGGCACTATACAAAAACAAATTGGTTTATAATCTCACAACCTTCAACTTTCTGACATTCTGAGACCCAAACAAATTCAGCGCCTTCTGTTCTTTGATTTTAAAAGGGGAATTACACTATTTACTTTACCATATACATAGAAATTTCCCCGCATAAAGCGTGCACATAAAGGGTTAATACAAACATGATAGTTATATCAAACACTTTACTGTGATGTGTGGGATATATCAAATTCTTTTAAACTTCTCTGATTGGCCGAGAGAAAAAAGCTGTGGTCTAATTGTACATAGTACATCGTCATGCAAATAGATAAATAAAACAATTATCACGTCATGTAATCATGGTATCACAAAGTACAATTGTACTTAGAATATATAATAGAATGTACATTGTTTACAAAAATAATGTTATGAGTAATAAGTAAATATTTTCTCAATCATAGCAGTAAAAGAAATTCTACTGGCAACCTCACATGATATTGTATACAATATTTTACCCAGTGAGTCTAACCATCCCACTGAAAGTAAAACTCCCTCCCAATTAAGGCGAAGGATAGATGTTAACCAGCAGCATAACTAAATACTTATTGAGCAGTTTCTTTTCTAGTTAGAGATATCATTAAAAGTTATACATGAATACACACAAATATCATATGATAATGTATCAGATAAGAGAAAATACCTTTATTATTTAAGAACAATGCATGATTACACAAACAAACATGATGTTATGATATATGAGAATTGTAATATTTTTTTTTATTTTCCAAGAGGATGTTTAAAAAAAAATCAAATATTTAAGAGAGTATTTCTGGTTGCCAAACTTTCTTTAATGTATCTTGCTAAATTCATCAATAAAAGCTTGTTTGAAGTTTGCAATAACTGAGTACATTTGAACATCGATGGTCTAACATAAATATATTTTTTTATATATGTCTTACGAATATTATTATAACAAGGAAAAACCAGAACAAAATGATATTCATCTTCGATATCAAGAGTATTACAGCACTGACAATATCTCTCGTTTCGTGGTAATCTATGTCTACTATATCTACCAGTTTGTATTCTGAGAGAATGGGCTGATAATCTTATTTTGGAAATATACATTCTTAAACTACGTGGTAAAAGGTCAAGGTAAATTTCATACGATGAATTAGTTCTGCAACTTTTATATAGATCTAAAACATTACTATTTTCAATATTACCATGCCAATCTTGTACATAATTATCAATAAGTCTTTATATATATAAAAGTACATTACAATAGAACGCATTGTAAGCGTTTTAATGTTAAAGATACATTATGCCTTAATACGAATACATTTATTATTATTTAAAAAGGACAATCAAGAGTTTGTAATCGTTTTACATTTGAGACCCATTTATTATATCCATGTTCACAATCAATAACACTTTGTTCATAAACTTTTTTCATAATTATATTATCAGTTTGGATTGTTTTACACCAAAACTTGATAACTTTAACAAAACGAGCAATATAATATTATAATGGCCACCTTCCTAACTCATCATAAACCCCGACATTACATTTACTTGTTCTGACATTTAGAACATTTTTACAAAATTTAAGGAGAATACGTTCAATTTCTTTAGATTTAGAAGGTCCCCATACTTCAGCAGAGTAATTTCAGATAGAACCAACAAATGAATCGAACATTTGAGTTAGGTTTTATATCATATTTTTTATAATTATATAGTAAAACATTTAATGCCTTTGCCAATTAAGTGTTCCTGGTTTAAAGCAAAGTTGTCCGTATGATTGAAAATAGTACCCAGGTAGTTAAAATTATTAACTGTTTCTAATTGTTGCCCATTGTAATACCATTTTTCATTTGCACGTACCCTACCTCTTTTCCTAATCAAAGCACAGAAGGCGCTGAATTTGTTTGGGTCTCAGAATGTAATAGAAAGATGAAGGTTGGTTGATTATAAACCAATTTGTTTGTATAGTGTCACCAATGTTGTTTCCAGTGTTATAAGTGTAGTAAGACTAATTGCAACACTGCACTGATATTCAATTCAATGTTTATTTCGCTTAAAAAAACGCGTTGCCTGAACTGGGATTTGAACTCCAGTTCTCTCGCTTCCAAAGCGAGCGTGTAAACACCTTGACCACGGGGAGCTATAACTTATAAGATAACAGCCTGTAGAATACTACATGTGTATATTATTCTAAATTAGAGTTTGTAACCCTTATTAATTTCGATCTATTTTGTTCACGGTAAACCTGTTGTTTAACACTGAAGTAAATAATTATGGAGCTGAATATAAGAATGTATATCTATAAGAATAACACAATATTAGAAATCTTCGACCAATCGGGAACTATTTTTTCGTAAGGAAAATTAATGCGCCTGTCATTTGACAATCTTTACGCACTGAATTTTTCGGCGTTAATGTACATACGAAGGGAAGTAACCGCTTCGAGGAGTTTGGACTACTTTCGGCATTTGCAAATAAGAACATCAAGCTCTGAAATTTCGCTACCATTATTTGTTTGGTCTGACGACCCAAACAAATAAAAACCATAACCTCTGACGACCCAAACAAATAAAAACCATAACCTTAGATTTTAACGTATTAACTTCTAGTCCCCAACAGTTGCAGTAATTATATAGATTATCTAAACTTGTCTGTAGATCTTCTGGTGTTTTACTAGTATTGCCATATCGTCAGCAAATAACAACAATAATATAACTATATCATCAATTTGTAAACCTACATTGATATCATTTTGGACGTATAATTCAAGGTCTTCAACAAATAATGAAATCATCAGAGGTGAAATTATCTCCCCTTGTCTTAGACCCACTGCATACATAAAGATTTGTTTGTTTGTTTGTTTGTTTCATTTTACGCCTTTTCCCAACAGTATTTCAGTCATATAGGCGGGTAGTTTCCTAACCATCGTTCCTGGAGAGTTACACCAGTACTAGACTACCTTCCTGCGCATACATAAAGAAATCGGAATACGAACTGCAAGAATGTACACAAGATTTAACTTTATCGTACATTTCTTTAATAATACACAATATTTTACCTTGAACACCACACATATATAATTTTAACTATAGACAGTTTCTATTTATACTGTCAAAACAAGATTTCAAGTCAATAAATCCAACATATAATCGTTATTGTTGTTTATATAATGTTGTGTAATTGAATATAAAATAAATATGGCATCAACAGTAGACCTGCCTTTTCTAAATGCAAACTGAGCATCTGAGATTACATGATTATTTTCACAAAATGCTTCTAATCGTTTATTTAAAATAGATGTAAAAAGTTTAGAAAGACAACTTACAAGGGTAATTCCTCTATAATTTTGTACATTATTAACATCGCCCTTTTTATGTAAAGGAACAATTATTCATTCGGTCCATTTATCTGGAAAAATCCCAGACTCCAAAATTGCATTAAATATATCACACATATATGTACCCAAGATATCTATTGATTGTATAAAGTATTCATTTAAGAGAAATCGGGACCTGGAGATTTTTCTCTTTTAAGAGATTTGACAGCTTCCAAAATTTCAGTAATTGTTATTGGTATATTCAATTCATCGAAGGTCAGAATCATAAAAATTATGTTCTTCACAAAAAACATTTGCTTCTTCATTATTACATTCAAAAACGTCGTTATAATATAAAGTATAACTATTGGTACTTTGCGAAACGGAACGTAACGAAACGAAACGGAACGAGGGGCACAATTTAGGGGAAATTAAGGATTCAACTTTAAATTTGGAAAATCAATATAATCATAATAATAACTTATATAGTAAATTATATGAACTCTGTATAATCATAGTGGGATGATGTATAATGTCCACTGAAACTCATATTACGCAAAACATTAATTTTTAGTCTTGTTCCGTTACGTTACGCAAAATACCGTCACCCACACGGGTATTGGTATTTTGCGAAACGGAACGAAACAAAAATTCAAAGCGTTTAGATAATTATATCGGTGAAAAGGAATAAAAAACTATCTATTATTTGTAGTTAAAAGCATAGCACTAAATGATAATAAATTGAACATCTGTTGTCGAGCCCATTTGTTCATGTATATGAATCAGAGAGCAACCTTATATGATTTACCGGTCATCTTGTAAAAAAGTACTAAACATAAGCTGTCGAATGACGAAACTCACATGCAGCAGGTTAAGAAATGAAATAAAATTCGTCTTGTTTCGTTACGTTACGCAAATTACCAATACCCACACAGACCTGTATTGGTACTTTGCGAAACGGAACAAAACGAGAACAAATGATTGATTGACATGAAATGTTTTTTTCAGGAATTTATAGATCTATCTTATAATCGATAATCGTTTATACTTGCATGTACATGATCACAAGGATTTGCAAGTCAATATTGTTCATGTAATTTACAACAGTTCATCAACGCCATAACTAGAAATAACTGGTACCATGCAACACTATTATAGGGTTAACGCACGTTTTTCCGTGTTATAACGTCTGCAGAGTCCCGAGGAACGGTTGGTGCCCGAGCCCGGTAGGGCGAGGGCTCCAACAGTTCCGAGGGACTCTGCAGACTTTATAACACGAAATAAACGTGCGTTGACGCTATTATAGCATAAAATTTTAAAACAATTCATGATGTATATTTTAAACAAAACACATACAGTAAATACTTTAGCTTGGACGGTATTTATCCAATTCTATGTGTTTTACGTATGCGTTTTATTTGTCCGGAGCCAACAACTTTGGAAATGCTCAGAACCGGTCGAACGAAAGTTCAAATTTTAATTGATTTAACAAAGCTTGACATTGGAGATTTACTAACTGAAGAAAAAACACATTAAATTACTCTACCCAAGACAAAACATGACTGTTACACGGATTAATTCCGGCATCGTCCGTAGCTACCCGTGCTGGTCAGTAGCTCTCCGTATTGTAACCGTAATCAATCGTAGTAGTCCTTGTATATCCGTAGCGATCCTTGACAATTTTTGAACATGCACACAAATTTGCTACAGAAAAACCAACCGTAGCGTGTCCCTGCTAGTCCGTATTAAACCGTACTGATACGTAGTGGTCCGTACGAAAACGGTACTTGTCCGTACTGATTCGTAGTCCACCAACTTGTCAAGGATTTCCACGGTTTGGTACGTAGAACTACGTATTTGTATGGTTACCCTACGTATAAGCTACGGTTTTAATACGGATTAATACGGCATTGTCACGGAAAGCCACGATCTTAATACGTCGTACTACGGAGAGGCAGGGATTAGCACGGTCTTTTACGGTTTATTGCGTTGCAACACGAAACGGTACGGAATGGTACGGTCCACCACTGTTTAGTACGGATGTACTTTTTCAAGGGTATAAATACTACCTTCTTGTTAAAAACAGACATTTTTGCGGGAACATTCATTAAATGATAATTGCCATTTCCTGGCTACAACTTTATTGGCGTCCGCGCCGAAGCGCGGCGCTCTTATGGAATGAGATCAGATTTTGTGAAAGGGCGACAGCAACTTCTCGAGCCTTTTAGTCGGTCATAATAAAAGCCGAAAATTCCGATCGGTATGAGGGTGCTTGATTATTAAATAAGAATGAAATGTCGCGATATGTTACAATGAATTTTCGCAATGCAAACATTTACAAATGAAATAACCTTTTCCGTCAATAAATCGCGCTCTTCGGGGTTTTTTATTTATCATTTTGTAGTACACAGTCGGTTATCATGTCATGGTATGTTATTGTTGTACATGTATCCTAGAATGATCAGTTGATGACCTAAATATTCCAAAAACCTATTTATAGATATATCTTTTTATCACTCCTATCGGTAATTACCGGTCTCTCCCGGTCTATTTTGACCAGGATTTACTAGTGACCGGCGAATAGTACCACACGTTATATTGTCCGGTCTCTCCCGGTTTTGGAGTAGATGTTTGATATCGTTACAATTAGAAAAAAACAACAATAGCATGTTTCATTTTATCTATATGAGATAAAAACAATAAATATGTACACGGATTTATATGTAATATAAATCCGTGATATGTACAATAATTGAGAAAAAGGTACATTTTTTAGGGTATTAAAATGACATTATCAACTTTGAAACATTTTATTTAATTATTCAATTTGTTATCCGTGTTTAGTAAAGATGCCGAGGAATTATTCAAAGTTACAAATTAGATTTTATGAATTATTCAATTGATCGATAATTTAAAAAATGATAAAGAAAAATACAATGTACATGTACATGGTTTAAGAATAAACAATATTATATATTGAAAGATAAACCATAATTTACTGACTTTTTCCAGTTAAGCTTTGACTTATAATCGTCGGTCAATATCACAATTGAATTCTTAAAATTTATTTTACAATTTTAATAAAAAAGAGTAGTAAAAACTCAGTATTAAAATAGCACATAAACACAAAAAAGAATAAAAGAAAACAATATTCATAAAATTTGTATTTTTTTTAAATTAAAATTAATAGATATTACAATTATTGTATAATAAACAATTATGCTCAACATGGTAATATAACCAGTGTCATATTTTTACTAACTTAAAGTGTGAACAGATACCTTAAGGGGGTCTTCGCTAATAGCGATAACATGTACATAATAAAGGACAAATGTGTGGTACGTGTTGATCATGCGTTACACATATGGATTATAAATGATTGCATACGTGTATATCCGTTGCTATTAATAACCACGATCATAAAGAAATAACAAGTAATATTCTAATCTCTAGCATGCCAATCAAAGTTCATAATGAACAATGTCTTTCGTCCGCTCATTCATAAGTGGTATACATTTCTGGTAGTTTATAAGAATATCTTGTCATCATATGTGTACTAGTTCATCTTCACTTGCTGCATTTCTTGCTTGGACGCCCTTTGATGCTTTGCATCAATGCCTTTCTTGTATTAAAATGGATCAGAATGAATCTTGATGACATGCATAGAGGTAAAAATATACATGTATTAATATCGTACTGCAATTCATAAGTAATAGAATTACTTTTAATGTTACATATTTTACAAACATTGGATCTTGAAATTGGAGTAAATTGTACATAAAACGAAGCTCTCATGGCCGACCTTGTTGAGGATCCTGTGTCCTTGAAGAAATTCATTTTAATCGGACCTGATGTGTCTCGGGTCGGACGCGATTAGGCCGAATCCTCTCCGCCAAAATCATTGAACTCTGCAATTCGTTTTCTAGGTGTTATTTTCTTGTGAGGCATTTTGAAAATGTGCATGCAAGAGGTTGTGGACGGATGAATTAGGTCCGTATAGATCCGTGGCAATTCGTTCTTCTCCGTATCAATTCGTTCTTCTCCGTATCAGACCGTACTTATTCGTACTAACCCGTGCTTATACCGTAGCAAACCGTAGTGTATCCGTAGTGCGTCCGTCCTGATTCGTGTTGCTCCGTAACAATCCGTGTCTCTCCGGGGACTTATGGGAGGAAATCCGTCGGACTCCGTACTCATACCGTTGTGTGTCCGTACTGGAACCGTAGCGGACTACGGAATTTCACATTTCCGTAGTAATCCGTGAACGATTTGACCGTAGCTCTTCCTCGCCATTATCCGTGAATATGTGACCGGGGCATTACGGAGTAAACACTAAAAAATAACGAGAAAGACGGCACACAACCTGAAGCGGCGTTACGTCCCTTCCCTTGTTTTGCCAGTATATATTTGTACGTGCAATAAATGCCGCTGTAATAACTTTGGACCTAAGAAACTAATACTTATACAATATGGCATCAGGCAGAATTTTAAAATCATAAAGTTGAAGTTGTCAGTTAAGGTTTTCTATTACCGACGACCAACACAAAGTCATTTAAACGGTAGCGTAGTTTCTTTTTCTCACTAACATGCTTTTGCAATTAACGTGAGCATAAGATTGTCTTACCTATAAAGCTTATTCCAAGAGGATACGCATATGACTCATAATTGGCAAATCCATACAGAATAGCACCGAATGAAACATCTGATATGTGGTAAAGGTGATGTGAAGACTGTGATATGTGAACTCGAACTACACTGTAACGCTACAATCATCAACATTCCAAATAATTGTTATCAAAATTTTTAAACTTTCTTCTTAAGGTACAAAAATATATGGCCAATATCCCATCCCAAAAAGTCAATGATTGTTTTCATTGTTCATATATACGTTTTTATTTGTTTTATTTAATGGCGCACCAACAAAATTTAAGTCATACAACGCCGAAACAGGGAAGATGATATTGGCTAACTTTGGGTGTTACAATCCTAAAGCAGCACAAGGGCTCAAAACCACTTCACCTGCTGGACCTTAAACATGCATAGACTTTAGTCATTCGAACCCATTTAGTCACCTCTTACGATCACCCAGGGATAAACTGTGGCTGTAATTCATTTGCCTCATCAATAAAGGCAAACCTCCAGTCTTAAGGGGCTGCTTTATACAAAATGGTGGATAATGGAAAGTCAATAAAGATATATGCTCAAGTTTGATGATAATTTCTACACATTTTTTTAATAAATGTTTTGACTTAAAACAAAGAAGAAATGTTATGTTTAAAATTCTATACACAATATCAAATATAGTGTCATTAGAATAACTGTCAGTTTTTATTTAAAGAAAATGCTTACTTTACTTGACCTGTAATAAGAAAAACAGCTTCCTATACCTAGTTTATTCATTCCTTTATTCAAACTAGACAGTAATAATTTCATGGATTTTATTTCTGTGATCTCAAAGGAAACATAGTATATCTATACATAATTATAATAAACTTATATTTACTTCTGATTTTCCTTGATCTGTTACCAGGACTGTCTTCTCTTCTCCACTCAATAATCTACCATCCAGGCGTAATCCTGTCACATCAGAGCTGTGTATTACAATCGTTAGGTAGTTGTTGACGACATCCGGTGTCTTAAAATAGAAGTCGTTGTCAAAATGGTCTAGGGAAGGTACAATAGTCATTGATGGATCACCTGTTTGACTATCGGCGGAAGTTCCTTCTGCGTACTGCACAAGAAGACAAAGGTTGGAACAGTCAATAAGTACAGCATCGTCTTGTGTAAAGGTTTGCTCATAAAATTGACCTCTGTTTAAAGTAATGACTTTTAAATGTCCAAGTTTTACAGTGTTACCGTCACTTCCTGATATTACACGTACACGGTTGTGAAGACGTGTTTTAAAAGCAGCGGTTATATACTTGGTACCCCATGTTGAAAGTGACGGCATAAACTCTAGTAAAACATCACATGCTGTAACTGATTTCGGAACATCAGCACATTTATTTCCTGATACAACAGAAATGGGTTTATCACTCTCTACGTACGTTCCAGTTAAATCGTGAACGTGCTGTATGTGTGCGACATCTAATTTGTGTAGGGTTATGGTAGTTTTTTGACCATTTGAGTAGTGTCTTCCAAGAAATGTCACAACTCCTGATGGTATTCTAAAGGTTATAGTGACTGACGTTGAATCGTATGCAGCAGCTATGGCAAACTCACTCGATTGTAAAGGTGTATACGATGCCACAAAGTAACTTGTTGATAACGAAGTGTAAGGCAGTACCAGAAAACCGTCTGAGGAAGCTAGTTTGTTTTGGGAGGTTGCATATATTCTAATATCTCTATCACTGATTATATGTATACCCTTTTTCCAAATTCCTGAACCTCTCAGTTCAATTCGGTTATTTAGAGAAAAAGTTCTCGTACCTTTCTGGACAGTATAGTTAGAATTTAACCCTAATTCTGGAGCCTCGACGTGAATTATGCTTGTTTCCCTCGCAGCAACATCTAATGACAAGTCCGAGCTAGAGTCGTGGGACTCAGGAAAAGCAAATACAAATTTGGCCTTGATTCCCTTCAATGAATAATTCTGCTTTGTACATTCACTTACGAACGAATTTAGCATGATAACCATGCATACAGCATGTTAAAACCTAGTTCAGAAAAATGATGCTTGAAATCCTTTGATAATCCACTCTTTCGCTAATTATTAGCGACATTTAGCTAAATTATTTAAGGTAAAAAAATATTGTAATATTTTATCAAATAGCTTATATTTTCAGTAAACAATCAATAGATGGCCATCCAAAATGTTTCATTGTACAATGTATATATTGTATATCTACATATTTCTTATCAGAACTATAACAAGTCATATAAATAGCTTCTTTACGGATCGTACGAATTTGACGATTTACTTAACATTTTGTGGTTCAAAGGATTTTTACTTAACAATAATATTTTGCCTCCTCTTGTTATTTGTTTTGAACGAAGCGGAATATAGTAAAGATATTGTATAACAAGTCAAAGTTTCGTTTAATGAAAAGCATATAGTTTCTGAACGAACCAGTTTCTAAAATGAACTTACATGAATATCCTGTTGAAATACAGTTCGCCAATGAATAAAGCTGTAAAATAATTTGATCTTGTTACTATATAAATATAAAAAGAACTCAACCTTTAAATATCGTTCTTTATTACAAACCCCTTATATCTAAAGAGATTTACAAACAGAGTATAAAGCACATAACAGTTTATAATTGCAGTCTATTATTCGATTTGAACGTGTATAGTATATAAACTTAAAGCATGCTTACTTCAAATTAAATACATACATGAACAGTTTTGCAAATGAATGCATTACTAGCATAAAACAAGATGGAAATACCTACTAGAATAATATTGAGGCAAATTGACTCCATTTTAAAGTAAAACAAATCTGTTCAAGTAATGATATGTGAAATGCCAATTCGCTGATAAGATTTTAACTAAATATGGTCTATAAAAAACGTGTAATAGGCTCTATAGATAACGACTTAAAAGGAAAGAATGAAGATTGACTTAAAGTTTATTTCGATACCAGCAGAATTCAAAAAAATATGATAAAGAAAAGATTTTCTAATCATAAGCATTAAAAATAACACAATGGAATGGATCTATCCAAGTATTCATTTTTGTATCTAGTTCCTTTCACAGTTCTTATAATCTTATTGTGTAAGCTTTTATGCATTATAACATTATTTAATAAACAGAGTAAATATACCATTTTCATGCATTTACACATACTGCAGATGCATCAGGACGTATATATGGGCCAAGTTTTCAGGCTTCGGTAAAGTTTTTAATGCGCGAAATTAAATGTGCATTGTCGCTATTCTTGCATAAAAGGTCTAAATCGATAATTACGCGTTTCTTTATCTGCATTTTGTATTAAGAAACCATTGCGTGTGCATTCTTTCAACGTGCTAGTCCGATGTCTTTTGATAATGAAACTATCGTGGCTGCCATTGCGCTCTGATCGAGTTATCATATTGGAAAATGTGCAAAAACGACGCTTGATCGTTAATGAATGTATTGTTCTTGGTTAATGTATACCTGCTGGCGCTAGTTTTATGCAAGAACCATTAGTATTGCGCTAATAACGTTGTCCCATACACAACATACCGGGTTCCATATTTGATAAATGTTGGGCCAAAAGCGAAATATTAAATTGCAGTAGCAATGATCGACTTTGCACATAGTTGTTTGTACTGCAAAATGTTGTTTCAGCAGAATATTTACGTAAAAATGAGTTTTGCAGTATATCTGTGTGACATCTGTTGTAGTTGCTTATACTTAATACAATTCAAATGTAGTTAATACTTAATACAATTCAAATGTAGTTAATACTTAATACAATTCAAATGTAGTTAATACTTAATACAATTCAAATGTAGTTAATACTTAATACAATTCAAATGTAGTTGGATGTCGATACTTTAAACGGTCCCAATGAAGTAGAGCTTTCGTTTTATCCTCGTTCATTTCACAATCGTAATTTTTCTTAATAATTGAATTTAGTATAATCAAGATGATAATATGTCTTCCAGATCCAAGTTAATCTCTTGTTATCATATTGTTCTCAAAATCTAGCAATTCAATAACACGTGGTTCATACATTTTATATTCTAATAGGTCTGTCTAAATCACACTTGTTGTTTTGCCCAAGTATTTTTTTAAAAGGAAGATATAAATGAGAACGTTTTGTTTGTATAATAAATCCATGGATTTGCATCACATACAGAGGGAACCGGTGAGAAAAAACAAACAAACAGAAAATATGAAAATAAATCGAAAGTAACCTTTCTTATTTAAAGATAATTTTGTTACAATTGACTGAATAAATTGTAAGATTTTACAATGATAATGAATATTTTATGTAAATAAAATGTTCACTAGAAAATGTAATGAGATTTAAAAGCAGTGTAAAATGTTTTGTGTGTGTAGAGGGGGTGGGGTATAATTAACAGAACTTAAATATCTTAGAGTTTAAGAACTATGCTGTGTATTTTATTTAAGTACTATTCCTTACATTTTATTTCATTATGACAAGAACTGTTCTTTACATTTTATTTTACATTTTAATTCAGAATGGCAAGAACAGTCCTTAACATTTTAGTTTATATTGTCCAATGAGATTTCCAGCTTTCAATTTGTAATTAAAACTTGCATATGTCATAGAACATAAGTCTGACATAACATAGCAACAACAGCATGCACCCAGATACGGGAATTAAATGGACAAGGGCGGACGATATGGAAAACGAGAGCGTGGCCGGGATTAAAAGAAAATATCTGTTACAAGATACTAGTATATCAAACCATTAAGATAACCGAATTTTATTATCTTTTTTATACGAAATACATTAATGTTATTCATATCTACTAATCTAAATGATCCAATACATTAATCTGTAAGTGACTCGTGACTGATGGTATTCTTGGAATTGTTAATGAAATCAAATTCTTGTCATAAAACGTCTTTATCTTTTCTTCTTTCATTTATCTGATATATTTTTGAGTCCTTTTATTCTTGCTTTTCACGTTATCTAAATATGATTTGCACAAAGCACTCGTCCACCAAAACGATGAACTAAGTATCTTAAAGTTAATGTCTTCAAGTAGTCTAAACACTTTTTAACCAAATTATGATAAATAACAAAAGTGTATTTATATTGTGGAAAAAGATAAATTTGAACTTAGTCAGTCTTTCAAATTTCAATGGTAATAAAATATAGTAAACATAATATTGTTTCCTTGACGTTCAGTAAATCAATTCTGCAGGGTTTTGCTTAGATATATGCATCAACAGAGTCATCCATGCATTCTGTCCAGCTTGTATGATGGGATGGTGCAAGTTTCCCCGTGTACATAGATTTATAGCACACATCTTTATGTCCCATGGCGTTGATTTGCTTTTGTTCTGAAATGTCTATCAGGATATCATATGCCTTGTCGATATATTCTGGTGGTAAGTCTATATCTTTGCCAATGTCGTGATAAAAGTCTCTCTGAAATTTGAACATATCAGGTACACTTTTAACATTCGTTTGCTTTTTCTGCCATTCTTTAACATAAGCTTCCATTTCCTCCCACTGAACTGATTGTCCAGATAATTCTTTACTGATGAATTTTAAGATCCACGTAGCTTGCGCATCGATAATACCAAACCCCAAAAATACGTCAAAGGCTGCCATATGGAATAGTTTCTTATTGCCGCCTTTAAGCCATACTGTACCTTTGTAAAGGTTGTCTGGGAGAAGTGTTGTTGTCCCTCCAACATCAAAATGAAGACCACCCTTCAAGAATGGATAATTGTATCTATATCCCGTACAATAGATGATTGCATCAAAATCAAACTGTGTTTTATCTTTGAACACAGCTGTATTGCCTTTGATTTCATCGACGATTGGTCGTTCTTCAACACCTTTAGGCCACTTGAAATTAATGGGTTCTTTACAACTACAGATGACATGTTTTGAGCCGTACTTATTCAGTTGAAGAGCAATCTCGCTTGCAGAGAATCTGCCCCCTATGATAAGCACATTCTGATTAGTAAACTCCTTAGCCTCCCTGAACTCGTGAGAGTGGAGTATTCTTCCATGGAATGTATCAATTCCCGGGTAAGTTGGCATGTTTGGGTAAGAAAAGCATCCCGTAGAAACAATAACATGGGAAAATACTTCCTCGACCAGGGAGTTGCTCCGGAAATTCCTCGCCCAAACAAGGAAATCGTCAGTCGAATCTCTGTATTCAACACTTCTTACTTCGTGTTGGAAATGAATGTGTTCGAAGAAATCGCCTGTGCTGATCCTTTTCATGCGACCTGCAATTTCAACCAAATAACCAGTCTTAACTAAAATGCAAATATGGAAGTATGTATTACTTATTGTGTTCACGAAAATAAAAACACTTCACGGTGACAAAAAAGAAACCTTTTATCATACTTATTTCTTTCATCTTACAGATAAGTAACTTTGAATTGCTTTCAAGCAATTGTTTCATGTAACTCATTTATTATACAAAGAAATGCAATTTAAACAAGGAAACATATATTTTGTTCCACAATATGAATGACTTCCGAGTAAAATTAATACTTCATTGATAATTGCGATAATTATATCCTTACCGTCAAGATAACGTCTGTGCAATTCTCTCGGTAAATAGGAAGGTAACTCTTTACCAAAATGATCCTGAAATGTATAATCCTTGAATTCCATACTTTCTTTTGCTCCGATCGTCCACAAATTTCGGTACATACAATTATGTATACGTTCACCATATTCGTCAGAATCTGTAACGTAACATAATATTGCTTTCTTTTTAGAGGAATATTAGACATTTCTTCGCCTCTGATGTTATATTCATAGCTGTCATTGTTTTCTCGGCTTGACGTTCAATATCAGGGCTGTTAACACGGTCACTGTGACTTTGTCCGTTTTCATATCAATACCATATGTAATAATCTTACATATATTGTAATATGCAAAGACCTTCAGAACTATATAATCAACCCATTTTTACAAAAGAGATTGTTTAGTCACCATGAACATGAACTTTGACCAACTATCCCAAAAACCTCAAATCAAAACGGGTAATGATTTTGTCATGGGCAACTTTCACAAAAACCCTAAAGACTGTAGCTATAGGTCAAAGCTACATACACGGACACCCCTCTGGATATCAATACAAAGCCATGGTGACCTGTAATTATTAGTCTGACATACTTGTTGTGGTTACTTTCACGGTGAACTTGAAATTTTACCAATTGACCCCAAAATCAATCCGACTGTTCACCTGTGACGACATGCTTCCGCACACTTCCACACAATATTTGAGGGCAATCTTGTAGGCCAATGTCAACGGACCGACCGACCTACAGGTTCTGTGCTAACATCCTCGAAGGGGGTCATGATTAGTCAGCTATGTCATTTTGTATGTAATTAGCTTGATACTCTCTCATAGCAGAATTTGTTTATAGAATTTGTTTAGAGATGTAATTAGAGGAAAAATATGAAACTTTTTAAAACAGTGAAACCTTGAAATTTCCTAAAAACATGGCTAATGTATCAGCTTATATGGTAAATGATGAACATATTTTTTTTAAACAGGAGCAATACATTTCTTGTTTGGGTGGGTTTGGGCGGCGTGGTTGTGGGAATCTTCATAGTCAAACACAACAGAGGTCATTTGCCGACTTTTCTGCTTTAGTAGTGAAAGATGACTCCTCCCCCTCCGTGCATCATTTCAGACATGAACATGTTCCTGAGTAGAACCGCTGACGTTTTCTGTAAGCAAGCTAAACATATCCTCACATGAAAATATGCAGAGTCCCTGGCGGGATTCCAACACACTGCGGTTAGGGGTGAGTGGTTTAATGTCGTAGACATTACCCACTCGGTCATGGACGCTCTTAACGAATAAAAAAAATAGAAAAGAATTATATTCTCGACTTGATCGAGTCAGTTCATGAAATCGGTGCCTGGTGACCTGATGGCTCTACCCTTGCTTATATTTATACTTTACTATCTCTGTTAACTTTGAATGTACTGTTACATGTGCAAGCACGTACAATCATTTTATTTATTATATAACTACTATGTATGAATCTCTGTTAATATCAGTCTGTGTTTATCAGCTCTTTGTATACAAGAAGAGTGACTGGAAGTACAGAAGTTTCACGAGTATTAGAATGACGACAACAGTTTAATATCATCAGTTTAAAGCAGCATGTCTCCAGATTCATGCACAATTTTATGAAAATTTTGAAAATGTATTTAATAGTGAAATATTGTGAAGAAATCGAAAGGAAGCAATTTACACATTACAAATAGCACTCACAACCCATGCAAATTACTAAAATGTGGTCCAAATATTAAAAAATAGCCTTTAATGCGTTAGTAACTCAGTTGATGTGGTGATAAATACTAAAATAAAAAACAATCATTACTCGCACATAGCATGTTAATTATTATTTAAATCTTAAATATGTTTACCTTTCTTAAAATGTTAGTACATTTTCTTAGGTTTACTCATCTGGAGGCATGTAGCTTTAACATGATTATTAATTTGAATTTTTTCAGACAAATTGTAAATTATCAAAGCAGTCATGAATTATAATAATTTTATTATTGACAGGAAAGTCTCTGTATCGCGAAAAATTCGGGTTAACGTAATGCTTTAATATAGAATATAAATTTTACAAATCGAATATTTACCTGTCCTCCAGGTATAGTTCCATTGTCCACACCATGTTTCCTGCTTTTCGTAACATTCAAAATCAATCACGTCAGGGTAAAGTTGTTTTATCTGGTACATCACTGACATGCCGCTAGGACCGGCTCCAATAATACACACTCTCGGTTTCTGTTTAGACATTTCGTTAAGGTGAAAATATCGACAGGTTTATGGCAACGTCAGATAGCTGATAAATAGAATAAATCAGTTATTTCAATATAGGATATGCATTATTTAAAGTATGTTCGTTACTATTGCCACCAAATGTCTCAATATAGGAACAACAAGAACACTGGTTTCGTTAGAAACAAACAAACGCCCCCCCCCCATCCCCGAGCAGTGCCCAGCAGAGGAACAATAATATTGACTTGCATCAAAGGCATGATAACGATACCAAGTCTCCTTACAAGAATAAAAAAAACATTTTGATCATTTCTCAGTGAGCCCGTTTATTTCAAAGGGCATCTGTGATCGAATGCCAACAAGCTATTTTAAAGTTGTTGAATGCGAAAGAAAGTTACAGTCTAGACACAACTGTGTGCATGCATATATAGAGGATTCAATAATTTTCAAACTCCGTACTGTTTTATAATGTTTTATAGCCAAGCAATTTTATAATATCCTTCAATGCATGACAAAATTACAGTCCGGACATGAATCTCTAAGTGTGACCTTGACTTTTTAGGTAGTGACACGACACGTCCCATTGATGTGGTAGACATATATTTATAAAATCCTACAATGCACGACACAGTTACAGTGCCGGCACCAATCTGTTACTTTAAACTCTTCTTGTGAGAATGAGTACCTTCGAGTGAGCATGTCTAACGATATTCATAAAAACCATCTGTTTAACTAGCTTCTATATCTGCTAACACGTAAAGTAATCTAACGAAATCAGACGAAAATAAACTTACTGTTTATACTTCAATATTTTATAACATCTGTCCCACTATGATGAATAATAAATTTTATACATGTACTATTTTATCTTGTATATTTTAAGTCACGTCTACAAATATGCAAAACTTTTTTGTATCTAGTTTAAATCTAAAACAATACTGTATCACTACGAGTCATAGCGTGCATTATATACAATTTCATTTTTTGTAAACGTTAACGTTATCACGGGGGAGGAACTGTTACACGGAGTTCTTCTGGTAGCTTGTCATGAGTTCTTCTGAAAACTGTCCATTTCCCAATTATTTGCTCATTCGTACATATTTACATGTTCATATGTGATTTTCTTCCTCGCCATACTTAATTACCTATAATATTGAAGATTTATGCCTGATTTTTCAAATGTTCTAGAGTTCTTCTGATAACTGTGAAGATGTGATAGAGTTCTTCTGATAACTTTTGTTACTGCCATTGTGTTTCTTGCGCTAGGGTACAGCACGTTTTAGCGTTTTGTATTATTCGATAAGGGTGTAAATTATCATGAAACGTAGTATGCTCATCTTTTGCAAAAACATTTTGTTTTGTTTTGTTTGTTCCGGTTATCCTCCGTGTGACAGTTCCTCCCCCGTGGATATACATGCGTAGGGTGAAACACATTACTCATCGGAGATGTATTTATGAAACATACTTTGGCTTCAAAAAGCAACAGATCAGATCCAATAATTCAAAATTCATAACGTAATATAAATTAAGATTAATAAGTAAGGTTTAAAATTTCTTTTTATAACATTTCCCCGTCATTGAAGAGAAGTTAAATTGTGTTTATTTTATCTATGTTGATTTTTAAATCTTTTAAATCTACAATGGACGAAATTAATAAAGATGTAAAGACGGTCAAGGTTGAAGAGAGTCACATACATTTTGAACTTATATCATGTTACATAGTTATAAACAAGGTAAAAATCATTTATGTTCTATTTCTAAATAATATATATCAAGGTTAACAACCGGGAAAAGGGTAACTTTACAAGGTTACTGTTTTTTTTTTATCTTCATTTATACTGCTCTGTTTTTCAATTTATTTTAGATATATATTAATACAAGCTTTGTACAATGTCATTTAGATAAACTTACATATTTTTGTTAAGATGAATTTTCAGCGAGGGTAAAGAAATTGTAGAGAATACTTGGTTTACAGGTGTATTAAACAGTTCCCGCATGAATCACTCCACATCTCCATATCCTCATAAAACGTGCACTTTGACTCTTTGATAAATGATAGAGCTCAGAGATTCTTTGTTAAAACGGTCGCCAGCTTGGATCAGATCACAAGGTATTTTATGATATGTTAAAAAATAATTTAAAAAATACAAAAGATGACCGAGACTTTGTTTAATTTCATTGTTATTTAAATGAAACAAGCGTATATTCAAAGGTTTTATAATTTTACCATTATCCGCATACCACAAGAATATATTTGGTGTATTTTAATCTAAAATAAAGTCTGCATACCCGCAGAAGGAAGCAATTCTTTATTTTTGATCTGAAAATTGTTTTTTTTTTAATTTCAAATCACCGTTGTAGGGAGACTTGGCATTTTCTCATGTGAGGAAACTATCCAGCTAATTAACAAAAATCACATTTTCACTTTAAAAAAGACACCAAATTGTCCAAGTCATCACTTTAAAAAAATGATTACAGTCTGACTTTTATATTGTCGTCTGCTCAATTAAAGCATATTGATATAAAACTCCTAAATTACCAACGTACAGTTCAATATTCAAATGCAAGCCAAGATCATTTTACATTTTGCTTTGGACAAATAAATGCTTTCATAAATTGATCCATCCAGTTGAAAACAATAAAATAAAAAAACACAAAATCTTTCTTTCCCTCCAAAAACTGACTGGTTATCCAAGTCCTTGTCATCCACTCATACCAAATGATACAAATTGTACAATTTACCAATATAAGTAGTTAACTTTTATCTTCTAACAAATAGAGGTGAAAATATAAAGGTCGCTTTCATGATTAATAGCAGTGACTGTCCTTTAGTACGACTTTTAATATAGGGTAACAATTGATGCTCGAGGTCAACCGGTTGAAAAATAGGTTAAAAATATTAAGCGACATTCTATGGTGGCTGATTTGGTACACTTGTGCGCAGCGACAACACAACCGTTATCGTTATCGTCGTTCAGTCTTGTCGTCTTGTCGCGAGCGAAACGCAACACACGGCGAGTTGTCGCACTGGCAACGACTTAGTAACTCGTGGCCACGACATATAGTAACTCATGGCCACGACATAGTATCTCGTAGTGTGTCAGTGTGCACGACTTAATTATCTGGTGTGCACGACTTAGTAACAAGTGACCACGACATAGTATATCGTGCGCGCGAGATAAATAAAAACACACACATGTCACCTCTTTGCCACCGTAGTTTTCCTTTTGCGATAATGTAAAATAAAATACCCAGTATGCGACCTAGATCTTTATCGAATCCTTATAAACAAAATGCAAATCTCAAAGGCATAAGACAAAACATCAATTTATTACAAACAATATGATATATGAAATTAAAAAGCATACTTTAATAACAATGACATATTATGCAATATGTGTTCTTCTGTTTTCAGTTTCTAGAAAAACAGAAATCCGCACATCCGTGTTGTGTTGTGTCAGCCGAGTAATTGTTAAAAATTCTGTAAACATGCCTATTTCTAATGCTTATATTGACCAATGCAAAAATGTAAATAATCAGTTTATACAAGAATGGAATACATCGTTAAATAATATATCTAAATTAGATTTTTACAGACAATTTAAAACAACATTTAGCTATGAAACTTATTTAGATAAGATTACCAATGATATGCATAGAAAACAATTTACATGTTTAAGACTTTGTTCACACAATTGAGAGGTAGAACTAGGCAGATATAGTAGATTAGATAGAGAAAATCGTCTATGTAAAATGTGCAATCAAAATGTAACAGAAACGGAATATCATTTTCTCCTATGTTGTACAAAATACTCTCAAATTCGACCGAAATACCTTGAAAACATATCATGGCCTTCCTTGAATAAATTTAATAGTATTATGTCTTGTAACAGCAAAAAGTAACTGATTTTATTATCGAAATTTATTAAAGAAGCTTTTGAATTGCGTAAAAATACCCTTGAAACTGTAACTGTTTCATGAAAGTCTTTGTTTGTATAAATTTGTATTGTTATTTTACTATTCTGTATTGTATGTCTTTGCCATACTTCATGTGTTTTCTTTGTAAATGGCCAAAGGCAATTAATTTGCTGATGATGCTAATAAATTTGAAACTTGAAACTTATATCTGGTCAGATTCTATACCTAGATGGTGGTAGACATTGTGTATCTGTAGGGGTGGCTACCTCTGTGAAAAAATAGTCAGTGTTCATAAATGATAAACAACCATGAAATACAGTTATATGAAATAGACTCGTCCTGAGGTGTAAATGTAATCAGAAGTACTTGCACGCATGCCTCTATATAGTTGAATTAAATCTTAACATTTTCTTCATGTTTGATACAAACAGGAAAGAATAAAATTCATAAAAAATGTATGGCATTATTCTCGTTTGATACAAATTAGGTGGATCATAATTATACATAAACATTTTTTAATAATTATTAAATGTAAAGGGAATTTATTTAAAACTTATTGTGAAGCAAGTAGTAATATTGAACAGAATAGTACATGTACTAAGCAAGGGGTGTGATGGAGTTATTTTGCTAAAAGGAGACAGCGTCTATCCTTGACAGGGTTTTATCCCTGACGGGGTTTGAACCCGCGCTGCCAGTCATGCTTAGATTACAAATCCGACCTGTCAAACATTTGGCAACGCCGCCATAACATTACTTGATTGTGGATGGGATGTGCATGTGCGCAAATACGATTTTCAAAGAGGAAATATAACCCGGCAATAAAGATAGATTGTAAAATTGACTACAACGTCTTAGTTTTGTGTTTTATCCTTTTTGATAAGAAGTTGTATTTTTCGGAAGTAATTATTTAAGATATAGAATTTCCAAGTAACCAAGTGCACACATTGTTTTGGCAACTTGGTATTTTTGACGTTACACACTTTCATTTTGTCTATGTACTATTCCATTATTGTGTAGCATCATTGACTTTATGTTATGCTATGTTACGTTAGGTCAGGTTAAGGCCCATTAGAAAAATACAAATATTGAGTTTAATATAATCGTTTACCCTCCAGCAAGGATTTAAACATGGCAATAATCCCAGACAAAATACGTACAGAAAACGTTTTAAATTCATAAATTCAGTTGAAATAGATATAAAATCAGTTTATTATGTCAAAATATACCGAAAAATATTAAACAATGTGATAAATACTTAAAAATCATATAGATTCTAAAGAGAAATTATGAAAAAAAAAAAATTTGCACATGTGTTATTTCTTGTCTGTTCGTCGTTATTATATCGATATATAAACTATTTTTAAATATACGTTGGTCAATACTGGTCAATATTGTCTACCTTTCAAGGTTATAGTCTCTATGAGCAAAAGACAGATTGACCTCGCTGTCCCTGAACAATCCCTTTAGACACTTAAAGGGTTATAAGGAATAGTGAATGTTTTACCCCTTTTAAAACAGAAGGGGATATTTGTGATGCGTGTTTGTGGTCGCACTGTCAAATTTAGTAACATTCTGTCTTCTATACTCTAAACATTTCTCTTGTCTGTAATCTGTCTCTTACTCCTAGAAAAAACTGTATAGTTAATTTTCCATTAACTTTTACCTCGCTGTGTAAATATCGCTCCTTTATTACCCCATTCTGTCTACCACTTTCTATTCTTAGTTGTCAAACTCTGCATTGTATTGTATACGTACTTTCAGAACTTTCCCCTCCGTTCTACTTTACTGCTTACCACTACCTGAACATACCTCACTTCTTTCTGTTTCTGTAAGAACGTTGATTCTTGATAACCCTGAACTCAGTAACTTCTTTACTGTCTGAATAAAGCTGACTTTCTACTACTCCGTGAACTATGTTCACTCTCTACTGCACTCTTAACTTGGTTTTCAACGCTTTCAACGTTTCCCACCCTATCACTAGCTGTCCTTTCTCACTGTCTTCTCCCCGTGTACCATGTCCACTGTCTACTACTCCCTGAACTAACATTCTCGAAAGTTGTTTACACTATAAATGTGATACCGTTGCTTGATTGGAAAGCTTGATCCTTTCAATAACTCTTTGAGCCAGCGGCAAGGACACGAACAATTTTAAAATTATCTTAATATTTCGTGAACAAACTCAATAACTCGGCACGAAAGATTTTATACTTATCTATATCTCTCGTGAACAAGCTCAATAAAACCATTTTCAACATTTTATATGTTGTTGACACTGTTCTCCAAAGGTTTCATGACGTCACAATGCCTTTATTAGTTCTTCTTCATACGTTTAGAAGATAGACTATTTAAAGGTTTCCACAACAAAAAACGGCCTCAATTTAAAAGCAACGAAATGCTCAGAAATGTTTCTCTTTTTTTTATTCTGTAGAAATAAATAATAAGTTAGTAAGTAAAAACATATTTTATTATCGTGACATGTACATATCTATCACAATACATATCTACAAGATACAACATGTATTTTATAATGGTGTAACGGTGGATTAAGGACACGTGTGAGATGCTTATAAGAAAACAACGCTGGATGTGATATAAATGTAAGTTAAGTGATATTAAGACTTCCATACAAAATACAAACTCCAATAACTGTAGTAATTGCCAAAACGCAAACAATAACTTAACCTTGTGGCCAATGAATAACCTTTTGAAATGTGTATAAGGACAACAAAATAAAACTTCTTTTGAGCAATAGAAATACTAGCATTTTCGATGCATTATGGACTTATGACGTCAATAATTTATTCTTAACAGTTCCAGTCACTTCTAAGTCTTTAGATCAAAACATTCTTGCTTGAATATTGATTCATTTTAAGAATAATCATAATGTGCAAAGCATGTGCGACACGAAGACCGAAGACCATAAGAAGTTAACGCAACTATTCCGGCAGATGGATGCTCACCATTGGATACACTTGTCATATATGGTGTAACACCACTTTTTTAGCTCCTGTGATCTAGTTTTTCATCCGAGATGAACAATGTTCGAACTCATCCGAGCTATCACCTAGACAAGCATCCAGACCAAGTTTGATGATAATTGAGTCAAAAATGTGACCACTAGAGTGTTAACAAGGTTTTTCATTTTTAGCTCCTGTGACCTACTTTTTCATCCGAGATGACCAATGTTTGAATTCATCCTGCTATATAACTTATTGTCTTCATATATACAAAGTTACTGATATATTTTTTTGTAAAATAAACTAACTGACTCCATCTGTCAATATGTCAGGATATTTGGTAACTTTGATAAACCGATTTAATATCTTTAAATTGACAAAAAATCAAATATTGCTGCACCTTTGTTTTAAACAAATAGCATGTTTAAAGAAAATGGCGGATTTTGCAGACATCTTAGCGTGAAATGTTTTAAATGTTATTTGTTTATTGTTTAATGTTATTTTGGATTCAGGTATTTTTCCTGATATTTGGAGTCAGGGTATTATTAATCCTATATATAAAAATAGGGGTGACAAATCTGACCCCAACAATTATAGAGGGATTACCATTTTAAGTTGTTTTGGCAAATTATTTACCAACATACTAAATAAGAGACTGAATGAGTATTTGGAATGCCACAATTTACTTAACGAAGAACAAGCTGGGTTCAGGTCACAATATGGTACTTACTGCATCATATGTTTTCCTTAAAGATGTTAATTGATTATTATTTAAGTTGTAATAAAAAGATTTACTGTGCATTTGTGACTATAGGAAGGCATTTTATTCTGTTAATCGACTTCATTTATGGCACAAACTTTTGTCATATAATATTGATGGTAAGTGTTCTTGTTATAATCCACAATATGTACAGTAAGGCTAAATCTTGTGTTTAAAGTACACTGTGAGTTGACTATGTTTCTTTATAGTCTATACCGGTGTACGTCAAGGTGAAAATCTTTCACCAATTTTCGTTTTTTCTATTCTCTTTTGAACGATTTGTCAGCAATTTGTATCTAATAAATATACAGACTCGTAAATATCTCAATAAGCAACTCTGGGAATGTCTTCGAGTGACGATGTCATTGATGTTTATGTTAAATTGTTTCTTCTGTTATATGCTGATGATACAGGTTGCTTTTAGCAGAAAGCAAAACTGATTTGCAAGATGCCTTAAATGCTATGAGTGAGTACTGTAATATTGTGGAATCTTGTTGTAAATGAAGCTAAGACTAAAGTAGTGGTTTTTAGTAAGTCAAAACCTAGGTGACTTTTGATTTTCATGTACAATGGTAAAAAGCTTGATTTCGGTAGATAACTTTACTTACCCTTGGAAGTACTTTTTTGTGTCGCCTCTACGGAGTAGTGGCGACATATAGGATTCACTTCTCCCGTCGTCTTGTCTGTCCGTCTGTCCGTCTGTCTGTCTGGTCTGTCTGTCCGTCTGTCCGTCCGTCGTCACATTAAAACTTGTCCGACTACTCCTCATAAACTACTGGTGCAATTTCATCCAAAACTTTACAGAATGATCAGTACCAAGTTCTAGTTGTGCATATTATCAGGATTTTATTGGTTCAATGATTTTTTGTCAGAGTTATGGCCTTTAATAAATTTTTAATTTTAAAGTTTGTCCGGACTACTTCTCTTATACCACTAATGCAATTTCAATGAAACTTTACAGGATTGATCTGTAGCTCAAGTCCTTGCGCATATTGCACGGGTTTTCCGGTTGAATGATTTTTGGCCGAGTTTTGGTCCTTTGATAAAAAGGTTTTTTTTCTGTGTGTTGCCAATACACAAAAGCTTGTCCGGACTACTCCTCATAAACTACTGGTGCAATTTAATCCAAACTTTACAGGAATGATCAGTACCAAGTCTAGTTGTGCATATTGTCAGCACTTTTCCGGTTCAATGATTTTTGTTGAGTTATGGGCCCTTTAATAATTTTATTTTTAAAATTTTTCCAGACTACTTCTCTTATACCACTTATGCAATTTCAATGAAACTTTACAGGATTGATCTGTAGCTCAAGTCCTTGCGCATTTGCACGGGTTTTTCCGGTTGAATGATTTTTGGCCGAGTTATGGCCCTTGATAAAAAGGTGTGTTTTTTTCTGTGTGTTGCCAGATACGCAAAAGCTTGTCCGGACTACTCCTCATATACTACTGAGTGCAATTTTATCCAAATTTACAGGAATGATCAGTACAAAGTGGTTAGTCTAGTTGTGCACTGTCCGTCTGTCTGTCCGTCTGTCACAAAATTTGTCCCAACATGAAATTGGCCATCATGAGGCGACACATGTGATTACTGATCGCTCTTGTTAATTATAATGGTAAATTTTTGAAATCAAAATTCTTGTTGATAATGCTAGAAGAGCAATGTTTTCTGTGATCCAAAAGTCACGTAAATTGTGTTTACCAATTTCTTTGCAACTACATTTATTTAACTCTATGGTTGTACCTATTCTTCTTTATGGAAGTAAAGTTTGGGGATTCGAACAAGTTCAAATTCTAGAGAAATTTCAGTTGTATTTTTGTAAATTTATTTTGAATTTAAAAGCTTCTACACCTAATTGTATGGTTTATGGTGAGTTAGGCATATTCCCATTAGCCTTACAAGTGAAAGCAAGAGTTTTGTGTTTCTGGAGTAAAATTATAAATGCTAAGGAAAATAAGATATGTAAACTTCTTTATAAAACAATGTTGTCTTTGTCCTCTAGGAATATTGTTTATTCTAAATGGATAATTTTGTGGAAAGAAAACACTTAGTAATCTTTGGCATGTCAGAATATTTTCATTTACAGAAGGTAGATAATATTAATCACTTTTAAAATGTTGTGAAGCTTAGACTACAAGATCAATTTTTACAAGATTGGCATAGTACTATTGACACATCCTCTAAGTGTTTAGTGTATCGTACATATAAAAAATACTCATTGTTTTGAAAAATATCTAGATGTACTTCCTTTTGACATAAGCAAATATTTATGTAAATTTAGAACAATGAATCACCTATTACCAATCGAAAAAAGGGGGCAGACACTTGGCAATTGATCATAAAAATAGGGTCTGTTCCTTTATGTTCGTATCAAGCTATTGGTGATGAATTTCACTACTTATTTTGAATGTTCGTACTTTAATGACATAAGACGTAAATCTCTTCATCCCAGGTTTTACACTCATCCCAATATTTTTAAACTTGACACATTAATGAATAGTTGTGATAAAAATATTCTTCTAAATTTATCTTTATTTTTTTAAAAACATTATGTTAAAATTTAGATAAGTAATACTTCTCATTCTCCGTTCTCATTTGTTACAATATAAAATACATGTTGTATGAATTCAGAACTTGAAATGAACAATATGATCTCCTTTTTTTATTAAGCTAGTCATATTTGTATTTTTATATTGTGATACTAGTGATTTTTTGACTGTTATTTTTTCTGTTTGTTTGTTGTTATAACCAGTTGCATATTATATGCCTTGGTTTAATAAAAACTGAAACTGAAACTGAAAGTGATAACGATCGCCGACTGGCTGATCTGTAAGACCCCTGCCAGCTTGGTTGACAGGCGGCGTAATGTCACTTTGGAGGGGAAAAACGGCCTTATACTCAAAACAAACTATACTCTCACTAAAGAAATATTTTTGGAAAGAAAGATGCAGAAGTTGATATTGATTCGATATGCAACAATAATTAATATAATCGTCGTTTATATCCTATATTGCAAAATTTTTAAAATAACGCAGGATTGTGCAAATCAGACAGAATTTCGAAATTTATGCCAAAAACTAGAATAATATGAAGCTATGTAGTTAGGCAAATACCGAAAAGCCAACTATAACAATAGCTGGTAGTTTTAACTTGATGAACATGTAATTTAAAATATATATCGGTCATTTACTTCCCCCCTTCCATAAATTTGCGCAATTCACCGTTATTTTTGCACACAATGTTTACATTATTTCAGCACTTCTGTGATACGGGATATACGTATACGGCGATTATTATGTAATGCTAAATCCTAGATGCACGAGTTTCTCGACTTCACTTATTTTCTGTTCAGGTCGGAATCTATTTGCAGACCCCCCTTCCAACCCCCAAACACAAGGGGACTCATCCCACTTCTGGCAACCCCCTGATGTACCATTTTGATTGGGGCGGCGCCGAAAGAGTGGCCACTTTTTAACAACATTTCACAAACGAAAAAAATGTTTGGGGTTAAATAGGGAATTTTGTCACTGTTTGAGGCACCAAAAAGGAGGGGGGAGGGATAAAGCCGTCAAAACACGTCTATATGAGGGAAAAAGTTAAAAAATCCACACACACGCACGCACACATGTACGTACGCACGCACACACACACACACACACACACACACACACACACACACAAAAGCAAGACTAAAATTTTCCCCATTGCTGAATAGAGGAATGCATATATATTAGACGCCGCGTGCACGCGGCGTCGTCTGATGTTGAAGTTTGCTGTCCTAAATGATAAACGAAATATGTTCCACTAAAACATTACATAGCGATGAAATATTATTTATATATTTTGACATTATTCAGAATTCATCTTATTGGTGAATGTAAGCAAGGGTCCTAAAAGCAATTGAACAAATTCTGCTATGTCTTAATTTATGCTAAATGTCAGTGTTTATTTTTTTATTACTTTTTATTGGTTGTAAGTGATAAATAGCTTGCATCATAAGGGACTTCCGTGGCCGTTGACTTCAAATAATTTGTCTCTCATCGCTGTAGGTTTGAATCCAACCAGAAACTTTGGATTCTTTCATTTGAGAAACCATCAAGCTAGATCACAGAACGTCGGTGGTTCTACTCGGGTACCCGCTCATGCCTGAAATAATTTACGAATGGGTCAGTGGTTTTCCTGCAGCTAAAGCTCGAAAGTCGCCATATGACCTGAACTGTTTTGGCACGACGTAAAACCCACAAATAAAATAAATAATTCTATAAATAATACATGGAATAATAATAACAAAATTTATAAATCTGGTTCATTTATCTATCAAAATATAAATCTCATTATTCATTTTAATAACTGGATCGTTCCTGTTCAACCTGGTTGCATATGTACAACATTTCCGACAAAACTCATTCCTGTGTTGCTGTCAAGAACAAAAGAAAGAAAATAAAAAAATACCTAAAGAACGTTTAACATGGCAAAACTTAAAATGTTACAGGTTTGGTTTGACTGAGTCTGATAATAATAATGGACGATAATAATGAAATAATGTACGGAAGGGCACCTGAGGTCTTCTCTACCAGTAAAGCTGGAAAGTCGCCATATGACCTATATTGTGTCGGCGCAACGTAGAACCCAATCAAACAAACAAACCATTTTAAGATTTTATTTTAAGATACAGAAAGGTTATGATAGCACATACGGAACAGGCAAACTGCATATATTTTTACAAAATATTTCTATCAATTTTATACTCTATACTAAAGATTTTACGTTATTATTATGTGTTTTCTATTTTATTGAAAGAAAACAAATAAACAAACAAAGACACAGCCACGCACACACGGTCAGATCTCCGTGATCTAGGTGTAATATAAACATTAATGTTATTTTGTGGAAAAATATATAACCTCCTAATCCTCCTGTCTTATATTCTTGGATCAATGCAAATGACAGCACAACCACATCTATTATCATGTCTTCTTCTTTCGTCTTATGTTCTGAACTCGCCTTGAACACTTTTAATTCCCATCATCCTTTCAGTCTCATTTAAATGTATTTTAGTAGGATCGGTTTTTTAATGAGAAAATATTTAATTTAAATCAATCAATGTTTAAACTGTTCACTCGCTGACTGACTATTTTTTATGGCTGTTTATACAACTCTTTTCACAATGTATATTTTGAAGATATATAAGTTACAATAAAGTAAGTCACACTTATTGCAACGAAAGCAAAAGACTCAGCAAGTAAGACACATTATAATTGTTACGTATAATGCTCAAAATATCTATGTGTTTATATAAATGCATCAACCGAATCATCCATACATTCTGCCCAGCTTGTATGATGGGATGGTGCAAGTTTCCCAGTGTAAATAGATTCATAGCACTCATCTTTATATCGGATGACGCTGTTTTGCCTTTTTTCAATTAGGTCAATCAAAATAGCATATGCCTTATCGACATATTCGACTGAGTAGTCGACATCGCTACCAATGTCATGAAAAAAATTTCTTTGAAATGTAAAAATATCAGTTACATTTTTTACATTCTGTATTTGTTTCTGCCATTTTTTGATATTGCATTCCATTTCCTCAAACTGAACTTTTTGTCCACATAATTCTTTAAAGATGAACTTCAAAATCCACATGGCTTGTGCATCCAATAAACCAAACCCAAAAAATATGTCAAAGGCTGCCATATGAAATAGTTTCTTATTGCCGCCTTTAAACCACACTGTTCCTTTGTATAAGTTGTCCGGGTAAAGTGTTCCTGTACCTTCGCCGTCAAAATGAAGATTCCCTTTCAGAAATGGATAATTAAATCTATATCCCGTACAATAGATTATTGCATCAAAATCAAACTGTGTTTCATCTTTGAACACAGCTGTATTGCCTTTGATTTCATCGACGATTGGTCGTTCTTCAACACCTTTAGGCCACTTTAAATTCATGGGTTCTTTACAACTACAAATGACATGTGCTGCGCCATACTTATTCAGTTGAAGAGCAATGTCGCCTGCAGAAAATCTGCCACCTATGATAAGCACCTTTTGACGCGCAAACTCCTTTGCATCCCTGAACTCGTGGGAATGGAGTATTCTACCACAAAATGTATCAATACCAGGGTACGTTGGCATGTTTGGGTAAGAAAACCTTCCTGAAGAAACTATAACATGTGAAAATACTTCCTCGACCTGGGAGTTGTTAGGAAGATTTCTTGCCCAGACAATAAAGTCGTCAGTCGTATCTCTGTATTCAACACTACTGACTACATGTTGATAGTGAATGTGTTCAAGGAAATCACCAGTGCTGACCTTTTTCATGCGACCTGTAATTATCATAGAATAGCCCCTGCTATGAAAAAAATGTAAAAACTTCTAGGCACACTAGCATCATTTAAAGAGGTTTTAAACATTTAAATGTGATAAATGAAACTGTGAGTTTAGTACTAAAAAGATTTGTAGATGACTACATGCTGAGGCGGTCATTAAAATTCATTAACATCAGTATTACGGTGTCTATACCACGTTACTTTTTGTGATCTACATAGGGAAAAAACAACAAGAGAGATTTTATTTTCTACCATAACCTTACATGTTATGGGGATAAAGTGAAGTACCAACTCATACATAGAACATTCCTAGGAAATAAAATCGTAATGTGAAACCGCATGAATATCTGATTGTTCAAACACACAGTTGAACTTTCTGAAAATATACTGTTCTTTTCTCTCAATCATTCTATATAGTATATGTAACTCAATAAAATGAAATGGTCCTGCGCTTTATTTGATATAAAATAGTAAAGTATTTCGAAACTAATGGAAGAAAATAAAATCTGCACAAGAATGTTGTACAGGCATTTCTCTCAAGCAGATCAAAGCATGTGATATAGGAACAGTCATTTGAGTAATCTATGAACAATTGTAGTAATCTATGAAAAATAGTATGTTGTTTTGAGTTGAGAACAAAAGTTAAGATGGCGTGTATGCATTGGTAATATTATTTGTTTCATTCTTTATTTTTACTCTGAAAGGGTAAAATAAACGATATTATTATTTACATAAATATATTCAAATCATCATTATTATTATTATTTATCTACAGGATTACTACTCATGTCAGCCAAGATTAAACAGAACATCGTTCTTAAGCTTATTCAAAGGCGGTGAATGATTACTAAATACTAGTCGCCGAGGTGAAAATATTTTTAGAGTATCAAAACATCGCGTTTTATCAGTTGACAACGAAATAGATTTACAAAAGGGATTTTTTTGCTACAATATAACGTTTATCTAAATTTTGTCAAAGCTTATTATCTCAAGTGACACAAGTATTCTACAAATACATGTACATATATGTTTTGTCTAGCACAATACTGATCGGAACCATTGTTATACTGTTCGCGAGTAAAATGAATTCCCTCACCGTCAAGGTAGCGTCGATACATTTCTCTTGGCAAATAGGACGGCAACTCTTCACCATATTCGTCCGCGTCTGAAATGTAAAATCATAACTGTTGTTGCATAGTCGAATATAATCAATATAATCAGTGTTTATTATAACCCGACAAATTTTGTGATGCATATTTTAAACAAGAGGGCCAAGATGGCCCTAGATCGCTCACCTGGCCTATCGAACTCATCCAAACAATTACTTAAACAAGCATTCTGACCAAGTTTCATGACAAGTGAGTCAAAAATGTGACCACTAAAAGGTTAACAAGCTTTTTCCATATTTGGGCGGTGTGACGTAGCTTTTCATCCGAGATGACCCATATTCGAACTTGACCTAGGAATAATCAAAACAAAGTTTCAGACCAAATTCCAAGATGACTAGATCAAAACAGGAGCCACTAGATTGTTAACAAGTCTTTTTTAGCTTCTGTGACCTAGTTTTTCATCCGAGATAACCCATGTTCGAACTCATCAGAGCAATAACCTAGACAAGCATCCTGATCAAGTTTGATGATAATTGAGTCAAAAATGTGAACACTAGAATGTAAACAAGGTTTTTCTATTTTTAGCTTCTGTGACCTAGTTTTTCATCCGAGATAACCCATGTTCGAACTCATCAGAGCAAGAACCTAGACAAGGATCCTGATCAAGTTTGATGATAATTGAGTCAAAAATGTGACCACTAGAGTGTGAGCAAGGTTTTTTCTATTTTTAGCTCTGTGGCCCAGTTTTTCATTCGAGATGACCCATGTTCGAACTCATCATGATTGTGTCAAAAATGTGCCGACAGACAACGGACGACGGACATTCAACGATCCCAAAAGCTCATCTTGAGCTAGCCTTGGAGGCAAAAGGTGGGAAAGGAGGGCAAAATCATACAGATTACTCAGATTACTTTACTTTTACATGTACATGTAACTCATTAATTTCATTGGAAAAAAATAGAACATTTGCCTTTGTTACATATGCTTTGATCACTACAACTTTGACCATCTAACCTCAAAATCATTAGACGTCATTTTAAATTCAAGAGTAGCCTCCAAATCAAATCTTTCAGCGCTCTTTTATTGGTTTGTAATCCGTCACTTTCGGAGTATTTGTTTTAATATATGGTTATTTTCCACTGTCACCTGTCACGAGCGTCCGACAGATGAATTTAATTTAATATATGTAATTAAAGAGATCCAAGTTTAATGATTTCATTTCATGAAAATGTAGCACAGACACTATAGACCGGACTATTGGAGACTTGGAATAGTCTAAGCTTTTATTGTTAATAATAATAATAATAATGATAATAATAATTATGTCATTAAATGAAATAAAATAAATAAACAACGACCTGTCCTCCAGGTATAGTTCCATTGTCCACACCATGTTGCCTGCTTTTCATAACATTCAAAGTCAATCTCGTCAGGGTATAGTTGTTTTATCTGGTACATCACTGACATGCCGCTAGGACCGGCTCCAATAATACACACTCTCGGTTTCTGTTTAGACATTTCGTTAAGGTGAAAATATCGACAGGTTTATGGCTACGTCAAATAGCTGATAAATAGAATTAATCAGTTATATTTCAATATAGGAAACGTTGATATATAGAAAATATGCATAGTACGTGGACTGTCGCAAAATGTCTTAGACAATCGCTGTAAAACAAAAAAGTTTCGTCTTAAGTCTGAGTCTAAAACAACTTTGCTCATGTATATCTCCATCAATTCGTAACATACGAAATATTTTTTCAAGAAAATATACATATACATACATTAAATTGTAAAGGATTTATAGAGACATGAGGTGTGAATCATTTTACAAACTTAAAACGTTATCTTCAAAACAAGTGGTCGATGACGTGATGACGTTAAACAATCTGCCTAATGTTATGTCATTGACATTAACCATATATCTGATGCATTACGCCATAATTTTAAGGAAGTCTCCGGACACTATCCACTTTGCACTAAGCACTATAAAATGTCAACGTTAGACGCTGCCAAAAGCTAGCTTTAGTGTTGCCATGTAAGAAAAAGTTAAAGATGTAGGAAAAGTTCCAGAATCTTTTTGCGAGCGTCAGCATACAAGTGTATTTCTAATTCTGCCCAAATAAACAACGATTTTCTTTCTACAGAGCATCATCAAAACTTCATAATGAAGACGAAGAAATACAAGTCACAACACTCGTATACAATGGGAAAGGAAGCTGGTCAACATCAACAATTTGTTAAAATCTTTTGAATTATCAGAAAGTAACGCGAAGAAATATGACACTGTCTTAACGAAATTCTAATAAGAAAAACGCCACGAACGAACAAACGAGCTTAATTCAAGAAGAAAAACCAAATGCCAGGTGAAACAGTAGAAAATATCATATTAAGAACATTATATTATGAGTAAGCAGACATCTGTGAATTTGCACCTGATTTGAAAATTGAATCGTAGTTGGGATTTTAGATAAAATTATCAAACAAAATTAAGCTTGAGCGAGACCTTACTCTTAAAAAGTATATTACAATGTCGAGAAACAGCGAGATAGTAAAAAATCAAAACTGATCACAACAAGATGTAGCTGCTACAGACGAGGTTCGTGGCGGGGCAAAGTCAAACGAAGTTTTGGAATGCAACCATACCTTTTTCGACAGCAGGATGTGACGCAGAGATTTCCGGGGACCCAATCTATACAATTGAAAATAAACGATAATAAACGGTTTTATAATTGCAAAAACATTCATGCACGAGAACATTGCGCAACGTTTTGGAAAGTATGGCGGAAATGTGGACATTGTAATCATTTTATAGTGTGTTGTTAAACTAAAAAGATGACATGAACTGTGTGCAGATGACACGCCATCACTTTAAGGAACTATTGATTCTGAACCTTGGACAATAAGACTTAAGGTGAGAGATTTTTATGTATACTTTATATAAGGCACTGGTGCTGATTTGACTGTTATTCCTTAAAGTCTTTATAACATTTTAGGCGAACCAAAAATGAATAAAACTCACAGATTGTTATACGTCCCAGGTAACAGAAAGTCGATATCTATCGGTTATTTGCACATACCCTTTCACACCATGGTAACTCTTCACTAGATAATACATACGTTGTAAGAGACATAGATAGATGTTTTAGGGAGACCACCCATAAAGAATCTCAATTTAATTCAATTAAACTTGGACGAGATTCACACTATTGAAAATGTCTAATAGAAGCATTTTTTTTGAGAGCTAGAGCAATTAAATGGTGAATATCGTATTTCACTCAATGAAAACGCGCAGCCGTAAGCCTTATCTGTACCAAGGTGTATGTCTATACTTTTGCTACCGAATGTGAAATCTGAGCTCGAGCGTATAAGAAAGGTAGGTGTAATTTTAAAGGTAGATGAAAGGCTAGACTGGTGCGCAGAAATGCCTTGTATTCATAAAAGTGACAATAACGTGCGCATATCTGTTGATTTGACACAGTTGAATAAAATGTGCGACGTTAAAATTTTTCTCTGCCGATTAAAGAACAAAGCTTAGATCGCTTAACTGGAGCAAAATATTGTTTTTCAAAATAAGACGCTGGTAGTTCATTTTGGCAAATTCATTTTGTTCAAAAAAGTAAATTATTGAATACATCTAACACACCTTTTGGTAGATATGCGTTTAATCGCTTACCAATGGGATGATCTAGTAGTTCTGAGTTTTTCCAAAGAAAGTATGTCCCAAATACTTGAGGGCATTGAAAAAGTTCTTTGCCAGACGGACGATGTTCTGATATTCGGACGGACAGAAACCAAAATGACATTAGATTCAGGATAGTTTTGGACAAACTAGACAATTGTAATGTAACACTGAATGAAAATAAGTGTGTCATAAAGCAAAAACAGGTCAAACTCGTTAGCTACTTAGTAGAACATGGAATCTCAGCCGATCCGGACAAGGTCAATGCCATAAGAAACTTGTGTCCTCCAAAAGGCATACATGGGGTACGTAGTTTCATGGGTATGGTGAATCAATTTGAGAAATTACCTTCATCACTGGCAACAGACTCAAAACCTATCTGCTAAGTACGAAAAATCAATTTTTCTTGGGTTCAAGCCAACATGAATCTTTGAATAAAATGAAGATTACTCCTATGTTAGATCATGATGATCAAATTAGGGAAACTGGACTCATGACAGATTCTTCTAAATATGCTACGGGAAGTGTTGTTCTTCAGAAACAAGATAATTGGGTCTTTAAACCAGTATCATTTGCGTCATGGGCATTTACTCCCACAGAGGTTAAATACAGTACTCTTGAAAAAGAAGCAGAAGGAGTAGATACTAGGATTGAACGATATACTGACTTTTTGAAGTTAGAATAAATCTTACAAATTTCGTCGATTTTACAGTTTTTTACAATGCCCAAGTTAAGTGTTGTATGATTTTAGATTCCAGAAGATCAATGAATAGTTCCATAGAAATTCGAACATCCAAATGTTAAACATTCTTTAACATTCAACTGACATTATTGCCTAGGTAAAAAACACTTGTCTCAAATGAATATTTCGTTCTACCACTTTCAATAGGATAAGTTATTTTATGTTGCTATTACATGTATATCGCTATAAAGTATTACTACATAATTTGATGACAATGACTACCATTGCAATACATGGTCGATTTTATCGGAAAATATGCATGTATAATACAGCTGATGGTATAATTGGATACAAAATGAGTGTAGTTTCAACTCTGAAACCATTGAACGAGTTGAATAAATTATATTAGCCTCTGACAATGAGTTCAATTAAATTTAACAATGAACCTACACGAATAGTGTAATGCCATCAAGAGTGGGCTTCAACGTTTTTATAACTTCAAAATATAAGCACAGCCGTGACTGACATACCATTGTTTAAGAGTCGCAAAAAACAATATATGATATCTTCATGCTTATAACATAAAATATTTAATGACTTTTTAATGATAAATGTTAAATATACGATAAAAGCTATTAAGAAGCGTGATAATAACAACAAAAACATCAAATTGTGACTTTTCTATAACAAAACAATAAATAAATGTGATCGATTTTACTTACCTGAAAATCACATATCGCCAATTTCAGATGTGGTTACTCTCTGCTGATGACAAAAACAGTACTGACAACAAGAGGACAATGATGTCCCTACTATCGCTCATCTGATTAAAAAATACTCTTTATGACAAGTAAGCGAAAGGAGATATCTTAAACTGATACCATGAAGTTCATATTATTTTGTTTTTAAAATAGTGTTTGTGTAAAACATTAATAGCTGCCTTTTCAATGGAAAAACAATAGTTACTAAGGGCTACACTGATTGTTGCTATTAAAAATCAGTGGTTTCCTTTTGAAGTCTCTGAATGCTATAAAATTCAATGACAGATAAAAAAAGTCAATGTTTGTTATGTAAGTGACTGGATGCTACAGAAATTTACAGTTTGCTATGAAAGGCTGCTATAAAGTCACTGGTTGCTACAAAAGTCAATAGTCATTATTGAAAGATTGTAAAGGAAAGTCAATGGTTCTTTTGGAAAGTCAATGTTTGCTATTGAAAGACAATGGTTGCTATCAGAGTCACTAATTGCTATATGAAGTACTGTTTGCTATGAAAGTCAATGTTTGCTGTAGAAAGTCACCGGTTGCTATGGAAGTCTTTGGTTGCTTTAGACATTCAGTGGTTGCTATTGAAGTCAATTGTCGATATTGAAAGTCAATGGTTGCAATAGAAGTCATTGGTTGCTATGGAAAGTCAAGGGTTGCTACAGGAAGTCACTGGAAAGAATGAAAAATCACCGAGTGTTAAAGAAGCCTTTTGTTTCAATTGATAGTTAATGGTTGCTATGTGAGACACTAGTTGCTATGTGAAGTCATAAGTTATTTGGAAGTCAATAGTTGCTATGGAAAATTGCCGGTTCCTATGAAAGTCACTGTTTGCTATGTATAGTAAATGGTTACAATGGTAGTCAATAATTGCTATGGGAATTCATTTGTTGTCATGGAAGTATATGTTGGCTGTGGAAAGTCACTGGTTGCTTTGGAAAGTCACTTGCTGTCATGGAAGTATATGCTTGCTATAGAAAGTCACTGGTTCCTATAGTTAGTGGTTATTATAGAAGTCAGTAGTTTCTATAGAATATCAATGGTACAAAAATTTGGTTACTGGTTGCTATAGAAAATCAATGGTTGCCATGGAAAGGCAATGGTTGCCATGGGAAGTTAATGTTTGCTATGTCAGTCATTTAGTGTTAAAAAAGTCTATGGTTGCTCGGGAATGTCAACGGTTACTATGTGAGTCACTGGTCTGTTTTCCTGTACATGGAAATCAATTGTTGCTTTGAAAAGTCTATAGTTGCTATGGCAATTTACTGGTTACTATCAATGGTTGTCATGGAGGGGCAATTGTCGCTATGGAAATCAATGTTTGCTATGGATGTAATTTGGTTGCGATGGAAGTCACTGGTTGCTATTAAATTTTATTTTGCTATGGAAAGCTAATAGTTGCTATGTGAGTCAATGCTTACTATGGACAGTCACTGGTTGCTATTAGGAAAATCTATGTTTCCTTCTGGTGGGGCCAATTTTGACACCAATGGTATGATTCAAATAATTTGTTGAGGTTGACCTGACTTTGTTTCATATTAAATTTCGTCAGATGTAGTCCTTGCAGTTTTCAAGGAGAGTCTTTAAGTATTTATAATATAAGAAAAAAACAACATGACCCCCAAGGGCTATAATTTGAATAAACTTAGTAGAGGTCTCCTAGATAATGTTTAATGTAAAAAAAAACTAAGCTTAAGTTCTTGTTGTTTGAGAGAAGAAATTGTTTTTTACCTAATACATATAAGGAAAATCTATGCTCAACCTGATGTGGTCAATTTTGAGCCAAGAGCTATAATTTGAACATTTTTTCAAAAAGTATATATACAATATTTGATACCATATTTTCAATAAATATCTGTTATAATAGAAGTCTTTTATGCCTTTACTAAATACATATAAGATAAATAAATGACCCCTGGGACGGAACCAATTTTCACCCAATGGATTTTGTTTGAACAAACTTGGTAGACATTCCCTAAAAGATGTTCCATGCTGAATATCTAAGCTGTAGCTCGTTGGCTCTGTTAGAAGATTTTTTTGTTTTTGTTTTAACTACCTGTATACATATAAGTAAAATCAATGACCCCTTGGGACAGGACCAATTTTGATCCCAGGTGTTTTATTTGAACAATCTTTGTAGACACTCACAGAAGATGTTTTAATGCTAAAAGACTAAGCCTTAGCTCGTTGGCGTTTTAAGAAGATCTTTTTGTTTACACTCTATAAATGTAAGGAAAATCAATGACCCCTTTGGGCAGGGCCATTTTTAATACCAGCTTTTATTTGAACAAATTTGGTAGACACCCACAAGAAAATGTCTCATTTTAAATATCTTAGCTCTTTGGGTTTTTAAAGACGATTACTTAAGTTTTTTTTTCGTTTGGTTGTCATGGCAACCAAAGTTCTGCATGTAATTCAATTCTTTGTACAAATTGTAAAGGTGGCTACAAAAGAAACATTCCTGTGATGTTTTGATGAAACTGGCTCAGCGGTTTATGAGAAGATGTCGTTTAAAGTAAAAGTTTACGGACGGACGTCCAGACGAATAACGATCACAAAATCTCACTTTGTGACAGTTGAGCTAAAAACAAGATCGGCTTATAATCTTGATCATATGATACATTTCTCTTGCCTTTACCTTTTCTTATGCATATTTTGCTGTATTTTCATTATGCCACTATGAATCGTTTTAATCTGTATCCACATACATTAAAGTATACATTTCTTACATTAAATCACGAACATTTCCTTGGTTGAATAATTTTCTTTTGCCCGTTAATGTAAGGCAACTCGTTAAATCGTTGAAGTGTTTGCATTTGTTATTGTATTTAATTTGCATTTGCATAAAGGAAGGTCAGTGTGTTAGTTTTGGAGTAAGTTAGATAGCAGGAAAATGTTTTCAAGATACATGTAATGTCACCTAGTTCGTTTAAACAGCAAATAAAATACAACCCAAACAAGAAACCAACAAACAACAAAACAATGCTAATTAAAAGAGTATATATACCAACAATATTTACTTCAAAGAAACGAATATCTATTAAATATCTTTGATAATTTATAAAGAAAGATACATGTAGTTTACTTCTACACAGTCACTTTATTACAAATAGGAATAATCACACAATTGCATATTTCTGTATTTAAGTACAATGCTGGGAACACTGTTGTGCCGATTTACCATCAGACATGTCACAGAGTATGGCATCACACTTGACGGAAACATCATGCGTACTCGTCGTGTCAAATACTTTAAACACAAACTTCGTCTCGTGATCAGTCTGTGACAGGAGATGAGTATTTGTGTCTACTTCACACCTTTCAAATAAATTTAAAACACAGTTGTGATATACAACAAATGGTAATGTTTAAGCATCTATTGTCTGCTTGTATGTTTTTTTTTCTTGTATGTTTTTTTTCTAAATATCCGTTTAAGTCAAGTCAATATATATTTATTGTTGAAATGTATATACATGTATATATAACTTGCTTGAGATAAACAATTTAAAAAAAATCTTTTGATAATAAATACTAATTTATATTGGAATCAATGACTTCGTCGAAAAAAAAAAGAATAATAACGAAAACCTACAGTTGGAACGTTGTACTGATCAACTTTTAAAAGATACCATATCACTAGACCATCTGCTGTTGAGAGTGGTTTGTCAGATAGAAGTTCTTTGATAGAAGTACACTATGATATGAGTCGCGTCATGTCAAAACCAACATAATAGGTTTGCGACCAGCATGGATCCAGACCAGCCTGCGCATCCGCGCAGTCTTATCAGGATCCATGCTGTTCGCTTACAGACAAGAAACTGCTAGCGAACAGCATGGATCCTGATCAGACTGCGCGGATGCGCAGGCTGGTCTGGATCCATGCTGGTCGCAAACGCACTATGTTGGTTTTGTCATGACGCGGCTCATATTTTCTAACTTACCCGTTTTTAATGAGGTAATATTTTCCACCTTGTATTGTCATGTAACAAGTATGTAACCTCATCTTCATGGTCCAGTCAACGTCAGTGATAAATGACTTAACAAACACATTTGTACCAACTGCTACTCTTATTGGATTTCCAGATATTGCCTGAAATTTTTATTTGGAATGACAGAAAATGTTAACTTTAAGCTAACATTGATTTTTGATTACAAATAGTTTTATTTCTATCAGTTATTAACCAGCAAATATTTGAATCTACATGTTACATGTATTATATGCTAAATAAAAATATGTCATTTCATTTAGAGTTCTTCTTACCGTACCTGCGAAAATAATATTCTATTTCAAGTGCAGACATTTGAATGCTACTTTTTGTCAGACATTAAATTAATAAACTTGAAATTAAGAACTATTAGCATTTTATAATATGGTATCAAACACTTCAAAATGGAAAACGTTTATCTTCTCAGAAGAATATATGTGTCTGTATTCTAAAAATAACTAGAAATACAAAATAATAATGATAATAAATAATTAAAACAAAAGAAACAACTCGGTCTTCTGTTACAAGTGTTAGTGACGTGATCACTTCTTATTAAACACAACAATAATTTAAATAAAAAAGGTTTATGAAAATGTTTGGTTCACAAATAGGCTATAATTTGTCAAAATAGAAAAAAATGAAATTGCGTTTATTTCCCTTTAAACTTAAAACAAACCACTTACCGTCATGAAGTTTGGGTCGGAGAAAAAATGAGTACTAATATTGTAATGGCTACTGGTATTCAGTACTGAATTAGCGTTGTCAATGTTCTGATTGGTGTATGTGACATTGCTGTGAACGAATTGGTCTCTTGGAACTAGACAGTGTAAATCAACTGTCCAATTAAAACTCCTTATGATGAAAGAGTAATCAGGGTCGTGAAAGGCATAAACAAGCTGGTTGGTAAACATGATTTCTTTGTCCGTCACCTGTTATAAAAACAGCATGGACACATTTCATCGAATTTCAATATATTCTTTTTTAAAATTCTTTTAATACATCATTGAAATATTACGGACTTAGACAAAATTATGACGAGCTTTGATAAGATTTAATAACTATACACCTTGTTTAATCATTATATTAAGTTTCTACGGAACTTATTTTTGACTTTATTCCAGATCGAATGTGTACGAAGTTTTAAGCTTAGATACAAACTCCCGGGTCCGTAAATGAAATAATTGCAGTAAGCCATTGATTCCCTCAAACTTGACATAAAAACCTTATAACGTTGTATAATATGTATGAGCAATGTCATAGTGAATGACATATTGCCCGAGGTCATTTTTTTTTTGCCATTGAATTCACATCATATTCAAGTGCTCAATTGTATGGCGGCTGATTTCTGCCATTCCATATCTTCGCGTCTTTGCCTCAAAGGCGAAAAAACGAACATTTGCCACTTTTTCGAGCCTTTGTGTCGTCGTGTCTTCGCTCCAGAAGACGAAGAAACGATAATTGGCCACGTTTCGGAGTCTTTTTAACGTCGTGTCTTCGCACCAGAAGTCGAATATTATAATAATATAAGTAAAGATTAGTTATCTGTTTTTAAAAATATATGTTCTAATCTTATTTTTATTACACTTTTGAATCATAGAGAAGGGGTTGGGGGACAGGACTTGTCCCGGATGTCTAGCTCCTATGCTTTGTTTAAAAACAGAAATTGTTTTCTGATTTAAAAACCGAAATGTTTCTGATTTATACCAAAACTTGTTTATTTGAAAATAGGTCATTCCGTCATCATAAACATAAAACGTGTATTACGGTTGAACATACACCTACCGATCAAACTTATCAACTGTGTCGGGGAATCAATTCATTTATTTTATTTTCTTGAGAGTTGTTACTTTGGCTTGTAAGCGAGAGACTGCAAGTTCGAATCTCAGTCATTGCGGGATCTGTTTTGACACATATGCATCTTTCTGATACCAACTACAAAAGTTCGTAAGAAAAGCAAATGAGAAAATAAAATAAAAGGTAACGCACAGTTTTTGTTGTAAAACAACCGTGAATGTCATGATAAAGAATCAGTTGATGACCGGACTGTCTGCCTGTACATGTATTATCACCAAGGTATATATCCGACGACACCGATCCTGGAAATCTAACACAATCATTTGATTCCATATTTATGGTAATACGTTAACAGTAAGATGTTTAGAAAAAGAGAAAAGTATTAAAAGAAATATTATACCATAAATCAAAAACCTTTTAAGTTGCCTTATTTTTTTTATTTTTACTCTTTTTTCCGTATTTTTGTTGCTGTTTATTTGCTAAAGTTAAGTTCTTTCGTATTAGAAGTTTTATCGCTCCTTGCAAATACATGCCTTGAATTATAATAAAACCTCATTATTCAAACCAGTTTAAACAAGTTGTGGAAGACATTTTCATACATTTAATTGTAATAGGATATAGGTGATGATACAGCAGTTTTGGTAAACACGATTTGGATGTAATTATTATGCAAAGAAGTGACATTTAAACTGCTTATTAAGTATTTTATATTACCTGTAGTTAAGTTTTTCCATATCTACCGTAACGTTCCAGTTATTTGGAGAACAAGATGTATGAATGATACTGTTTAATGCTGGTGCTGCAACACAATCACAACATAGATGTACAATTATATCATTATTCAGGAATAGGGTGTTCCTGTGAAAGTATTGAGTATGAAAGGACAAATCAGATTTTGAGGCGTCATTTATTTAATTATCCTATTTAGATATGAAAATATTACTAGATTCAGACAAATTGTACTTTTAACTCTAATATTATGAAAACAAGACATTTTCAGTATTTAAAAACTTTTTAAGTCTGAAAATTGGTTGTGACTCTCGCAGCGTTCGTACAATCTATACCATTTCTTAACAAATATTTGTATAGGTTAAATCCTGTCACGAATAAAATATTTTCATAATAGATGTACATTTTCAACATACCACAGTTAACTTCAACAATATCTGACGATGGACATTTACTTATATCTCTATCACTTATTTTGCATTCAGAGATAGAATGCTCTTGTCCAGTACATATTATATGACGTAGTCCTGTCGATGACGTCAAGCTTCTATGCTGCACTGTTGATATTGCTCCAGGACTTAAATAAACGCTCAATTGTTTTATAACTATCCCACTTTGCATGTATACAGATATGTAGATAATTAGAGTGATTATGAAACACGGATTTTTTATCAGTGTAAAGGTGGCATAAAGCTCCTTTCGTTGTCAAATTTAGCTTAATTTGTTATATATTTCAAAAAAGATTAATTATAAAAATTATAAAATTATGGTAAGGATAAAATATAAAAACTGCCTGCAATAAAAAAGCAAAACAACAACAACAAAAAAAAAATCAAAAAAACTTTTCTTATAGAATTGTCAATGAGTCACGTGGGTTCTTGATAATTTCGCAAAGAAGAATAAAAAAGAAAAATAATAAAAAGAAATTATAGCAAAATGATTTGTATAATGCCACTGTACAAAAGTCTAATCAAGTATAATACTCACATTTTTATAGCAACAGTTTGACGTTACTTTTTACAGAGACAATGTTAACATGTCTACAATATTTGATTTTTAATATAATACATCTTTTCATATACATTCTTCACATATAAAAAAAACCTAATTATCGACATTGACATGTACATTGTACTTTAATATTAAGGTACTGATGTTTGCAAATAGTATACATTGAAAATTGTCTGATATAGATACGACTGTAAAATGCAATACTTACGGCAACCCATATTTATCGTAACCGAGAGTTTTACAAACAACTTTTGCTACATTCATATCAATGCTACCACTACATGCTTGTGTCCAGTGTCCATCAACGAGCAATTCCAAAACACCAGATTTGGAACTTGTATTATTAGCTAGTCTAACGTCGACAATTGATGTGACTTCAATTATAATGTTAAAATAGTTTGTTTAATTTGAGCAATGGAAAAGAACATATACAAAAAAGATCCGAGTTGAAACAAATATTTAAATTATATAAATTACCTTTAATTTGTAAATATGGTAAGTAATATATTATTATTTAGAAATTATTATCTTATTTTTATTATGAAGCCAGAAAAAACGTATCATATAAATGTATCATTGAAAACAGTTAACATATATACAGTCTGTCAATTCTGTATTAAAGACCACATCAGTTTAAAAATCTCCCTGAAATAAAGACCACTCTTCGCAAACCATTCATTAAATAGATAAACATTATAATAACTTCTAAATAAAGATCACCCGTCTATAAAAGGCCATGATCAACTTCTCCTTTAGATGGCCTTTATTCACAGGTTAGACTATAGATGAGCATTTATTATTTGGATGATTTATAATGCGGTGAATATTTATAACTAGGACAGCTTTTCATGATCTTACATTAATGAATATTAATCAGAAATGAAAATGTATATAATTTGATACATTTTACAAAAATATGTTTTAAAAAGTTTATCATATAATACTTGAACTTAGTCATGGCGTAAATTCATGACTAAACTTTTATTTTTGAATATTTATTATCATAGATGTTGGGGTGTCAAATTATGACTTGTTTCTCGACTATAATTTGAACGTGTTTAATTGGACTATAACCTATATTTTTATATTTTAATGCACGTAGTATTGGACTCCTAAATCATGTTACATTAGATTTGTAACATACTGTTTTCTGATATGATAATTATACAATATATTTCATTATACCATTCATCTTCCAACCAAGGGGAAGTCCGTACGAGTCCTTGTGTTTATATCCATACAGTATCATACCAAATGTGACACCAGGCTCAATGTGGGAAATATGGTGTTTTCCGCTGCTTATTGCAAATCGTATTACACTGTAACTCTGTAAGTGAAATAACATACACTTTTTGATTTAGGATTTTACAACATACAGAAACCTTTATTACCTTTTAACTAATGATATCAGACACGATGTGTATTTTATTTCATTAGGTAAATACAAAGTTAAATTTATCATACTAGAAAACGTTTTGAAACAAGTAAAGAGAATATCTGTCAATATTTTCTTCCCTATATCAAACATTTGTAATGAATATAGTTATCATACATTCGTGTGAATGCCGTTTGTAAGACTTGTTCGTTTTTCATCTGATCTGCTAAGAGCACGACCGTCCAAGCGAAGACCGGCGGCCTTGTTGGTGGGAATGATGACTGACCCGTGATGACTTATAAAATGTGTCGGCGTCTCGAAATAGTATTCATCTAAATAATGCTCTACCGCTGGGATTGTAACCATAAATGGGTCACCTATATCGTTGTCTACATCATGCCTTTCATTGTATTGAACAACAAGAACTGGATAAGTTCCTTCAACAACTGCAATATAGTCTTGTTCAATGACATATTCGTAGAACTCACCACGGTCAAGGGTTGCGCGTACAGTACCTGCTATTGCTATTCTGTTTGCATCTTGTGATGATATGATTCTTATTCGAAAGTGTCGTTTAGTTCTGAACGAAGCAACAATATATTTTGATTTCCATGTCTTTACTGGTGGCACTTGCTCGACTAAGTAGTCACAAGTATCTTGCCCTTTTGGAATTTTTGCGCATATGTTTCCAGAATGTGAAAAAAAATAGGGTTTTTCCTGGTGGGTTAAGGTACCCGTCCCGGTCCCGACACAATGCTGTATAGGAAAAACCTTTAAAATCTGTCCAATCTTTAACTGAATGGTTTTTTTTGGGTTTTTTTTTGTAAGAATGGGGTTTAAACCCCCTACAGGGGTTTTTGGGCTGGGAAATTTCAAAAGGGTTTTGGGTTTACGTGTGTGGGGTTTTTCGGAAAAGAAAAACGAAAAATTTTCAAAAATTTGCTTCCTGTAGATGGTTTTTTAAGAAAATCACAAAAAATTCCCGCCCCAATATTTTTCCCCTTTTTACCTTTGAACAAGGGGAAACCCAAACTGAAAAACACTTGTTCATTTTGGGTTTAAAAAAAATAACATTTATTTGGGTTGTCACTTTGCACAAATTTTTCCTTTCTTTTCAAAATTTTTTGCACTTGGTTCTTTATTATTTTTGAGTCATTGATAATGGGTACGAACTGTTTTACCGGATTGGATTAGTTTTACTTTCCTTCATTTAAGATGGGCAGGAGCTTCAATCAAAACATGTGATGTTTCTATTGCAGAAATGTACATATGTAAATAATATTCATTACTGCCTTGCAAATACGGCTCAGGTATGGCAAACACAAAGTTTCTTCCACCACTCCCTGAACAGAAAAAATAAGATTCAATGGTGGATTTTGAGATTGTTTATGAAAGAACCTCTCTGCCTCAACACATTCAGCGCGAGAGTAACTCTGTTGTAAAAGTATAACAAAATGACACACGTTCTGTAATTGGTCTTATTATCTTTAACGACCAGCAAATGCTGTCATATGTACCCTTTGTAAAAACAGATATTTGAAGGCAACGTTAATGTTTAACAAAGTTTGAATTTGTTGTTATTTATAGAGAGATATTGAGAATATTTACCCCACCTCTTTCTCTTTCATTTATTTTAATTTTGTTTAATCAGTGTGTTATCATGAAGACTTATTTTACATAAAAAGCAAAATGAAAAATTGTATGTATACATACATGCTGATGCTCCCCCTAAAAGCGAGACAGACACTAGCTGAAAAATACACACACAACCACGTTACTGTTATATCTGTTGAAGTGATTATTTTTTACTATATTTTAGGATATACGTATGGCCTGGTTATTTTAAGTTCCAGGTTAGGCAAAACAGAAAAGAATTCAGATTTTAGATATACATTGATACTTGATAATGGTAAAATGCAACAAAAAGGAAGTTAAAATAACAACAAAAATCTTACAGTGATAAAAATGTCCATGGCTTCACCACATAATTGTTAACTTGCCTTATCAGTTGTCAAAAGTCGACTTAGATAATATCTTATCAGAGTTCATTTTAGTTCATGTCTTATTATGAAGTTTTATTTTATAAATGAAACGAATATTTCACTTAATGGGAGCCAGCTGGTCTATTTCAAATGTTTTCAGTAAACATTCACGATACCAAAAATCTAACATTAATTAAAGAGTATAAGCAAAATTGCTTAAATCTTAACTATTAAAAGGAATGTTAGATGAATAATTAAACATCGTTTACATCTTCGGGTTGAAATAAAATAAACAGTTGTATCATAGTTTGGGGACCTTTCTGTTGAAAATGTGTCAGAGTTAAATCGTATACATATACATGCACAGTGCGGTAACTGGAGTGCAGGTATCAGTTACCCGCACTCCAGATCATGCCCATTGATTGGTTCATTTTTGCCGGGGTTTACATATTGTGACGGCAGAGAAAGGGAAAGCGACAGACATGTCATATTCAGATGTTCGTTCATTGGTTCATTTTTGCCGGGGTTTCATATTGTGACAACAGGGAACGTGTTTTTATGTTTGACTATGATACAAAAGAGAAAGAACACCAAAACACTCGGCAATCTGATTAATACTCGGGGGGCTACGCCCCCTCGTACAAATCAGATAGCCTCGTGTTTCGGTGCTCTTTCTATTACATAGAGAATGATAAGGAAAGTATCTAGTGTTTAGAAGGAAGTATTTGTAAAGAAAGTTTTTTAAATGTTTGTTGTGATTCAAATTAATGTATTATACATTATGCAAATAAGTCGTATTACTCATATATATCCATTTCTTTCAACGTTTATAAGTTTAATTAATACTGCAGTATTAATTTGAACATAAATTCAGGGGAGACAATAATAGTTCATTTTCATTTGATTCAAACAGAGTATACGATCTTTTATTAAAGCAGTATACTAATGAAAATGAAAATAATATGTGTTAAAGTTATATTTGTAAGAGGGTCATATATCAAGAACATGTACTTTTATTATGATAAACAAATAAATTTACACAGTCTTTTCGAAGACTGTCTTACCACTACCTGAAAGAAGTTTTTCATTTTTTACTTTCAGGACATCAACTTTACACTGTACATGCGCTGTAGACTGATGAATGTTGTTTTAGGTGGTCTCATTATTCTATTTGGAAGGCCATTATTCATTTTGCGGGCCGATTATCACCGTCCGGCCCTTCTCTGCCGTGTATTAATATCTTAATATTGAGAATAAACTTTCTTGATAAAAACGGAAGCTATATTATTTTGCCAATACACACAATGCATTACAATCAATGTTAAATGATTTGAATTTATACTGCGAAACATGGAATCTAAAAGTTAACACATCTAAAACTAAAATAATGATATTTGAACAAGGTAGACATTCAACGTTTAACTTCATTTTCAATGGTCAGACCTTAGAAATTGTTAAAATGCTTTAAATATTTAGGCGTTTATTTCTTTAAAAATGGACATTGGAATCGGACACAAAAGCATCTTGCTCAACATTCATCATTTTCTATGCATAACCTTTTTACAGTATTTAACCAACTTGATCTAAAGATTCAAGATAAATGTAAACTGTTTGATACACTAGTTGGATCCGTCTTAAATTATAGCGCAGAAGTGTTTGGATACTATGATTGTAAACATATAGAACTTGTACATTGTAAATTTATTCGAAAGATCCTTTGTGTCCGTAAATCAACAAATCTAGATGCATTATATGGAGAAATAGGGAGATATCCAATGGCAATATACCGTAAAATCATAATGTTCAAATACTGGATTAAAATACTTAAGTCACCTGATAACTCAATTCTTAAAAAAAATGTATAACATGCTAAAAGAAGATGCAGATAATGAGCTATCATACAGAGAAAAAACTGGGCTTATCAAATAAAAAATATATTGAACCAAATAGGAATGTCTTACTTTTGGCTACAACAAGATAATTTAAATATAAATGTATGTGTCATAAAGCAAAGAATTTTAGATATCTACAAACAAAATTGGTATTCAAGTATTAATAACTCTAACAGACTTTCGTCTTACAGTCATTTTAAACACGAATATCAGTGCGAAAAGTATTTAAGCGTTATAAACAAAGATAGCCATAGGATTATTTTAACCAAATTTAGACTATCAGCTCATAATCTCGAAATAGAAAAAGGAAGGCACGATAATATTCCAAGAGAAAACAGAAAATGTCGAAATTGTTCATTAAATTTAGTAGAGACAGAATATCATTTCTTATTAATATGCCCAAAATATTACAATTTACGTAGAAAGTTTTTTAAACCATATTTTTGTAGATGGCCTTCAATGCAGAAATTCGAAACACTAATGACAAGCACAAATATATAAACAATTAATAATCTGGCAAGTTATATGTATTATGCATTTAAAGAGAGACTTTAATAACCGATAACATACTTTTTTCTTATGATTTACAAGTAAATGGGAGATAACTACGACAATAAATGATTAGTACATATACAACGGTTATGTCATCTTAGAAATATTATTATTGCCGTTTGATTTGTGGATATCGATATGATATAACGTTAACAAATATCTTTCTACTTAGCTTCTTACATATTTAAGTGTATTTATGTTTATACTTGTCACCATTAATTCTCGGCACGTGAACAAATCTCGTTCTACTGTGTACATGCATAAGTATTTTTATGCAATTATGCCGTAACCTTTGTTTATATTTGTCAACAATACTTCTCGGCAACGTTAACAAATATTTTTTTCTTCTTTGTTAAAGTTTTTTTGCTTCTTACATTTATAATTATTTCTTATGCAAACTTTGTTATATATATCATAACATTTGTTTATACTGGTTAACAATACTTCTCGGCTAATTGTAACTTGGAACACTTTACACTATACAGAATATGATTTGACTATAAATTGTATGTTTACAATTTTATGTTAAATAAAATTTATGTTATGTTATGTTATTTTGAATAAGATCATTTGTAATAAAATCCTTTTTTTGGAGTTTTAATGGCATAAAAACGATATTATAATTGGTGACTATAGGTAAGTTATTGATCCGAAATTTGATATTGCTACTATTAAAGCGTAAATGTTAAAAATTCAAGAAATACAATAATAAAGTGTAATCGTGGAGACGAACACATCTAGTTAAGTGGCAGGATAAATTTCTTTTCCCAATATCTGAAATATTCGACAATTCATAGAGCAACTTAGTTTTGATGCAAGATCCAATCAAATCACACATACTATAACAATGTGAAATTAAAATATGATGATTTTAAATATTTCAATACATTTGAAATATCTTTAAATGTGAAAGATAAGATGAAATTGATATATGCATAGGTTAATAATACTGACAATATAAAGAATATTCCTTATAGTAAAATACAATTTACAAAAAAAAGGACCAGCTATTTCAAGAATCATTACTTTTCAAAACTATAGGAAAGTCATTATCTTATATTCATACATAAATAAGATGAGACAAAGAAAGTCAAATACTAAAAGATGTTATTGATACTGAGGCACATTTAGTGGATCGAAATGTTGTTACTTTCCCTTTACCTAGAGATAAATTATTTCAAATAAATAATGATCGATTTTAAGGTTGTTTTATAAGATCAAGAGCTAAATTATCCCTTGAAAGTATAAACCTTTTCAATACTTTTGCAATTCACAAAAATATAATTAGATTTCAAAAACAACTTACAGAATACAAAATTATAAAGCTCTTTTGAAAGGAACTGTCACAGAAAGTTATTATGAACCAACCGAATATAGTGATATAGATGTATAAATGACACTAAAGTTGCAGAAAAACAAGACCTGGATGGTAAAATACAGAAGAAATCTTTTGTTTTAGGAAACATGACAGACAACAAATGTATCGGCTCTTCTGGTTTTTGAAGCTAATTTTTTAAGTATTTGCCCTCTTTTTTTTTGGAAATGTATATTCAGAAGTAGGGAAATTTTAAACTTGTTTTGTAAAAGGACAAAATGTTATACTGATATAGGACATCATGAATCATTCCGACCACAATGATATTCCAAGATAACATCTTCTGATCGACTATTAAAAAGCATTTGATTCTTTTCTTTTTTACAGAATTATTCGTTTGATTTGCTTTTGGTACTCCCTATTGGTATGAACAGAAAAATCAAAGTTCATTATAGTGTTGAACAGGACAATGGACTGTTTTAAACACTAGAAGAATTGAGCAAGATCTTCAGTGTAAATATTAAACATCTTTTATATTAAGGATTGATTTCTTTTATAAGTCCAAATATTTATTTTTGTATTTTCTGATCGCAAGATCAGTAAATACATAGCTAACATCCACGGTCTAACACAAATTTTCCTAACAGACCTAACAACGCAAAGTAGTTCTCACTCAGAACTGCTTAAAAACCAGCTATTTAAAATAAAGAATAATTTTTAACGAATTTAGCATTTAACGAATTACAGTGCATTAAAAGTTTAGAGTAGTCAATAGAAATATGAGGTTACAATCACAAATTTCGCGGATGAATATCTTTTTTACCCAATGAAAAATGTTCGGCTATTTCCGTAAAGCTTAATCAATGAAAATGCTATTTTTAGCTATGTCGATTACCGAATACTCCAGAGCGTAGTACACATAAATCTGACTGTCGAGTAGTGGAATATGAGTGTAGGACAAAAGCCCCCCCCCCGGACGAAAGCCCCCCCCCCGTCTAAAAATGACAAGGTGGACAAAAGCCCCCCCCCCCCATCTTTTTTCACATGCACAGGTGCTCAAATGCATCAAATTTCACACAAACTTTTAAATAAAAATGAAAAGAATTTGTTTTAATGTTTATTTATCATGTATATATTGAAGTGATAACAAATTTTTAAAGTATATGATAACAGATGAAATAATGCATGCATGCGATACTGAATTCATAGCTTTTCATATACACAACAAGGGTCAGAAGAGTAGTAATGTTTAATCACTTTCGTAAATTTGTAAAGGGATCAAATTAATATCCTTAGCTTTATGTCACCTACATGTGATGTCCATACATATCTTTTAAACACATAAAAAACACAACTTTAATACACTATATGTAAATTTGATTGACCATGGGGGGGGGGGGGCTTTTGTCCTACCTTTACTTTTTTATGGGGGGGGGGCTTTTGTCCTATGTGTAAATTTCATGGGGGGGGGCTTTTGTCCACCTTGTCATTTTTAGATGTGGGGGGGGGGGGCTTTCGTCCGGGGGGGGCTTTTGTCCGTATCCCGTGGAAGATATATACATGTCGTACTGTTTTCGCGAGAAGATTTTCGCTAAATTATTTTCATCAGTGTTAAACAACAGGTTTATAGTGAAGAAAATACCTCGAAATTAGTAAGGATTACAAACACGGAATGGAAATTCTCAATTTAGAATTACAATGTATTTGTTATTATTCAAGCTACATATGTATTACTTCACCGTGGTGCAGAGGTAGCGCGCTCGTTTAGGGTGTGAGAGGCCCAAGGTTCAAATCCTAGTCGAGGCAACTTTTTTTTTGAAGTGTCTTTTTTAAGGAAGTAGCCACGATATGCAAGGATAAAGTATGGCTGTCATAAAAAATGAAAATGATTTTTTGATGCAACTCTAGTCATGCAAAATTCCATATGTATCAATCTCAAACTGTTATAGACGCAGTCGCTGCGTAAGATTAATTATAGTATATAAAAATAAACTTATATAGGAAAATACATACAGATAGTCAGTATGATTTAGATTGCAAAGATCAGAAAATACCACAGAGGTTGCAGCCCTTTGATTTGAATGTAAGACCAATAAAGCAATGTTATCTTTTGCTTCAGTAATAAATTATACTTCATTTGTCCTGAAGATCAATGAAGCCAATGCCATCTAATAAGGATAGCTTGACAGATTTAAGAAAGACTGGAACAATGTTTGAAATATATATCATTAGATGTTATATATTTTATCCATTTTGTTTTCTAATTTGTCACTAATTATGTGAATAACGTTTAGTATATTGGTGTTTGTATCGGCCTTTGTCTCATTGGTGTTTAGACCTTGCTTGAGTATACATGAAACTACTGAAGTATAAATTCATATTGAAATATGTTTATGCCCTGGCAAAAAGGGTCGATTTGTGTTTTGTTGCCTCATATTATTGATTCCCTTAGTGAATAATCACCCTTAAATTCTCTTTCTATCTTTTTTAATCAATCAAGCCTCGTAGCAGACTGAAAGAAGTTTTTTTGTAATACATAATTATTAAAGATATAACTTTTGTTTAAGTCAAAATATAACTTCAGGAGTTGATGAAACTACCACAAATAAATCTCGAAAAATACTCCACTTTTGTCTTGATGGATATGTTAAATACATTTTAAAAGAATATAAAGTTAATGTCATTATAGGAGTTGCAGTAAATTTGACACTTAATTATATCTCCTTAAAGTAGCTAGTGTTGATTATAATATGTGCATTGTAAAAACAGTCATCTTATTGCTATTTTGACAATATGACCTCCTGTACTGTTGTAAGTTAACCGATATGATATACTCCGTAGCGTCTACAAAACCCCGAAAGTTTGTCTCCGCGAAAAAGCCGACGTTGTGAAAAAAGCGAATTATTATTCTATGAAAACATGTTTTCGTTTCTTTTTTTTATATATAATTATCTAATTTAGTTACTATGAAGATTTTTGATGTTCCTAATATTCTAAAAGTATTGTTAGATTGTTAATAGAATATTCTCCGACACTCATTTAGTCATGTGACGAAGCAAGAAAATGATTATAATAAACAACTCTCCCACTAGTCTCGATTTTTAAAACTATATACATCAGATTTCTTTTTCTTCCTTATCGTATTTGATTTGTTCTTTTCATATAGAGGAATAAAATATTTTTAAAATACAAGAATACAAACACTGTCGCAAATATTTTATCTATTTATTTATTTAAAACGGCAAGTTCTATAAAATCCACATGCATTGAAAATAATTTACGTCAATTGACATAATTTATTATCAACCGATTGTCTCTAAGTAGTTTTCAGGATAGTTTATGTTATGCATGGAAAATCATAAGAAAAGCAATTAGATTGTATTGACATATCAGTTAACTTATGTTTCAATAGCACCTTAACAAACTACCAATAAATACGTTAATGTATCATTCGACAATCATGAATTTCACTACTTGAGAAATATCAACTCATGTAATATTCATTTGCTGGTAAGCAAAGCGTCCGATTTCAATAAGAGGAGAAAATTTGTCAGAGATTTTTGTATAGAAATATTAACGATTATAAATTCCGATGGGAACTGTCTTTTAAATTACGTTTAATTGTTTGTCCGATTCCGCTGTAGAACAACATTTGCTTCATTTCAGAACTTATTAATTACGAGTCACGATCTGTGAGTGTGTGACGTATTTTAAATTGATCACTAATTTCCTACCCGATTTTGTGTCAACAGACCAATCGGTATAGCAGAAACATTGAGTGTTTAGCAGTAACGTAAAATCTCTCTCTAGAGCTTCAGGAAAACTTCTAATAGCGGGAAGAGAGCCACGACTCCAAACAGTAAGTGGAACTTTATTTCTTTATCTTCTTTGATCTAATGAGATAAATATAAAAACATTTTAATCAAAAATCAATTCCAAAAGGTTTCAAATGTTTTGATTAGGTTTTTGATAAATAATGATTATATGAATTTACCACATAAATTATTTATTCATTAAGATAGCATAAGTAATCAAAATTGAAAGCAGAAATTATAAAATGGTTATCTAGGAATCAGAAATTTAGAATCGGCTGGATTTTAAAAGTAATACGATCTGTAAACATTTACACCTAAGTGAATTAGGGAAAATAAGAATAGATATAAATACTATATAAACTTAATTATAAAACATATATAAGCAAACAAGTAAACAAAAGAACTAACAATAACAACAACAACAACAAACAAAAAACAAGATGATGCGCTGTAAGAAGTTCCTTGTTTTTATATAATTATGCAACCATAATAATTAATGAACAAAAATTTAAAAAGTTGATCACGCTTAAAATTTAAATGCTTACAGACAAGATGTCAAAGAATCGGACATCAGGGTCTAAACCAGTGAAACAGAGCGAAGTTAAGAAGATAAGTGTAAAGCCATTAATGCCCCTGCAGAGACTTAACTCAAACAAAAACAATGATCTTTCAATTGATATCTCCGGAAATTCTCCAAAAGAGAAATCACAGCCGCCCGGATCAATACACGACATTTTAGAGAAGATGAAAGTGTCGCCGGATTCGCCAGGTAATATTGTTACATCTTTTGAAATGTTTTCTGTTTCTACATATTTATTAATTTCTTTGTAGAGATTATGACAGATGTAAATATAATGGACTTATTTGTTGTTGTTCTCTGTATGAAAATCCTTTTCCTTACTTAGTTTCAATTTTCCTAGCATTTGAAAACTTGAATGTTATTCCAATAATCGGAAAAAGACATAAGTCACCTACGCATTGTTTGATTTATTTTTAACTCAAAAATTATTTCATTTTGATTTTCGGTAGGCATGACCGGATTACAAGAATCGTTATCAGATAGGTTATATCGGGAGATCACGTGATATAATAAAACACACATATGTTATACAAAATATAACTTGAAATGTAATAGAAATGGTAAAACTATTAAATTTTAAGCTGTAACCGAATCTACCCGTGCGACCAGTGCAAACCAATATCAGCCGGCATAACTGTCTGATCTTGATTTACATTGTCTGTTTTATAGTTATTACTTAGTTTGAAATTTCTCCTAAAATATTTTCAAACAAAAACAATGATCTGTCAATAGATATTTCTGTTCTACGAAAGATGAATAAATTCAGTTCAGATATCTAGTGTGAAAATGACTAACGTATTTATTCAAACTACATAAAATGGCATGAATACATAAATGTTGACATTATGTATAGATTTAAAAAAAAGATTCTTAAATCGAAGTAATGTTTTTCCGGGTCTGGCTTTTAATGACAAATGCACATTCAAGAATGTTTCTTTTATTTAAGAAATATTAAACGGTATTGAAAGCATTATAGTGATCAATCAGTCAGCCCGCAAACGGACCAGAGTCCGAGGCTTGAGAGTTATAATGGTAAAGGTTTGAAATCATATTGTTGTAAAATGTACTGAAAATATTTGGCAGTCAGCTTATACTATGTCCGTGTTTGTAAAATAATCCTTGCTGATACTCGCCGTTAGATTTTTGTGGTCCGACAGAAACGTAATAATGCCCGATCAAACGATCACTATTTTTTTGTCGGACCACTGACGTTATTGTGAATATTATAACATTTAAAGGCCCGCTGACACTTAAATAAATAAAGAAAGAACAACAATATGTTTATTAGATAACAATATTGGCATTTTGCGGAGAAACTTTCCTAATGTACATATTCAATCAAACCCAGTCTGCAATTTTCATGTTATTTTTTTAAATGCTTCCGAGGGATGACTTTTTCCAGATATTTCCATATAGGCTTTTACGAAATGCAAGAAAAGTAAACAGTTATTTGCCGTTATTTTAAACAATAAGTGTTGATTTTTTTCTATTTGGCCTATTAACTTTTATCTATTTATACTATCATATCGTGCGTAGCCTCTTTCTTTAAAACGGAAATCAGAAAGAGGTGCTTTTCCTTCGTTTCTTTATAAATCTATTGATTGAATGTATTTTTGCTTCTTTTTCTGTAACACGACAAAGCAGCAACTTTGATGCTTGGAACAAGATTTGTTATCTTTAAAGATAATCTTCATGTTCTTGTGATAATTGTCCTTTGTATACTATGCAATAGTTCAAACTATTTTCCCTTTTTTAGATTTTTTAGATGTGTATATGTATTGATTATACTTATGTGAAACGCTAATTTTCAGTTAAAACATTTTGTATATACAGATTTAGATTTTGAAAGGAAAAATGTTTTTTTACTTTAATAGGTACAGTTAGACACAGAAATTTGTTTATTAAGTAGATTACATTATATCGAATTACATTTTATATTTCTTCGCAACAATACTCATGTTTATTCACGAAGGCTAAATTTGTTCAGTTTTGTACTGTTTTATCTGCGACTTAGCATTGACATAATTGTCACTATTCATCAATCAAACGTTAATGACGATCAGCACGACAACTTGGTCATTATTTTCAGAAGTGTTAATGAATATAGAGATAACAAATATAGAATATTTAAGTACAAAAAGAGGAACATTTTTGTGGGATCTTAATTAGTCATTTAAAAGGTTAACAAATTGCAAAATAATATTATCTAATGTTATGATATGTTTTCACTGTACTGTTTGGTTTATTATTAAAATTGTATGCTTCGATGAACCTGAATGACGTCCTTGGGATATTTAAAAGTTGGGAGTGCGGACCATGTAAATCGAATTATCTTCATAATTTCGCCAGAAAAAAAGGTGCAATAAGTGTTTTACTACATTTAGATGCAAAGGCCGGTAAACTAGCTGCAGAACGGTGGAAAACTAGAACCGCAAAGCAAATATACGATGATTTCTGCTCCGAGACAAGCTTCTCAGCCCTGACACGTATACATAAATCCTCCAACTGGTGCAAGAGGTTGTTGTGGGTATTAGCATGTCTGACAATGTTTACATGGCTCATCATACAGTGTATTTGGCTGTTCAATAAATATCTCAGGTATTTGTCCTAATTAGAACATTGTAAAATCTAGTGGTTTGTTTCATATGTAATTTAATTTAATCAAAAACTTGATATAAGCTTTTAACAAACGCGTTCCAAGAAGAAATGTATTGTCTGATATTACCATAAAGTTCAAAGAACAGTATGTTATTGTAGTGCAAATATTGCCTAGTAGCTTCTATATGTGGCACACACACAAAACTGCTTACTTGGCCGAACAGTTAAACTGACTGGATTTTAATATCCCATTTAAAATTATTTTCACCATTTAAGCTTTTAAATGATTTGACCATGGAATAAAGAAACTGAAGGCTAATGCAGTTAAAAAATAACAGTAAATTCCTCCAAAAACATACGACTTAAACAACAAACTTATGAAATTGACTGCCTGTTGAACTAAGCAATAATTTTGATGTTTGTAGTTATCCTGTAGAGGTTAAGATAGAGGTGAAGGCTGTCCCTAACCTGGTGTTTCCAAGCGTGACGGTTTGTAATCTGAATCCCCTGAAAAGAAGCCAGTCGCATAAGGGACCGTTCAAAGATCTGGAAGATTACTTTACACTAGATGACTCTGATATGCTGTATGACGACTTTATCGACGACCAAAGAAGGGAATGGTTTGAGGGTATGTAACTTTGATATTATAAATATTACCATATTGTCTTCTAGATACACATTTGTCTCATATGTTGTACATGTATCTCTCTTTATTATTTTCATATCATTCTTTCACATACTCTCAGAATAACATTAACAATATATTCTGAGTTCTTAGTAATATATCTTATCGCTAAACATCTTTGGTAACTTTCTATGTTTTTGCCACTTTAAAAATCTCTGAAATTAAGGTTTTTTCAGGAAATCAGCACCTCGAAGCCATTTTCATGTAAACCGTTGTTCTAGAATTATTGAGACTGATAAAATATATACATGTATATGTGTATCACATTTATCAAATATGCAAATATTGACCGGAAATGGAGTTGAGTGTATAGTTACTTAATCAATATCTTTTGTAAATAACTATCTACACTTAGTAAATAATTAGCATTCCTCATAGTAGAAATGAAGCAATGAAGACAAACACTTTAAAAATGCCTTAACCGTTGGAAATGTCGCTTTGATTGTTTTCTTCTTTCCATTCGTTTTCATTGCTCTCGATAGCTGTTAAAAAATTGAAAAGATGCAAACTAAATACCCGTGTATGTAATGCTCTGTCATTTTATTGACATTAAGTTCTTAGAGAATACTATGCTAGAAATGCTTACTGGATATGTCGAGTTTGAATAAAATAATTAGTAAACAATGTATGGGAACATATGTCCCCTATTTCAGTCAGGTCAAGTAAAGTTGGTTTAAAAAACAAGAGCCGGTTGAACTGGGTGATGCTCCCCGAATAGGTTTTGGACACAGGAAGGTATACGTCTTGTAGTGTCAGAGTTATGTCACAGACAAAGTTCAAAGTGTAAAAACAACCAAAATATTGCGCGCGACACATTGTCTCAATATGGTGATCATTTCTGTGAAATAGTTGTAAATTCCGACTTCAAATAATGAAGTTATGGCGCAGACACGATTTTCTTGCAAGGTCATGCTGTGACCTTGACCTTCAAGGTAGCCCCCAAAATATTGCACACGAAACATTATCTCAATATAATGATCATTTCTGTGAAATAGTTTTAAAATACGACTTCAAATAATGAAGTTATGGACCGGACAAGATTTTGCTGCTGCAAGGTCATGCCATGACCTTGACCTTCAAGGTAGCGACCCAAATGTTGCGCGCGACACATTTGTCTCAATATGGTGATCATTTCTGTATAATAGTTTTAAAATCCGACTTCAAATAACGAAGTTATGGACCGGACACGATTTTGCTGCAAGGTCATGCTGTGACCTTGACCATCAAGGTAGCGACCCAAATGTTGCGCATGACACGTCGTCTCAATATGGTGATCATTTCTGTATATTAGTGTCCAGCTTTATTTGTCATCCAATGAAAACGCGGTATTTCTTAAAAATTATGTGTGTTAAATTTCATAGAAGAAAAAAAGTCGATACTATATTGAAATCCGTTCATAGTCGCCTTCTATTTTTCATAGTGCTTCATAGTACCGCGTAGTGACGTAATCAAGGGCCAAATAAAGCTTGACACTAAATATGTTATTAGCTTAGCTGTTCTACAGAAATTAGAAACATTCTCCTGTCGCTATCGCTCCCGTCGAAGTTTCTAATTTCTGTAGAACAGCACGGATGAACACTAACATATACATAGTTCTAAAATTCGACTTCAAATAATGAAGTTATGGACCGGAAACGATTTTGCTGCAAGGTCATGCTGTGACCTTGACCTTCAAGGTAGCGACCCAAATGTTATGCATGACACGTCGTCTCAATATGGTGATCATTTCTGTATAATAGCTTTAAAATCCGACTTCAAATAATGAAGTTATGGACCGGACACGATTTTGCTGCAAGGTCATGCTGTGACCTTGACCTTCAAGGTAGCGACGCAAATGTTGCGCGCGACACGTCGTCTCAATATGGTGATCGTTTCTGTGAAATAATTTTAAAATCCAACTTCAAATAACAAATTTATAGAACGGACACGATTTTACTGCAAGGTCATGCTGTGACCTTGACCTTCAAGGCAGCGACCCAAATGTTGCGCGCGACACGTCGTCTCAATATGGTGATAATTTCTGTGAAATAATTTTAAAATCCGACTTCAAATAATGAAGTTATGGGCCGGACACGAATTCGGGACGTACGTACGGACGGACTGACGGACGACTATATGCTCCCCCGAAATTTTTCGGGGAGCATAAAAAACACTGCCAGTTTTTTTTATTGTGTCCATCTGTAGTGAGTAGGATTTTAAATATTTCGGAACTCAAACATGTTTATTTTATATTGTAGCCATCATCAATATTTTCTAGTTTCAAATTTGTGCATAGTATATGATAGTGCCTTTAATGTGTTTTGCCGCAGGCTGTCAAATTTTGATTATAAAACAAAAACATAATTAAGGACATTTAGTGGGGCGGGAAATTGAGAAAATAGTGCAAATTGTGATACAAGCATGATACTTTCAGGAAATCATCTTTAGATCATGTAGATTTCAAAAGTGAAGTGGGCCCAAAAATATCTCTGCTCATTCAAGATGGCCGCCATTTTCAAAATGGCCGCCATATAAATGTGAGTACATTCTAGCTCATTCATTCCAATTTTTTGTACAGACCTTTAACTCACACCAAAAGCATGCATATAATTTCTCCTTTTCAAAAATTTAAATCTCACAAAATTTCTCTTTCATACTTCTTCCAAATCCAAGATGGCGTCCAATATGGCCGTCGATTTTGTGCAAAACTGTTATATCATTTTTATAGTATAATTTGTTGCACAAATTATGTTTATTATGATAAAAAAAGTGTTTAAACATATCAGAGATAATCAAATTATATGTAAATCTCAATAAAAGTAAACATTTAAAAAGTTTTTGTCTAAAAATATCTTTAAAAAAGATCAAGAAAAAATTCCATTTTTTTCATATTTTTCAAATTTGATTTTCTAAAGTAATGTACAAAGTTAAAAAAGTTACTTTATATCTTAAACTGTATTTGACATTCCATTAATATTATGTGTTTATTGTAAAGAATGTAAGAAAAGCATTAAATCTGTAGGTTTTATATTTTGTGAAAGTGGGTGGGGTAATTTTATATGATAATTGTGAAAGAAAAAACAACAGAAAATCTACATAGCTAAGTTCATTCTATTTCTTTGCCTTTTTACTTTTCTATGAATTCTTATGCAAATGTTCCAACTTAAAAAGTACTTTTTATTAGATGAAAGTATTTTTGTCTTCCTTCGGGCCATTTGGTGGGTGAGCAAGAAATGCACATACAAACATGTGTATACATTCAGTTATTTAAATTTGGTTGCATGATAATTCTTGTTTCAATATATTTGATATCATATATTAATTGTTAATCGTAAAGACATATAAGAAGACAATAAATCAACTAAACGTGCTTAAAATAGCAAACATGTACTTGAATGTAAGGTATAAAGGTAGTCTATAAACGCATATTTTTGACTCCTCCACAATTTTATATTTATAATATAAACATGGCTTAAAAGCCAACAAAATGTATGTGATGTGAAACATATATATCAATGATATGGCCTGGCCTGCATGCAACTTTTTGAAAAGTTAAGATACAAACTAAGTGTACTAGTATTTCCTAAAGTAATCATATCTTTTTTTTTCTTTCAATAAGAGGGTAATGATGACCCTGGATCACTCACCTAAGATCATTGTTGGAAAAAAGGTAACAAGATCATTTTGGGAGTGTCAATTATGTCATAACACACATGATTTGTGTCATAATTGAATCCGGTTGCTTTTAAAGAAACATGCTCAATATCTGCTTTCAATTTTTTATTTCACACGAGAGAACTTTAATAACCATATCTATATACGAGTCCATATAAACTTAGTGACCTTTTGTGTTTGGTAAATTTGGACCATGTTGTCCATGATATATCATTATTATAACATAATTATGATGATACATGATTAATGTATATGCGTCGGATAGTGTAGGTTAAGAGAAAACAGATTTATTACAGTAGTCTTTGTAAATTAAGTGATACCATTGCAAAACCATTTTAGACTGCAGTAGCATCATACAAAATTATGCATGTTATATCAGTCTGCATCCCAAATATCTTATTTCAAGTCAATGAAGTTTAACACTAGATGTTTTTAATGTGCTTTCCTATACAAGTCTGTAAACTAAGGTGGCTCTATGAGCATGATTCATTAAATGTGTAAATAAAGACCTAAGGTGGTGTTAATGCCAGCTTAGTACCAGTGCTCTATGCATTTTGATGTTTGAGAAGATTTTTTTATTGCATGTACACTTAATGATACAAAAGTGTTTAATGTAACTTTTAAAGAGGTCTTCTTTACTTGGCAATGTTATATTTTGACTATCTAAGCTCTAGGCATTACAGTTTGTTTGTTTGTTGATTTTTTTAATAACATCAACAACAAAACAACTTCAATGCGATTCCCTACACAAGTCTTTAAAAACTGTGTTCCTCGTGAGGGCCTTTAAATCATGTTCCTGCAGTCCAAAATGGCTTTCCCTGTCACTTAGTTTACATTGACTTATATATTAAAATTCTTCTCCGAAACTATGTGCACAGAGAAGAGAAAATATCGTATATCATAACATTGTGATGCTATATAAAGATTATAAACTATTGGCATAGGGTCAAAATCACTTAGTTGACATGGACTCTTACTGGAATATAGTTATATGAGTCTTCTTGTAGTTCTGAGAGCCTAGTTATTGGACATGATTCTATAAATCATGACTGGCGAAAAAAAGATACTCCTTATATGATTTTAGCATTCTTCAGTATAAAAGAATTATAGACCTTTTCCAGCAGTGGATCTTAGGCGCGTGATCTAGGGTCAACAATGCTCTCTTGTTTTATGGGAAAAATAAAGTAGGAACACATTTAGTTTATATTCCAAAGTATAAGATATGTTTGTTATGTGAGTCAAGCGGTTTTATTGATACCTATTTTAGCACACCTAGTCATTAGATAATATGATGTATCAGTCGCCTAATTTTTTGTTTCTTTTGAAAATATCATGTCTACATAAGTTATTAGAAATGGACGGTACTTATTCAATTATACTTGGTTACAATGATGTGCAAGTAAATATAACTTTGAATGTTACAAGCTTTTAGCAAGACTAAATTGTGCAGGAAATAATTGTATTCATAAATAGACAACATTTCACTAAGGTCCAGGCATGATTTTATCTAACATTTGGTTCTTTGATGAATATTCAGTCTTCTTTCTGTACAATTATCAAGTTATATTATGACTATTGAAACAACTTATATCATGCAAACACATTTAATAACTGAATGTATACATATGATTGTATCTGTATTTATTGATATTTTAGTACAGCCTCTAGACCTGAAGGAAAACAAAAATACCTTAATACAATAAAATACTTTTACAGTGAATATTTGCATAAGAATTCTTAAAAAACGTTATTTTGTACTACAATTGTCTGATAAATTTACCCTACCCACTTTTAATAAGTATAAAACCTTCACATTTTTGTTTGTTTTTGTTATAATTATACAATAAAACATAGTGTTGATTGAATATCAAATACACTTTAAGAAACTATGTAACTTTTGGAATTTTGTACATAGACCTAGAAAACCATGTTAGAGAAAAATGAAAAAAAATGGCACTTTTTCTTTGATTTTTTTAAAGATTTTTTTTGTACAAAAAACTAAAAACATGACTAACAATGTGGTTAACCTAAAATTTGATATTTTTTCTAATATAGTTAACAATTTTATATGGAAATACGCATACCATGTGCAAAAAATTATACTACAAAAGAGATATATCAGTTTTTATTAAAATTGGCAGCCATATTGGACGCCATCTTGGATTCTGAAGAAATATGCAAGAGAAATTGCTTAAAGATTTAATTTTTTGAAAAGGGGAAACTATATGCATGCTTTGGTGTAAGTTTCAGGTCTGTACAAAAAATTGGAATGAATGATCTATTATGTACATCAAATTTATACGGCGGCCATCTTGAAAATGGCGGCCATCTTGAATGAGCAGAGATATTTTTGGGCCCACTTCACTTTTGAAATCTACATGGTCTAAAGATAATTTCCTGAAAGTTTCATGCTTGTATCACAATTTGCACTATTTTGACAGCAGAGACCTTATTTCCCGCCCCACTACTACTAGCACAAAGTCACATCTATAAATTAGTGGGGCGGGAAATAAGGTCTCTGCTATAGTTTAAAACTTCATTGTTATCTTTCCATGGATGAATCGTGGTACGTCTCAATTTATTTATTGTAACAAAAATATACTGATTAAAAATTGTACCAATTAAGGGAATCCTAAAAGAGCGCACTTTACTCAATGGTTTACGATAAATTGGTTCAATATCATCAATATCAATTCAAAATGAATAGTTTTACTATTCATTTAATTAATGAAATATGAACCCGACTAAAAAGGAATGAATGATGCTTGTTCTTTGAACATTTCAATATCAATACTTATAAATTAATTGGAACGGCTGTTTAATTATGTTGGATGGCATTGATTTTATTTCTATGACAGTATTTGTGGAAGATATAATTTACTAATAGCAAATATGGAAATTAAGCTTTTGTCACTATGAATTCTGTTTATATTGATGTTACCGATACGTCCTTAATTGCTATACACTATCAATACCTTGATTCTATATATTTTCTCAATCCTTTCATTGGTCATCATAAATGAAATCGAAAAACGTTATTAACTAGTTTAGTACATGTGTCATGTAACATTTACTTGTATATTATAACACCATTTTACAGTCACAACGTTCGGTTATCAATCCATTTCTATGTTGTGCAATAATTAGGACAGGGTCGAATTTAAGGACGAAATCTGACACTGTTTGTCAGTTTAAAAGAACTTTGGTGCGCCAGATACACCTACACACAAAGTGTTTCTATTTGATTTGTTGTAAACCATATGATACTCAAGTCTTCTTCTTAGTTATGAATTACTAATTTCCTTTTTGAATTATTTGATTTGTAAAACACCTTACTAATCGGCATCTATTTCAAAGATGACCTTTAAGTATACTTATTAGGACATAAATATATCTAGTGTCAATAATTTAAATGTTAGTGTTTGAATTTTGAAAAATAATACTCCCAAAATATATGTTTGAAAGATCCATGTTTGTATATTTTCTTAAAATATTTGTGTACTTTCTTACTTGTACCATGCTTTTGATAATACGTCAATGCATTATGACGTTTTAACGTTTTGCCCCGAGTCACACCTATCAAAAGAACTCCACTGAGGCCCATGGGTCTAAAAACAAACAAAAAATTAAAACCTTACAAAAATCAAATAAAGCAGTTAAAAAAAGGAAAAAATCTGCAAAGGATAATGAAGATTCTAAGAACTAAATTGGTTGAAATTGGTAGGTTTTCCGGATTGTAAAACGGTGCAATGCTTTTCATTGTTGGCGTCCGCGCCGAAGCGCGGCGCCCTTTATGGAATGAAATCAGATTTTGTGAAAGGGCGGCAGCAACTTCTCGAGCCTTTTAGTCCGTCATAATAAAAGCCGATCATTCCGATCGGTATGAGGGTGCTTGATTATTAATTAAAAATGAAATGTCGCGATATGTGCAATGAATAGCGAACTGGAGAATTTCGCAATGCAAACATTTTCAAATGAAATAACCTTTTCCGTCAGTAAATAGCGCTCTTCGGAGTTTTTTTTAAATATCATTTTGTAGTACACAGTGGGTTATGGTATGTTATAGTTATACATGTATATAGAATGATGAGTATTCCGAAAATCTATTTATAGAGGGATGTACTCCTATCGGTAATTCCCGGTCTCTCCCGGTCTATTTTGACCAGGATTTACTAGTGACCGGCGAATAGTATCACACGTTTATTGTCCGGTCTCTCCCGGTTCCGGAGTAGATGTTTGATATCGTTACAGAACAGAACAAATATTTTACAGATAAATAAGCTTTTTTTTCCAAAATGAATGTTTATCACTTAGTTTGGTTACAATAATTAATAAACACAGATCAACTCTCAAATTTATTGATTATTATTATACATAAACATACAATTCGAAAAACAACAACAACAACAACAATAGCATGTTTCATTTTATCTATATGAGCAGGTACGTACATTAACATATTAATATACGTACCTGATATGAGATAAAAACAATGAATATGTACAATAATTGAGAAAAAAGGTACATTTTTTATGGTAATAATATGACACTATCAACTTTGAAACATTTTATTTAATTTGTTATTCGTGTTTAGTAAAGATGCCGATGAATTATTCAAAGTTACAAATTTGATTTTATGAATTATTCAATTGATTGATAATTAAAAAATGATAAAGAAAAATACAAATGTGCATGTACATGGTTTAAGAATAAACAATATTATATATTGAAAGATTAACCATAATTTACTGATTTTTTCAAGTTAAGTTTTGACTTATTATCGTCGGTCAATATGACAATTGAATTCTTAAAATTTATTTTACAATTTTAATAAAAAAGAGTAGTAAACGTAAAAAACTCATTATTAAAAAAGCACATAGACACAAAAAAGAAAAGAAAACAATATTCATAAAATCTGCATTTTTTTTATTAAAATAGATATTACAATTATTGTATAATAAACAATTAAGCTCAACATGATCAACATGGTAATATAACCAGTGTCATATTTTTACCAAGTGTGGACAGATACCTTAAGAGGGGCTCTTCGCTAATAGTGATAACATAATAAGGGAAAATTCCACAAGTGTGGTGATGATCATGCGTTACACATATGGATTATAAATGATTGTATATATGAATATCCGTTGCTATTAATAATCACGATCACAAAGAAATAACAAGTAATATTCAAATCTCTAGCATGCCAATCAAAGTTCATAATGAACAATGTCTTTCGTCCGTTCATTCATAAGTGATATAAAATTCTGGTAAAAACAAATTAACCGTTGAAAAGATTATAAGAATATTTTGTCATCATATGTCTACTAGTTCATCTTCACCTGCTGCATTTCTTGCTTGGACGCCCTTTGATGCTTTGCATCAATGCTTTTCTTGTTGTTCCATTTTAACAAAAATAAATTATTATTCTGGACAAACGGGGAGAGGGATTGGCCTGAAATTGTGCATATAATTTTGCACACAAGTTTCCAGACCTACACTATTTAATACAAAAATCTTAGAAAAATATTTCCAGTCCCGCATGTAAAGAACCTCAATGCAGTGAGTCCCTTTAAAAAGTGCCTCAACTGCGCGTTGTCATTTATGCATTTTTCTTCCCTGTTAATGTACACCTCTAAATTACAGCGCTACGAGAATCAACCACGATATTATGGGAAAAACGTTGATAAGTTTTCATAAAAATATTTCTTTAATATTTATACGTAATAGTTATTGTACATGAAACGAGTTAGTTATGAGGATATAACACTGGCTAGGGCGACATCAAGGGATGTTTCTGCTAAAAAATGGCAAGGCCGTCAGACCAAGACAATTTTTCGTAGAAACACCCCGAGATGTCGCCCAGCCAGTGTTATATCCTCGTAAATAACAAGTTTCATATACTATAACTGTTTTATCGCAATGGCATAATGTTTTCTTTTTTGTAATAGAAATAAATAAATAAATCGTTAGCTACAGTACAGTTATTAATGATACGGCAGTTGTTTTCGCTGCCGAAAAAAATGATATACAAAAGACATCCAATGTTAGAGGCGAATTGTAAACTGTTACCAATATTGATTCAAGATAAAAGGGATTTTTTCAGTGGAAATAATTCATTCAGCGGATTTGTCTTTTGTTTAATGAGAGAAAATTTCACTTTATTAATTATCTTTGTTTATTTTTTATTTTTCATTGTATTTATTTATTTATTTTATTTTATTAATTCCATTTTTTGCTACTGGGAATGTTCGTTACCACTGCCCCATTGGAGCCTCTGTGAAAAAAAAAACTGCATTGATATAAACAAGGTGCGCAAAAAAACTCAACCGTTATATAGCATTCGAGTTCTTTTTTCCTATATGAATCAATGAAAAAACCTGTACTGTTATATATCAATACAGTTTTAAAGGCTCATTGAAGTGTACTGAGTATAATGGGTTAGTAAGAACAAATAAAAAGTTCCAAACCATGCGATAACCTTATAAAGTGGCCAGATATCCCGGTTCTCAAAGATATCATTGCAGCTTATCATGCAAATACAATGAAATAATGACCTGGATATACGATCACGATTTTCAAACAAGTCTAACACTGACTGTATTGTTTGCTACTATTTTCATAATAATTATATTGACGTATGTCCAATTGAACTGACGCCAATATCCATATCAAGTTCACTGATGTAGTTCTAAAGTTCAAAGGGAAACAATGAACATACAACGTAACAATATTCAAACTCACAATTATAAAAGAATTAAAACAACCGTAAAATCAATCCAACTGTAATTCGATGTTGTATTGCTTCGGAAATCAATTTCAATTAAGTTCTAACATATAAATCACAAGTTTTTCAAACAAATTTTCTTCATATTGTTTGTGATTTCTTTTCTATTTGTATTGCACACTTGATTTTGTTTTATTTTGAAGTTTTTAAAGCGATTATATATTTAAGATTTAACATATAAGCTTGTACCGAGTTTTCTGTTCTGATCCTGTTCTGTCCCCCACTATGTTTATTTATGGGTCTTAACTAGAGCTTCATTTTGTGAACTATTATAACCCTTGTTGGTCCTCAGGGGGCACATACATACAAAGTCTCAGAAATAATTAAATACAAATGTATTCTATTCTGTAGAAAGTTATAATAAAGTTAAAGTTATAGTAATGGATTAAGAACATTCAGCTGCTTAATATGAAATAATTTGTGATAAAGGTAGCAAATTGTAACCACATTCATTGTTGATTTGGTAGTATGCCTTCCATACAAAATACTTAATCACTACTGTAACAACTGAATTGATTGCCTCTGAAACTGAATTGATTTGCCTCTGAAACAAATACATTTTTACTTGTTTCAAAAAGGCGAATTTGATCTTATTTAAATATTTGTTTTAGAGCTTGTAGATATTTGTTTCCTGAATCAAAGACAATACTGCCAATTTAAAGTTATTTGTCATAAACATAGCAAAGTAGTATTTTGACCTTCATACAAAATACTTAATCACAATGAAACTGTACTTGCCAAAATAAGCAGAAGATAGAGAACGTTCAAGTGATTGGCCAATGAGTGACTTTTGGGAATCTCCAATAGTTCGCTTTTTTTAAGTGAAACAAAAACATTTCTTTTGCATTATGGGTTATTAATGTTAAAAAATGGCTCAGTTTTATGGTCAACGTGTTACAGAGCACCAACATTCATAAGCTTTTGTAAATAAAATTTGCCTTAGTATTTTGGTGGTTTTATCAATAGGACAATTGACATTATGGTTGCACACTTAATACTCCTACTTTCTTAGAAGTATCTAGTTGTTGACATATAAAATCAAAGCACAGAATGCGCTGAATTTGTTTGGGTCTCAGAATGTCGGAAAGGTGAAGGTTGTGAGATTATAATCCAATTTGTTTTTGTATACTGCCACCAATGCTTTCAAGTGTTTTAACTGTAGTAAATTGGCTATAAGACTAATTGCAACACTGATATTCAATTCAATGTTTGACTTTAAACAATTTAAAAAAAATGAGTTGCCTAAACTGGGATTCGAACTCCAGACCTCTCGATGCCTAAGCGAGTGTGCAAATCCCTTGGCTACGGTTAAGTTATATGTAAATGGTCTAAAGAAAACTATATTATTCTAAATTAGGGTTTGTAACTATTATTATTTCGACGCTAGACCTGTTGTTTAACAGATGTAAATAGTCATGGAGCTTACTATAAGCATGTATATCTATAAAGAATGAAACAATATTAGAAATCGTCCACCATTCGGAAACTATTTTGCTTGAAAATTAATGCGCCTGTCATTTGACAATCTTTACGCAGTGATCTCCCCTGAAATTTTCGGCGTTAGTGTATACATATAAAGGGAAGTAACCGCTTCAAAAAAGCGGACTACTTTCGGCATTTGCAATTAACAGCATCAGGGTCTGAAATTTCGCTACCATTATTTGTTTGGTCTGACGACCCAAACAAAAAAAAAGGATAATAACGCGGTATTAATAAATAGTTTTATATAAAGATGTTATCCGGAACTCGGCAAATGTGGGTTTTCCCGAGCTAATCCGTAGGTAAAAACAAACTTTTACCATTAAAGCTTCACGGTCCTGCTATTTTGTGTAACAGTTGTAATAGGATGGGTATTTACGGTAATCTAAGTTAACAGTTAAGAGTTACTATCTTTCATACTTATTGCATGGTATATACAATATTATTCTCAACCAGTCAAATTGTTGCGCAAAGGATGAGCGTATTATATTTCATAATGATTTACAGTCTCATTGAATAATAAAAAAACACTAAAACGTGCAGCATTTAGAACAAGAAACACACTGGCAATAACAAAAGTTATCATAAGAACTCTGTGACATCTTCAGAGTTATCACAAGAACTCCGGGACATTTGAAAAATCGGGTATAAATCTGTTAGCCGGTGATTTATGTTTGCAATTTTGCATTATAATTAGGTAATTATGTATGGCAAGGATGAAGACCAGAAATAAACCGGTCAATACTTGTGAATTGGCAAGTAATTTGGAAATTTTACTCAAAACTACCAGATTTTAGGCAAGAGACGATTAAAATTGGCTGTGAATTAGTTTTTGACACATAATACAAGATGTAAGACAAGCTTAATCATTAAAGTTTAATTTAGCACTTAAAACTCTTTTTTGAAAGATGAAAATAACCTTTTTTTAACGAGTGTTTTTGTAGTATATACAGATGTTTTCCGACGAACTCCGTGACAGTTATCACAAAAACTCCTGAACAAGTTATCATAAGAACTCCATCCTTCGTGTTACACTTCCTCCCCCGTGCCAATAACCACACCGCTTTCAAAATTATGAAAGCTCGCCGATAATTAGCTGTGTGAATAGTCACAAGAAATAATTTCGTTCATGGTCAAGCTCAGATCTTATAGCGGAGCTTTATTTAGAGCTGATTTTAATCAGATTGATCATTATTATTCACGTAGTTTGCATACAATTAAAATATGAGCCGCGTCACGACAAAACCAATATAATGCATTTGCGACCAGCATGGATCCAGACCAGCCTGCCATGCAGTCTGATCAGGATCCATGCTGTTCGCTTTAAGTTTTCATACTTGTAATAGAGTTGGTAAGCGAATAGCATGGATCCTGATCAGACTGCGCGGAAGCGCAGGCTGGTCTGGGTCCATGCTGGTCGCAAACGCACTACGTTGGTTTTGTCGTGACGCGGCTAATATGATACCGACTAATTTGCAAGGCATTTCTAAGTAAATGACTTGTAGTCTGAACAGACAAGAGAGAATAAATATTACTGGTGAGCACACCACCCGCAACCAACGCCTTATCGTGAACACACCACCCGCAACCAACACATTGTCGTGACCACACCGCCCGCAACCAACACCTTGTCGTGAACACACCACCCGCAACCAACACCTTGTCGTGAACACACCACCCGCAACCAACGCCTTGTCGTGAACACACCACCCGCAACCAACACTTTGTCGTGAACACTACACCCGCAACCAACACTTTGTCGTGAACACTACACCCGCAGCCAACACTTTGTCGTGAACACTACACCCGCAACCAACACTATGTCGTGAACACACCACCCGCAACCAATACCTTGTCGTGAACAACGTATTTCTCATATTAGTTTGAACACCAACTGCTCTAGATCTAACCTCTAAATTGGCTTAAAGTGATATTAAAATTGAAGGAAATGCGCTAGTTAATCTTGTCAGCTTTAATTGGTTTTGAAAACCACGCCAATGTTGTATATGAGAATGTAAAACATTGTTAAACAGCCAATACAAAAATATATGACAAGTTTTAAGAATAATTGCTTCATGCATGTTTTCATAATTTTCTAAGTTAAAAATGTTTAATTCACCTTTTGCCTGCTATGTTTACATCTACATTTTATCTAATTAAACTGCATGCATTTGTTAAACAGTTTTTGTAAACTGTAAATGTTAGCAAATAACAAAAATTGTATTGATCAAATGCCGCGTGAATTTAGTAAATCAATTGTAGTCATTGTGCTGATTGCAAGTAGAATAAAAATGATAATAAAACAAAATAACCATTATATTAAGAGACAGAAAAACATTGGATGTGTATTTATAAAAGAACGGTATGTAAATATAATTATTATTCTAACATCAACAGCAGCTGCATTATATCAATTTCCAGGAAATATCCATTAAAATTTATTGATAAGGGATGGTACATTGAATACAATTAGTTATAAATTTTAAGGAAGAAAAAAAAACTGTCAAGACAATGCTGTTTGACAGCTGTAAAAATTTCCCTGTACTAAAATGTCAATTATGCCTCAATAAACAAATAAATATTTCTATTTTAGTACGGGCAAAATTTGCAAAATGGTTAATAATATTTAAATAATGATTTCAGAGCATATTACATGTTTATAAATTTATGAAAGAAGCGCTAAATGTAAAATTATTTGTCATAAAAAGTAGTAATTTTGACTCCAATATACAAATGTATATTATACCTAAATCACTGTTAATGTTCTAATGGCCAAAAAGTAACAGAAGCCAAATAAAATATATAACTTCAGAAAAAAAAAAAAAATGGGTTTTGGGAAATGGATCCAGGCCAGTTTGGACCCCCTTTAATATTTTCCCTTGCCCCTTTTTTTAATAAGAACAACCGAAAGATGGAAACCCAAAATTGCGGATGGGGGGTGGGCTATCCCTTCAGCCAACCCCTTAAAAGTTGGTTTTTTGCCGTAATTATATATAGAAATATAAATAAAAAAAACTTTGACAGTTATGACCATTTCTGTTTATTCATTTAATCGTTTGACGATGATGGAGATGTCAAGATATCTATGGTTCAGTTTGTAATGGAGATGTTAGTTAGCTTTATGTTGTTTTTATATTCATTCGACAATGACCCTTTATTTCCGTTGTGAAATATTGAATCTAAGAACCTTATCATGTAATTAGCTTGAACTTTTACTTTTGTCATTTAATTAAACATATTTAAATCGCGTTTTGGTTTATGATGTAAGTCATGTTATTAATTGAAGGAATTCTGTGACAAGTTCATTAACCCCACCTACAATGCACATCCCCTCCCCCAATTTCATAAAATCACAATTGATAGACTTTTACTCTCTCTAAAACCTTTTATTTGTGGAATCCTGTTATATTTTCGAAAAATTACTTATTGACCATATAATTAAATCATTATGTACTTCCTTGGTATTTTTGAAGTGAAAATATCACCAGTCCTGTGTTTCTTTCTTTACATATAAGAAATGTTTCACATTAAGGGCTACTTTCAAGTGATTATCGTCAAAAAACATTATGTAAATGCTTATAAATAGAGTATCAAACACATGTTTGTCCTACATGAAGAAGCAATAATGTACTCATTTTAGAGGGTTCATGTGTCTTTATAGAGAACCCGTATAGACACTGTGTTATTCATTATTTTTAATAACTTATTTACACTTACCGTAATTACTTGTTCTAATTTCACGTTTAAGGTTACCTTTTATTGAATGATTAATATGTTTTAATAGAAATATTTCTTCTTTCAGCTATTAAAGTACGATATAGTCTGTATTTTGTTTCAATTGCTTTATTATTTATTCATATACTATAACAATATACTATGGACTGCTGTTAAACACTATGTTTGAAGGTATCTAAATAGTAAATAGAACAAAACATAATTGATTGAATCAATCTACTTGTTTAAGTACAGAGTACTATTTGAAATGAAAATCAAACATTGATGTGAACCGTCATGGGAACTAACTTAATGCAAACATCTAATGGTGTATTTAATGAGAAATAACTATACAAATATTATTCATTGAATTTACAAACATTCTCATATAAAGTTTAATTAAATGTTCCGTGGAAATTATTCAAGTATCGAGAATTATTGTAAATCAATCAGTCATCAAAGAACAATTAGACCGACGTTCAATTCTATAAAGTTTGAGCTGTCTGATTAATAAATGTTCGGTTTAATAATTTTACCTGTTCCCTGTTTATGTATCATATAAAAGTAATCTTACTAAAAGTAAAATAATATTTAATATAAAAATGCTATGGTTATGAAATAAAAGCGAAATAATTATTCCCAATCTTTTATTAAAAGAATGTTAACCTATAAGTGTTGATAATTTATTTTCGGTTAATAACAAAAAGGCATAATTGCAAATTATAAAAATCAAAGAGACATGAATAAACATGAATAACAAATTCTCTTAACCCTTAAAATGTTTGAAATTGACTTGTCCGTCTTTCGATATGGTCGAGACCATTTTTCATATTTAGGGAAAATTGAAAAAATACGAGAGTACTTAGTACTGACGGAATAGCGAAAAATAAAGACCATGATTAAACAATAAAGATGTGCAGGCCGATTGTGGTCCGAGCTTGTCTGATTTTGCCGCATGTAGCCCCAACAAGCTAAAGGATTTTGATAAGCAATATTTAGTTAGACTGATTTTACAATTATTACAACCTAATTGAATGATTTACGCTTAACGCTATTTGAGAAGAAATAAAGTAATAGAAGCAGTTACGGTATAAAGTTGTGTTCGGCACAACCGTTCTTATTTTACCCCATTAAATTTCAATATAAATGATGTAAACGAAACACCTACATGTAGTTTCAGCTACATGTCGCGTCACAAGTAAAGCCTGTTCCTTAAAGTGGAAAATTAAATGAAGTCAAAATGATAACGAATAAAGTATAAGGCATTTTCAGAGTTATTTTTGACTGAAATTAAAGACACAGTTTTAACTCGTATCTATGTTCGTTATATTACATTGGCTTGCTTTCTTCAGATTGCTTTCTCTATTCTGTAAACAACTTGCTTGGATTAATTAACTGAAATAAATACGCAGACAAGCTCGACATTATACTGTAAAATTGTTTTATTTAAAATGAAAATTAGACTTCACAATCATTTACCGACTTCTGAACACAATACATTAAAAGAACTCCATTGAGGTCCAAAAGCCTTAAAACATAAAATTTCAATTTTTGCATCGGTCAACTTGGACACTTAAAAAGGAAGCCATACAAAAGATAAAGCAGAAATGTACTACTAGATAAATTGAAAATCGTATTTTGTGGTATTCTCAGCCGATTTGAGTGTAAAACCTTTCAACTCTTTTCAATTTTGGGTCACTCTTCACAATTAGTATAATTATTCTGGGAAAAGGGAGTGAGCGAATAATTTGAAATTGTGCACACAAGTTATTGATGAAAGCCTTCATCAAATGGAACATTAGTCTCGAAAAATTATTTCCTGTCCCTTCACGTCAAACAACCTCATTGGATCAGTGGAGTCCCTTTACACTGTATGGATTAACATACTTAATGTTGATTTAATAGATAAGTTGTTTTGATGCCAGTTAATTATTTTAGCGACATGACCTCCCTAAATGAGGAGAGCCCCTTATTATATATTTATTCTTAATTTTATATGCAGCCCATCTTCTCCTGATCCTTAGAAACGCGTCTTTGTTTGTTAAAATGTATAACTTTTATTCCATCACTAGGAAACGAGACATATCATGATGACGATGACTTTATGAAGCAGTACATGAAACAAAATTCATTCAATAAATGGGATGCTTTGGAAAATGACACGGAAATTGCCGAGCAGTTTTACTCGGAAATGGATGATTCACACATGGCTTCGTTTGCATATTCGTTAACAGCGGTACGTATAGATATAACAAAGCTTGTTTTAATTCCATGACATTGTAAATTGATCGAATCCACTATCGTATAGGTGTTCACTATCGTATAGTCCGTAGGGTTGCCTGGTTAGATCTAGAATCATAATAACTAAAACATTTGTTTACTTCTATATATTTAAATAAATATCAATACAATTACTCTATGTTATTATAGTAATAATCATAATAACCAAAAAAGTAGCCCGCACGGGCAATACACTGAAACCAAAATAATCATAATAACTAAACCATAGATAAAGTTATAATCATAATTAGCGAAAGACAAAGGAGTAATCGTCATGTAGTCATAATAATCTAAAATATTAGAATGTACATTTCTTTGATGTATATATTTCATGTTTGATACAGAAACATAAATTGCATGAGCAATAAGTCATTGTAGTATTCAAGATAATGTGTTTTCGAATATATATATAATTAGGCATTATAATCAAGCCCTGTAGTAATTTAATGATACAGAGATAGATCTACTTTAATGTGACAGGATGGATTATTTAAATATCTTTTTTATGGTCTGTAATTGTTGAAATCCATAAAATCTTATTTTCTGTTTTGAAATGCATGTATATATATAAAATGAATATAGAACATTTCCAGTCGTTTTTATTTGTTGAATAAAAATGTGTATATTGAGTACGTGTATTTATGTGATTGAAGGCACAATTGAGTACGGATGAATTCAAGAAGTATGGGCACCAGAAAGCAGATTTAATATTGTCGTGTACATGGAAGGGAATATCGTGTTCGCCAGCGTGAGTCAAATCATGAATTGGGTTTAAAAAAAAATGTTTGTCATATTGAATTGCAGACACAAGTAGAGCACTTTATTTCAGAAATGTCGCATATTTTAATTTTCGATCTTATCTTGACTGTTTTTCAATTGATAGATTAATTAGAGTACTCTCAACATTTCTAGAATAACGGTTCTTCCAGTAAGAAATAAAATAAATAAAACGTGTATTGCAAAGATAAATTTGATTTTATTCTTGAGTATTTTGGACCAAAAATATAAGAAAAAGTTTATACCTATTTATGCCTAAATAAAAGTTATATAGATAACTCCTTTCGTATTGAAATGACCTGATGATTTCCGTACAGAAAAAGAACTCTGTAAAACTACTGTAACAATACTATTAAAGTAATTAACTACCAATCAGTACCAATTACCTCTCTGGCGTGGGTTCGATCCCCGGGAGATGCTTTGGTAGTTTAGCGCGGAGGAAGGTAGTCTAGTACTGGTGTAACTCTCCAGGAACGATGGTTAGGAAACTACCCGCCTATATGACTGAAATACTGTTGAAAAAGGCGTAAAATGAAACAAACAAACAAACAAACAAACCAATCAGTAAGTATTTAACTTTTTCTGAATATAAACGTGCTTTTTCAGATTAATATCTGTTTGCAATAGTCACATTTGTTTGACATAGTCTTACCTTTTACGATGTTTATATGTTTAATATAATGTTTGTCTCATACAGGAACTTTACATATCACCGGAGTCAACTGTATGGAAACTGTTACACAATCAACACGTTTGATAACGGTAATACAGCTCTGTCAACAAATTATGCCGGACCACTGATGGGTATGTTTTCTGTAATAACATGTGTTAAACTATAAGTGTCTTGTTTGACTTCAGATCTACTTATGAAACTTTCATATAAACTGGTTCTTATACAGTCAGTGATAATTATCAATACCATCTGATAGTGAGTTATTTTCTCCTAAAAGAAATGTTTGGTGCACACGGTAAATAGATAATAAAGCAACATCCACATAATTATATCGTATGATGAGTAACCTGTTATTTAAGTGTAAAACGCTTAAGGTCTTCACACTTTGATTTAGACCGGAGTCCAAAGAAAAATACAACAAAACAACAATCGAAATTAGTAAGATCGAACAAAACAACACCAACACATTTACACAAACAAAAGACCAAGACTATAAAAAAAGAATAAAGAAAAAACCAATGAAAATGTTGTAATTTCTCCTACTTTTGGACAACCTCATAACGGAACATAAATGGTTTTACTAAATGTAAAGTAATTTCTTGCTCTACTCTTTCAGGTCTTGTGCTGGAGCTAAATATAGAACAGGATGAGTATTTAGCTGCCCTAAGTCCGGATGCCGGTGTTAGAATTGCTATCCACCCTAGAGGGACATATCCATTCCCGGAAGATGAAGGAATCTCGGTACCCCCGGGATTTAAAACTTCCATCGGGATCTCAAAGGTAAATCCATATTCTTCTTTTGTACGAAACATGCATACCACTCCGTAACACCCAACTTTATTTATACCCCCCCCCCCCGATCTCTATTTACCCCATTGTTATTTTCCCATTGATCGCTATTTTCCCATTGATCGCTATTTTCCCATTGATCGCTATTTTCAGGTTTAAACTAACAACATTTAAGGTTAGGTATTTGTTACTATTTCTATCAAGTCAGATAAACGCTTTTGAAATTGTGGCTCTGTAATCATATTGTTCTTCACATTGAAAAAAGGCTTTGACAACCTAAACAGTCAGTAAGTTTGCTTAGTTTCATATTTTGTCAGATTGCATAATGACCGAAAAATGGCTACCACTTGTGTACACTTTACAGTGCATTAATTGGAATTTATATATAAATATTTAGGATGCTTGACATGCACTAAAATGCAGTACTTAATTGATATTTGTCATGCTTATGCACAACATCTGCATTTTGTTTTTAAAACATAATATCAATCCTACAGATGCTATGTGGCTAATATGGTGGTAAATGCCTAAATGGTATAAAGTCAGTCGTATATAAGGCCTGGCTAACAAGACTTTAATCAGCATGCCTCCAAATTCATGCTTTTTTTTATGAAAATTTTCAAAATGTATTTAAAGGTAAATTATTGTTTAAGATTTACACATTGTACACGGCACTTACACTTCAAGTAAATTTCTTAAATGAGGTCATAATATGCAAAAAATATCCCTTACTGCGTCAGTCACGCAGTAGCATTATGGTGATTAATCATAATCGCAACGTCACGTGTACATTACTACTTAGTACATTTTTCTTAATTGTGATTTTATTGAAATATTCAAGTTTGGCTCATCTGGAGACATGCATGTTTAATGTATTTATCAGACGATAGCTGCTTCAATGACACTGTCTCGTCACATTAAGTGTTGACATTTATTTTAATTGTTATCTGTAAATGTTTACTTCAGACTGAACTTACCCGTCTGCCCCCACCCCACGGGGAATGTGGTGGAAGTGGAAGGGACGTTACGAACTTGTACGCCAGGGATTTTGGGACGTCATACTCAAAGCAAACATGTCTTAAATCATGCGTTCAACAGAAACTCTTAGAAATATGTGGATGTGTGACGTCATACTTTTATGTTCCTGAAAATGTGTCCGTTTGTTCGACTGTTGGCAACGGAACTGATGGTTAGTTAATTTAATAATGATTCGTATATACCATTTATCACTCTAAAGAGTTTAAACACAACATATATTCACATGATCTTGGCATACACCAGCTTGTGATGTTAAATAAAACAGTGTAAGGGAAAAGAAAGAAATTTCATAAAAATAAAAGATAAATGTTTTTAAATGAAATTAATTTCAAGCAATATGATATGTTATCAAACATCATTTGGTTCCAAATATTAATCATGTAAATCTGTTTTACAGAAATGAAATCAATTTCTTATTTCTTCTTGAGGGTTAAAGGACAATTAAGGGTCAATGTAATACTTGAGATATACCAGGTGACGGTTTGTCCAATATAAAAGTGTTGTTAAACACAATAGTTTGACATCGTGATAGTTTCTAGATGAAAACACTATTTCCTGTAGTAATAACTTAAATATTGTTTTGTTAGACATTTAAAACAAACATTCCTCACTTACAGGCGCGTGTATGGAGGACACACTTTGTAAACAACTAGACGAATGTAATAGTAGATGTCCGACTCCATGTCAGTATGTATTATGTTGTCTTCTACACTCGTTCGTGTTTTAAACCAGTGTTTAATTTGATGTTATGTTGTTAAAAGTGGAATCTTCCTTTCTTATAGTTAATAAAAGTCGATTCTCAGCATTCATAGAGAAATATCTCACACAGCATTGGCACAATATATTCATTTACGTGAACCTCAAAGCTATGCTCTTACTATCAATATTATTATACAGCAATATGTTTTTCAAACTTTAAAAAATGTTTAAATTTTAAAAATAATTAAATATCTGTGTTTATTCAGTGTCGTTGTTGTTTTCATAGAGAATCCAAGTTTGAATTTACAACTTCCATGTCGAAATGGCCATCAGAGCAATACGAGGTAAGACTTTACATTTCATGAACATAACAGAACTTTTAACACGCGGGGTTTAAAATTATAGCTAGTAGGTTCATATTGCGTAGCTTAAATTATAGCTAGTAGGTTCATGTCGCGTGGCTTAAATTATAGCTAGAATGTTTATATTACGTGACTTAAACTATAGCTTGTACGTTGATATTGCGGGGCTTAAGCTAAAGCTAGTACGTTCATAATAAAAGCTAGTAAGTTGATATTGCGGGGCTAAAAATGATAACTAGTAAGTTCAAATTATGTGACTTAAAATGAAAGCTAGTAAGTTCATATTGCGGGGCTGAAAAGTGTAGCTAGGACGTTCATGTACCGTGGCTTAAAATTATAGCTACATGTATTAAATTCATACCGCGTGTTGGAACCATGAGATTTAAAATTATAGTCAGTCATTTCTTTTTTACATTTTTTTAAATCAAATTTTATCAAGATAATCACATTTTGCCCAATATGGTTAGACAAAATATTTGCAATAAGACTATAATTAGCCCTGAAGAGTCATCGGGCTATTTTGTTTAAATTCAAATTAGTTTCACCCGGCAAACAAACACAACCGTTAAAATTCAACAATAACCAGTTGCATCCATAGGTCAAAGTATAGCGGAAAGTTAGCTTGCCACGTCTTTCTAGGCCACCATTTGAGGGTTGATGTCGGTTCCGGGAAAATCACTGACATGTTACCATCCTTACAGTAAAAGCGAGAAATATTTCTCTTGCTTGGTTTATAAAAGAAATAAGAAATGGTGACATACCTGATTAAAGTAGGAAATATTCGTCTTGTCTAAACTCTTCTGTCGAATGTTTCACTGCCTATTAAAATAACGGTAGTATCTTCAATCACCTGCTAAGGGTCCGTAAGTTTGATCTTAAATGGTCTTGAAAATAAGTGGACTCTTTACATTCAGGGAACACGTAATAAACAAACACTAAAAATCATATTGACTAATTCAACGAAATATCATGATAAAAGATAACTTTTATATTTGCATTGTACAAATAGCATTAATTGTTTTTTTCTTTATATGGCTAGGATCATCTGGATGCTAAGATAAGTAAATCTATGAGCATGTTTATGGACGAGGATGACCGATCTGACAGGTATATGATCTTGTATGGTCCTTAAAACGTTAATCTTAGTCGTAATGTTAGATCAAAACCTGATATTATTTAAACATTAAATAAACTTTAGAATGCCGTTTTGGTTGTTCTTTTGGGATTCTGCTTTTCTCTGTTTTATGGAATAAGAAATGTTACAGTCAACCATTATGTGAGATGTAATGAATGGGTGATGTCATGTCGAGCTTATGACATGGTTGTACTAGTGTATTTTTACGCTTTTGCAAGAGTATGTATGGAAACTATACTTATACATGTATATGACAATACAAGCTTATAAAAATTGAAGTGTTAGCTATTTTATTATAGATGATTAAAATGAGCTCCCTATAAATTAAATGCAATTTGAAATATCAGTTTACATATATTTAAAAAATGTTATAAATAACTTTCTATTGCACAATTTATTAAAATATTACTGTTTCAAGAGTGGTTTCTAAATATATGTGATGATTTACTTCAGTAACAAGACGCTGATAAATAATGTAATGTACACTTGTTTTCATTTTTTATAGTGAAGACACGCTGACAAAGGTAGAAATATACTTCAGGGAACTTGTCTACGAGAAGATTGAACAACAAAAAGCCTACGAGGTATTATTACATTATCATTTCTAAAAAGCTTCACCGAGAAAGCATAAAACAATCAATTAAGGCACTAAACATGGGAAAATATGTCCCTTAATGTAGAAAACCCTCTGTGGAGTCCCTTTAATAAATACTTTGGATATTAATAAACCATTCAATGTTGTTTGTACATTTGTTGATATTTCTATGAACACAATTCATGATAGGCTAGATCACTAAATGCTTTTATTATATTAATATGTATTTTATTATATTCATATCTTGGTGAACGGTTATCAAACTAAATTTAAGATTCCATTTTCTTTTAATTTTTCAGGATACATTGATTTTTCATTTGATCATTTTCAGTATCATATGTATAATATATAAGGTCAATATTCAACTACTAGTAAATCATGTATATTTTGTTTCAGTCTCAGAATTTGATATCTGATATCGGAGGTCAGCTTGGTCTCTGGCTCGGACTGTCAGCAATTACTGTTGGAGAACTGATTGAGTTCTTTGGCTCGCTCGGAAAAGTGATATGTGCACGATGTTTTAAAAAGAAGACTCATCCAAACATTGATAACAGTGATAAACAAAGCTTTGCATAAATAAACACTTCAAAGATAAAAAATACATCAATTATTGAACATCTGTCTATTGAAATGACAGTGTCATAAAACTCCTACATTTACAATGTCATATATTTACGTCATTGTCGTATAGCTGGTTGCACAGGCTAATGAGTCATACACGCTATATTCAAAAAGAATGACAAGTCAACATGTATATACATATATTAAGGTTTTTATTTCATAATGTGCACTATGGAACATGACTTTGATTTATGAATATTATAGTGCAGGATACATGCGGACTGATCTTATGTCAAAATGATTAATATATGTAACTCTAAAACATGTGTATTTATATACATTATAAAATGTCCTTAGGACAGGTTGATATTATATATACTATTCTCAAATGTCAGAAAAAGGAGTTCGGCTTTGGCATTCCACTCGTTCACTTGTGTGTTTGTATTTGTATATTAAAAGTATGTAACATCCGTGAGTTCTTCCTCCGTTATACGACAACGGTTGATTTGGTGCCGTGACCAGGATTCGAACCTGGGTTGTCCTTTAATTTTCTATTTCAGGTACTTCGTTGTGTCCCGCTGTCCAAAATCGTCGCTTCGACATCGCTGGTCTTAGGCAACAAATCAACCGTTGTCGCATAACGGAGGAAGAACTCACGGATGTTACATACTTTTAATATACAAATACAAACACACAAGTGAACTAGTGGAATGCCAAAGCCGAACTCCTTTTTCTGACATTTGAGAATAGTATATATAATATCAACCTGTCCTAAGGACATTTTATAATGTATATAAATACACACGTTTTAGAGTTACATATATTAATCATTTTGACATAAGATCAGTCCGCATGTATCCTGCACTATAATATTCATAAATCAAAGTCATGTTCCATAGTGCACATTATGAAATAAAAACCTTAATATATGTATATACATGTTGACTTGTCATTCTTTTTTAATATAGCGTGTATGACTCATTAGCCTGTGCAACCAGCTATACGACAATTCCTCCTTTACTTATATAAAAAAAATTAAAAAAAAAGTATTAAACAAGGTATTAAATATCAAATATTTCAAACTCGTTCTAACAAATTTAAAAAAAAATCTAAAATCAACTTGACATCTGCTTTATAAAGCTACATACCAACGATTTGAAATTCCCGACACGTCACGACCACCAAGCCATACCGATGTCAGCAAGTACCTGTTACAAAAAAATATACCTGTCACAAGAAGTGTTCAATGCGCATGCACAATACACGTTTTACAGGAAATGAAACACCTGGACATTTTATCAATTATCAATTGTTTATAATATTTTTTAAACTTTTTCGTATATAAATATCTTTTCTACTCTTATCATACATATAATTCTGTTAAATTTTATACCTTAAAGTTTTTCTAATAAATATTCTTAAAATAATTTGTTCTTTGAAAATTGTTAACTTATTTGTTTGTTTTTTATGTTTTCTTGATCTCTAGAAATTAACTTTTTTTCTTTTTTTTATGATGAAATAAAGGAAATTTAATATTTATTGAAAACCTTATAAAGCTATAATATTTACCTTATGTTACTTTAACATATTATTTTTGTATTTTTTTGCATAAAGATTAATCGAACATTTAACAATAATTATTATTTTACTTATTCAAAACTTTTAAAACTAATATCAAAAGTAAACTTACCTGTGCTACATTGTATCTATCCAAATTTCTCTATTAAAATGAATTCAAACATGAAAAGGTTACACACGATATTCAATTGACCAATCAGAGATGATATGACCTAAGGTGATTTTTTCTTTTAAAAATAAAGTAATAAAAAGTCATTAGATAACATCTCTGACCGGACATCCCTGACCGGATATTACCTAAGGTGATTTTTCTTTTAAAATAAAGTGACAAAAGGTTGATGTATAACATCCTTACCTTAGGGGTAAAACAGATGTCAAGTTGATTTTAGATTTTTTTTTTAATTTGTTAGAACGAGTTTGAAATATTTGATATTTAATACCTTGTTTAATACTTTTTTTTAAATTTTTTTTATATAAGTAAAGGAGGAATTGTCGTATAGCTGGTTGCACAGGCTAATGAGTCATACACGCTATATTCAAAAAGAATGACAAGTCAACATGTATATACATATATTAAGGTTTTTATTTCATAATGTGCACTATGGAACATGACTTTGATTTATGAATATTATAGTGCAGGATACATGCGGACTGATCTTATGTCAAAATGATTAATATATGTAACTCTAAAACGTGTGTATTTATATACATTATAAAATGTCCTTAGGACAGGTTGATATTATATATAATATTCTCAAATGTCAGAAAAAGGAGTTCGGCTTTGGCATTCCACTCGTTCACTTGTGTGTTTGTATTTGTATATTAAAAGTATGTAACATCCGTGAGTTCTTCCTCCGTTATGCGACATCATACAGAGTGCAATATCATAAAGTAGATTATTGTCTATCCTTTTAACATGTTGTATGCTTTCAACTCGACAATACATAATCTTTCTCTAATATTTATAGCATAGTAAATATTAAATTTTGTATTTATATTGCTGTAATGTCATTTACTAAAGTATGTTTTTGTATAAGTGGTTTTTATAACCAAATGATTTCACGATAATGCAACTGAGTATATTGATCGACGCTTCAATTCTAACTTTAAAGTGATGTTCCTAAACATATAGATTCGAAGTGTCATAAAAGAGCACAAGTTAAAATGACATTTTAAACAAGCAATTTTTTATCCATTTCTCAATCGTGTTCAATTCCGACAAACAACATGTGCAAATTCAAAATGTTCTAAATTTTGCAATATGTTTTCATATTTTTGTCAAAAAGAATTGAATTACGCATTTTACATGTCACAATTTTGTTCAATACACGTCGAAATTTCAAAATAAATGTACGTGTTTAATTTATGACTTTTGTTATTAATTATATATGACCTAACATTGGCATATGATTAAAATTTAAGTTAAAGTAAAACCAAATATCACTACAAAAAGCGTTTTATACTGCTTGCCCAAATGCAATCAATTTTTCTATTACACTGGCCTACAAACATGTTGTACATTGGTGAGTTCTGGTTTTTCATAATTTTTTAACCAGAATTTAAGAGTTCTTTCTTTAAAAATAACAGAAAGAGGAAATCTTCCTCACTCACCAAACACAGCAACATTCGGTGTTTGCTGACGTTCACCAAGTATAAACTTGCAAAATTTAACATGAATTTTGTCTATTTCTTTGCAATCGTAAATACCCCAAACCTCTGCATTATATAACAAAATTGGTAGCACCATTTAATCAAAAAGTGACATTTTAGTTTTTATATCTAAATGTACTCTACTGAATTACCCTAACACACAATTGTATGCTTTCAAAGCTTGTTCAGACAGCGTAATAGCAGCAGTTTTCATATTTCCAGTGTATGTAAAATTTACACCTAAATAGCAAAAATGGTCAACAACTTCAAGCAGTTCACCATTTATAAACCATTGAAAATGATGTCTTTGTTTACGTTTTTCAAATATACATACTTTTTGATTTATTGACATTTATTTTCAAACCCCATTTTATGGAATTACTATAGACTGCTATATCATCAGCAAATAGCAACATATACATAGAACAGAACAGAACATATACGTTATTTAGAAAGACACAGATTACAATATACAAGTATAATGTAATAACATGTGAACAAAGTCAGTAGACAAAATCAAATCAAATGGGTATGAAGAAATGACAGTAATATTATGTAATGCAAATAATCTTTGAAGGTATTTTTGTTATATGGGTATTGCAGTAAATAGTTTTATCAAACTGTAAAAGCATAAGAAAACAAGTATAGAGATTTGCACGAAAATTTCATTTTCTTGATGAATGTGTAATACAGCCGCGTGGTTTTATTGGATAACGAAAATCATGATTTGCGTCGCATTGCTATTTCATTCATGATAAAAACACAAACAAAACTATAGAGCCATGGCTGTCTGTACGTCATTCAGGAAAAAAAAGAACAAAAAAAAACACTTTTTCCTCTTATCTTTTGAAATGTTCAATCAAGTTCAATCAAGTGTTTGACGAAATATGCTAAATTTTTTTAAGTAGTTCCGAACGTACATGAAAGAGCTTTACATTTGACAATATTAGGCCTTTGATAGAATCTTTTTGGGATAAACTTTGACCTTTTTTCACTGAAGAAAGGACACTCTAGTAAATAATGCATCTCGTAACCAAGACTATTAGTATGGCATAACCGGCACTTGCGCTGTTCATGCGGAATAAATGACTGAGTCCAGCGGCCTATTTCAACGGGAAACCTTTGGTTACCGGTGCGAAATGGAATAGGGACAATCTTACTAAACTTGGTAGGGAAAGAAGATATTTCTCAAGGTTAATAGAATCTTTATAACAGCTGTACATTCTGCCTTTATTAGAAGTTCCTAATTTTGAGGACCATTCCTGTTTAAACTGATCTATTAGCGTTGACTTGATCAGTTTGTGGACGTTATAGCTACGTATATTATGTTGGGTTTGCCAGAAATACGAATTACCTATATTATCTAAGATATTTTTAACAAAATGTATCCACTTATAATTATGATCAAACTGTATCATGTAACTATAGCACATATGTGATATTTCCGATTCATTTGACAGGATTAACTTATTCCAGAATTTAACAATTCGAGATTTTATAGTAATATCTATAGGGTAACGTCCAAGCTCTGCGTACAACATGTATCGGGGAGTACTCTTTCTAGTCTTAGTTATTTTGTGTAGGAAATTAACATGAACTTGTTCAATAAGGTCTAAATTTTGATAACCCCAAAACTTTCACTTCCGTAAGAAAGGATAGGTAGAATAGTTTGGTCAAAAAGCTTAATCTGGAGATCAATAGGAAGGTCAAGGTTATTTATCCTCATATATAATTGGTGCATGGCTTTATTTGCCTGAATGACAATATTTTTCCTGCAAGACAAAAAACTACCTGAAGAAGAAAATATAACACCTAAATATTTATATTCTTTCACTACCTCTACAACACGGTTATTTATGAAAAAGGAATATCTACTTTGTTTATTGGTGCCAAAAACAATAACTTAAGTCTTGGAAAAATTTATATTGAGTTTCCATGTTTGGCAGTATTTGTAAAAATCATCTAGGGTTGACTGAAATGAGTGTTCGTTTTCACCAAGGATAACTGTATCGTCAGCGTATAGCAAGACAAGAATCTTTAAAAATCGGACTGTGTCATCTTCATGAAAATCAATTAATATACCGTTATTAGGTCTTTCGAGAAAACGTTCCAGATCGTTTAAATAAATGGAAAAAAGTATGGGAGATAAATTTTCCCCTTGACGTACCCCCGAGAAGCTCGAGAAAAATGCTGATGTTTGGTCGTTTACTGATACACAAGACTTTATGTCTGAGTACATACTTTTAATGACGTTAAAAATTTTACCATTTACACCGATTCCAAAAAGTTTCCTCCAAAGACCAACACGCCATAACGAATCAAAGGCCGAAGAAAAATCAATAAAAGAACAAAATAACTTTTTCTTTTTAGAGCGTAATTTTCTATGAGAAAATGAAGGGCGAAAATATGATCATTTGTAGAGTATTTTGCTCTAAAACCAGCCTGATTTTCCTGTAATAAATAATTGTCAGATAAAAATTTGGTTATTCTTTCGTTTAGGACAGCTGTAAAATCTTTCCTAGGCAACTGAAAATTGGAATGGGTCTGTAGTTTCCCAGATCAACAGGAGAGCCCTTATTTTTGAAAATTGGCTTAATGCAACCTATCAACCAAGTATTTGGTAAAATACCCGTATCAAGAATAACGTTAAACAATGAACAATATATTGGGACCATTAAAGTTCGAGTAGACTTTAAATACTCGTTACTTATAAAATCAAAATACGAGACAGCTTTACCATTGTTAGACTTCATAATAGCTTTATTTATTTCTGTTTCGGTAATTGGTATGTTAAGATAAGAGCTATCTAGGTTACTAAATGTATTTTGAAAATTTAAATAATCTTCTCCGTTACTATCATCATATTTGGACGAACTTGAAGTTTTAAATAAGTCAAAGAATTCTGAAATACTCGGTGTTATCTCCGATTTAGCTTGTGAAAACCTATTAAGAAACCTCCAGTTATCCTTCGGCTTATTTGAACACATCGCAACCACAGTGTCATAACGCACAATCTATTATCATTCATGTAAAAATCGAGAGAAGTTAACGATATTAAGAGGCAAAAATTTGGCGCATTTCATCTGAAATTACAAATTACGCTGGGTAGGGGTTAGATTTCTTTCAAATGCAGCCGTATCTGGTGTTGGATTTAAAATCGTATGATACCATTTCTTAACCAATAGTTAATTGTTATTGTGGATTTCTGATTTTGCATCATTAATTTCACCTTTAACAATACATGTTACTAGACACGTACTAAAATTAACATACATGATTATTCTATCGAAATTGAATGTTTATAATTTAATTTATCAAGAAATGATGAACTTTGTTTTGAGTGTGGGTGCTTATGTGAACGAGTTTCTGTATTGACCACTCTGGCACTGACTATTCAATGTAGTTTACTTTTTAATCATATACGGCCATTTGGCCATGTGTAATTTTGATTACCATTGATAATTATGAATTGCTATACACATATCACTATAATAAAATATTTATTTACATTAAGACTACCCGGGCGGCTATAAAACCATAGAAATATATATCATAATCTTCATAAACAAAATGAAGAATGTCAGCACAACCAAGTTTCAAAGTTACATGTTAAATGTTAATTTATAAGTTTTTCAGACTTATTTACTGAATCAGTGAGGTAATATAAACAGATGTAAGGTCCCAAGACCACAATCAAGCTGTCAAATGAGGAAAATATTGTCACAGCGACAGGCGTCTGCCGTTAGGAATTACTTTTTATGAAATAAAAAAAATAGTATGCTTATGTGTTTAAAGACCATAATTTTCAAATAGGAAACCCTGGTTTAGATTTAAACAAAAACAGCTTATGCTAAAGACACCGATAATACAGTACTTAAATTTTCTGTGCAAATACTTTTGGTAAGGGATGCTCCGAAAACTGACCATTCTGTGACAGAATGGGCAGACCGAGGCATGGTGCACCGAGATATGTTTTGTCTCTCACTTAATGGAAAGTTTGAGGAATTTCTCTTAGTATACTTATAACATGTTCTCTATTGTCATAATAATAGAGAGTTGTACCAATCCATGCATTCAATGCAAAAGTTGAAGCATGCTTACCTCCAATGTTACCCGATTGGACACTTGACATAACTTTCTGTGAAGCGGGCGGGGAAAACATGAAGATAAAATACATGATTTCCATGCTTTACTGTCTTATTTTGTGCGTATGTCCAGAAATGTTTGAACATCACTATCGGTTATAAGTATGGGACTATAATAGATATTGATATTTTAGAGTAAAAGTATATATATTTTTTATCAGTGATTATTGTTTTGTTTTTCCCTTCGTAATTGTGATTACAATTCAACAGATTTACATCCTTTAACTAGTACAAAATTGCTGTTTTGCTTCGTTTCTACCAAGAAAGTCCATAAAATTAAAGCAATGCAATCAAGGGAAATAACCCTAGTGAAAAGACCACAAATCATGACATATCTTCGATTGCTGCACATGGTGCTGAACTTATACTGTTTGTCTGTCTTATTGCTGCACATGGTACTGAACTTATACTGTTTGTCTTATTGCTGCACATGGTGCTGAACTTATACTGTTTGTCTGTCTTATAACACGTTGTAACATTTCAAAAGCCAAATCTACTGATAATACAACAAAAGGGTTGATTCAATAGCTGGATTCTTTGTTCGATAACAATAGTTTCAAAGAACGAGAGAAGCTTTTACAAGAATTTGTTTCAATTGTAAAGCCACGAGAGCAAAAAGATATTGGCAAAAATATTTAAGTCAGTGATAACTTAAAGTAGGTTAATATAACAGAAGAACGTTTCAAATCATAATACTTTCTGTCACCTACGATAGGGATATGAAGATATGATTTATGTATTTTCCAGCTCCAGTAGCATGCAATTGATATATGGATTAAGAAATGATGCAATATTACATTTTATTATCATCCAAAGATACATGCACATGTACACATTTTATGTATAAGTCTAAATAATGAATTCACTTAATTTTGTTTGCTTGTTAAATTTCTACGCTCTCCTTCATATTCTAGCGCGCTAGCTAGCTGGTTTAAAGCAGGGAAATAATATAATCTCTCAGCGAGCTGAAAGATACAGCGTATCTGTCCGCAACGACAATTAAAAAATTAACTTTACGAAATCCGCGGTAAATTTACATTTTTATGTAAAAAGCAGGTACTTTATTTAAGATTTATTGGGACATTTAGTCAAATTTATTGAAGCACAATTGTTTTACGGGTTATATTACGGGCTTTACAATTCGCTCAACACGTGAAATAAATTTATTCATTTTTTAGTGCAAAATATTGTTGAGATTGTCAAGATTGTCATATTCATAGAATATTTAAAATATTTAAATCCGTGTTTGCACTAACTTTCCCGACTTGTACATGTGTACAAATGCTGACCCGGATAATTACGCTGTTACCCAGCATCGCTCAATCTTTAATTACTATGCGAAACGGGGTACGCATCAGGTATATCCGGGTCAGAATTTGTATACATGTACCACGGGCAGTCGGTGCGTGGCTTGGATAGCATACATGTGCTTTACCACGCCCACATATTTTTTTTTTCACTAATAAAATATTTTTTCAATTAAATGTTTTTAAAATATCATATTTTCATATAACGACTTAATAAATACATTTTTGTATTACCTGTATTTAATGTTTTTATGTTTCTATAATGTATATTGCAAAAAAAGAACAACAAAACAAAACCAAAACAAAAAAAAAACACGGTCGGTTTGTATTAAAATGCGCCGCTACCGAATTGTTGTATTAGGTTAGTATTCTTGATAACATTGAGAAGATAAAAAAAAAATAGGGACATTCATGTACCATAATACCTGCTAGAAATTGCAAGTTGCTTGAGTATTAATTAAAGTATTGGACTTTGTTAATGTGTGACTGACTTTGTTAGGATAAGCCGGAATAACATTAAATTTTGACCCCCATGAGTCAATTATTGATCATTTTTTCAGGTTGAAAATTAACCCCTGCTTGATATTCCTGTGAAACTTTGTTGTTTTATATATGCTTACGTATTGAAATACAATACTAAACTCTAGTAAATGAACATATGAACGGTAGACCTAATATAACCTACGCTCTCGAATTATCCAGATACTCTCGTAGATATGTTAATTTTTTTGTTATGCCCCCGCCATATAATGGCAGGGGCATATAGTGTTACCCTGTTCCGTCATTCCGTCATCATCAGTTTCCGTTCGTTATCTTAGTAACGTTTGCACACATTCAACTCAAATTTGGCATATGGATATGTCATGAGAAAATACAGGTCAAGTTCGAATTTGGTCATGGTTCAATGACATTTCGTCTGACAAACCCTTGACTTTTTTTCAACTCAGACCGATAAAAAAATCTGTCAGAATGACACATTTACAGCAATTTAAATCTTTTTACCAAGCAATGCCATCGTTATACTTTAAGCACACCATGTTTACTGTGTACTGTTAACAAGATTTTCAAGGGAGAGTAATCTCAATAGCAAACAAGGAATTTGTCAATATTAGTCTCCCTTGCGCCTGAAAATACTGTCCGACAAGCTTAAAAAAATCATCTGACTGTTTAAAAATGTTGTTGGTTCGTCAGTCTGACAGTTTCAGGAAGTCTGCGTTTGTCTAAATTTACATGATGAATTCATTCTCCATTTCACGGGGCCTCTGCACAGTGTTTGGATAGTGTAAAAAGTAATTATTGAAAAAAAAATATACTGTACCTCATAATTATTCGTGGTACCCATATTTCCAAGGTATTAGGCATAAACAGTCTCAAGTGCCTCATAGACTTCTGCGAGGAGTTTAACTTTTACGTCCTTATTGTATTTTTATCTAAATGTAAACATATACTACTCAGAAAACTTAATATTTTATTTCAAACTAAGAGCAAAGTAAATTATTTCACCATTTTACTTTTAGTTTTTATACCTTTGATGACAATTGTCTTTGTTAAACAATCATTGAGATACTTGATGAATGCCATACAGAAAATCCCCACTTTCAGACAAGGATAGGTATATGTACAAAAAATAAAGATTACTATTGGTTTTGCTTTTGAAACTATTATTGAGCATGCAATAAATGTTCATATATTTATAATATAGGTAACGGCTGACAGTCTTCGAAATTAACGCCAGTCCGAGGCCCGAGGCCACTAAATTTAGCATTGGTCTGGTGATTATTGCAAGGTTGGTGGTCCGACAGGCCAGTAGATTTTTGGCAATGCAAATATATTATAAGAAAAAATCATCAAAATAATGAAGCAGGGCTCTCTAAAATACTGTTTTTTTGCAAATGAAACCCATCAATTCTGTCCTAAATGTTCAAAATACAGCGAGAGATGTCTAAATTTTATTGAGTAATGGAGACCGCCATTTTTTTCTTGGATATTTTCCGTACCGCCACCGTACAGTTACGGAAAATTAAACCATTGTTTATTATGGTCTATTATTTACCTATGATTTTGTTATTATTGAGTTTAAGTAAATATTTTGTTGTGAAAGTGATTCGTTTTTAAAGCAAATTGCATTGTTCATGTTCAATTCTAGTCAATTTAGCCTTAAACATTTGTCTTCATAGATTTTTCAAAGCTGTCAACATACATGTATGGCCCAGAATTCAAGAAGTATTATGCTTCTTTCAAAATTATCAAGGGAAGCATGATAAAATGTTTTCCTTTACCCATCGAATTATTACCTATCTGAATGTATTTGGTCCGGCTAAAAATCAACAGGTCCAGTAAGATTTGAAATTTTACTGGCCCGAATGTCCTTGTGCTTTTTAAAGTTTTTCGTGAAGACTGGGCTGATATTACTACATCTCCCTTCTTTTAGAATAATAAAAAAAATGTGCATAAATTATCATCATATAAATACTAAACAGTTAATGTGTAAATTTTATTTTTTAATTGCAGCAAAAAAAATCCATTAGACAATACGTACATTGTCATGAAATTTTGAAAATGATCATTCAGAAATTTTATGGAATAAGTGCTTGTTTGAATCTATTTTTTTTTTAAATATCATTTTTCAAAACTTAAATAAAATCAAGCACACCCATTTATAAATACATGTCTGGGGTCATGAATTAGATTGTATGTATGAATGTCAATCTAGATTTTGCCCTCATGAGTTACAGAGTTGGATCATGTCCTTAAGTCTATGTGTATCATCCTAAATTTTGACCATAAAAAATAAATGTTTGTTATTTATAAACCAACTGTAAGTAAGGAAAAGAATTAAATGTTTGCCATTTTGATAACCTTTGTGACAATTTGTGCAAATTTTATTAGCAATGAATTATTTATTACCTAAATAGACATTTCAATACCAGATATAACTGATCTAATTATTCTTGTAGCTTATGTCCACTTAGGGACCATAATATATAGACTTAAAGTCAGTACTACAGAAAGGACCAATTAAGTTTATACACGCATTCTCAATATCATTTACAGAAAAGTCCTGAAAAGGTTTCTCTTTTATTACATACTTTATGAAACATAAACCATTATAATTATTACTACTTCACTTTACAGCTAAAGCATCTATTATCACTGACTAAACTAGATAAATGCCAAACCTTAATGAACGCCAAACATGGACAAATTGAATATTTTACAGGCTTTGTGTCAATTTTAATCTGTCCATGGACGGTGGAAGAAAATACAAGTTTCTGAATTCTTTCTGACACTTTGATCTAATAAAATAACCTATTCTATTTTGGTTATTTGACTTATGAGTTCAAGAATTATCTTAATTGTATTTATGTTGTAACATTACTTATTGCTCTACCACAGCCCTCCGTCTTTTATCCTTTTAGTCACCATAAGATGAAATAGTGAAATGGGAAACTAATAAATGACCTGAAGAAAGACAAAATTAAAATTGTTGTAGGCTGAATTTAAATATGTTTGGACTGCATTTGTTGTTGCATGTTTTAATACCATCGACTTCCTGACATACTTGATAATTTGAATATTGTGATGATTTAATTATATGCTTAAACAGTGTAAAAACTTATGTTATAGACAGACAGCATATCCGAATAGAGATTAAAAAAGAAATATTAAGGAACGGCAAAAAAACCGGCAAAAGTGACATTGTTGCATGCTCGGGTCATTTTCGAGTGTGTTCCTATGTCATGGTTAGTAAAACCCTTTCATTTTAATCAATCACATACGGTCATTTGTCTCTCTCCACTGATTCAGAAATTATGTAGTCTGTTACTGTTTGAAAATACTGGTAATTATACTGGTAAGGTCTCCAGGGAAAGCCAGTTAGTTGATGTAGTCAGTTACTGTTTGAAAATACTGGTAATTATACTGGTAAGTTCTCCAGGGAAAGCCAGTTAGTTGATGTAGTCGGTTACTGTTTGGAGATATTGGTAATTATACTGGTAAGTTCTCCAGGGAAAGCCGGTTAGTTTCAGGGCCTTTGTTCTCATTGTTACTTGTGCTAGTAGTGTTTGCGCTTTTTGTATAACCTGCAAATGAAGGACAACACATCTGACTTACATTTGCAATATTTTTTTTTAACACCTATAAAGCCACTTGCTAAATGTGAATAAATCAAAGAACATGTAGAATATTGATAAACTGGTAAATATGTAACAAACCCTTTTTGTACTCTGCTGTGAATATCAAATATGATTTTAAAGACCCTGCTTTTATCGAGAATTTGAACGTATGGACTGCAGTGGTTAAGTTTAGTTTGTGCTTAATTCAACAATATCAATAATAAAAGGTTAAATATGTTTCCTGCTAAACATCTAAGCTCTAGCTCATTGGGCTTTTTAAAAGAAGATTTTTTTTTAAGTTTTTACTATACACATATAGTTAAAAACAATGACACCCCTGGGGCCGGGCCAGTTTTGACCCCAGGGCTCTATTTGAACAAACTTTGTAGACACTTACTAGAAGATGTTTCATGCTTAATATCTAAACTCTAGCTATTTGGGTTTTTTCAAAGAAGATTTTAAGTTTTAGCTATACACATATAAAGAAAATCAATGACCCCCGGGGCGGGGCCAATTTTGACCCCAGGTCTTTTATTTGAACAAACTTTGTAGACACTCACTAAAAGATGTTCCATGCTTAATATCTTAACTCTAGCTATTTGGTTTTTTTTTTAAAGAAGATTTTTTAAGTTTTTTGCTATACACATATAAGGAAAATCAATGACCCCCGGGGCGGTGCCAATTTTGACCCCAGGGCTTTTATTTGAACAAACTTGGTAGACACCTATTAGAACATGTTTCATGCTCAATATCTTAGCCATAGCTCTTTGAGTTCTTTAAAAGAATATTTTTTAAGTTTTTACTATATGCATATAAGAAAATCAATGACCCCCCGGGGCGGGGCCAATTTTGACCCCATGGCTTTTATTTGAATAAACTTGGTAGACACTTATACGAACATGTTTCATGCTAAATATCTTAATTAGCTCTAACTCTTTTGGTTCTTTAAAAGAAGATTTTTTAAGTTTTTACTATATGCATATAGGGAAAATCAATGACCCCCTGGGGCGGGGCCAATTTTGACCCCAGGGCTTTTATTTGAACAAACTTGGTAGACACTCACTAGAAGATGTTTCATGCCAAATATCTAAGCTCTAGCTCTTATGCTTTTTTAAAAGAAGATATTTAAAGTTTTTTCTTCCGGTTGCCATGGCAACCAGAGTTCTGCATGGAATTAAATTCTTTGAACAATTTTTAAAGGTGACCACCAAAGGAACATTCCTGTGAAGTTTGGATGAAATTGGCTTAGTGGTTTATGAGGAGATGTCATTTAAAGTAAAAGTTTACGGACGGACGGACGGACGGACGCCGGACGAAAAGCAATCACAAAAGCTCACCATGTCACTTTGTGACAGGTGAGCTAAAAATATCATCCCGAGGGAAAATAAGCTATATAAATTTTTACTATTAATACTATTTAATATATATATAATGCATCGTATACATTTATATTCATACTTGCTCGAGTACGTGTATTAGTTGTTCTTGTCGAATCAAGATACAAGAACAACATAACCATTTGTCGGTAAATTGAGCTATTTAAATAAATTACTTACGGCAACACGAAACTCTTTCTATGTTTCTAAAATCACTTTCTAGAATGATAGAACTCCGTTTACTTGATCTCGTAACCAAGGCAACATGTCTTGCATTATACAATCTCAACATTGCGAAGATTTTTGATACGAGCATATAACTGAAAAAGGCAAACATTATTGTTATAACAATGCAAAACATTTATAGAAGATATTCAAGTTTTGATTAATGCAGTAGTTATTTTCATCGAGTGGTATAAAAATTGATATTTCACAAGTGGCGGCAGCCACGAGTAAATTATGATAATTTTCATAATAAATCCTGTATTTAAAAAAAAACTTAAATTTTCTGTTTATTATATAATTTACCTCTTTTTGACCTTACAACTTTTAACACTTCTACTTGAATTTTGTGTATTGGCTGAATAATTAAGAAGAAAGTAGTCTGGCAAGACACAAGTGAAAATACGGATAATAATTTTTTTTTTCTGCAGGGAAAAATAGAATTTTACACTGAAAATACGGAAAATGAAAATATACATTTCATTTCATCAACATTTCTCAATACATGTATTTAATTTATAAGTATAAAATAAACATGTATTATATCAGCTTATTAAAAATTGTCGTTAACCCCTTGAAACTGAGGGGTGTCGGTTTAAACACAGGTGAACGTCGCGTGGCCATGACTTACACTATACCCCCGTTCCCGCTCTACAACCCAAAACCCTTTATAAATCATAAGTATTGACAAAAATAAATTTTATGAAAAGAAAATTTTATGACTAAAAAATTATAAAGGTATTTTACTCTACTTTCATTTTGCATACAAATATCACTAGCATCTCAATTATCAGCGCATATACGAGGGACGGTCAGAAAATATCAGGATTTTTCATGCTCCTCTCTTTCCACGTGCAGCTTTATACAAACATTATATATTGGTGAAAACTACATTCATTCGCCAATAACGTGGACAGTTTATTTTCAATGAAAGTTGTGTATACACAGTATTTTGCCCTCTGATATATGATAGGTGTTTCGTCTATCATGGACTCTTTGTTAGAGGAACAACGCTCTGTAATAAAGTTTCTGGTTGCAGGTGATAAGCCCTGCCACATCTTTCAGAGGCTTGAAAAAAGATTTTCTGATAAATGTGTATCACGTTCAACCTTCTACAACTGAGTTTCTCAGTTTCGTGAAGGCAGAACAAGTGTTTGTGACAGGCCTAGGACTGGGCGGCCAGCTGAGGCGGTGACCCCAACAATGGTAGCAAATGTTAAAGCTTTTGTCAACAAAAATCGTCGGGTAACTTTGGAGGAGGTAGCCAACAAGTTTAGCATTGGAAAGGCATCGGCACACAAGATTTTACACGAAAACCTAGGCATGAGCAAGGTAAGTGCCAGGTGGGTGCCTATAGACAGCTGTCCGCAGATCAAAAGGCAACCAGAGTTACCAATGCAAAAGACGTTTAAGTCGTTTTAAACGTGAAGGAGATAAGTTTTTGAACCGTATTATCACAGATGAGATGTGGGTACATTTTTCCGAACCTGGGACAAAAGCTCAGTCAAAGCAGTGGAAACGAGCTGGTTCCCCATCTCCTAAAAAGTTTAAGCTGTCTCCTTCGACTGGCAAAGTCATGCTTGTTGCCTTTTGGGATTCACGAGGAATGATACTTACTCATTTCATGCCAATAGGTCAAACTGTCACCGCCAAGTACTATTCTGAAGTAATTCTGAAAAATCTCAGAGAAAAGCTGAAGCAAATGCGTCCCAGGTTAGCACAGAAAAATGTCCTCCTTCTTCACGATAACGCCCCCTCCCATACCGCCGCAGCTACAGTGGAGGTTATCAACTCTTACAAATGGTAATTGTTGTCTCACCCTCCTTATATCCCAGACCTCGCCCCCTGTGACTTTTATTTGTTTCCAGAACTGAAAAAATTGCTTGCTGGAAAGAAATATTAAGACCAGGGCGCTTTGATATCTGCTGTTACACAGTACCTAAAACATAGGTCACAGCGGGAATACAAAAGCTCCAATGAAGATGGCAAAAGTGCGTAGACGTAAGTGGAGCATATTTTGAAAAAGAGTAGAAAGATTTTTTTTTAAAAAGTTGAATGGTTTTCGAGAACGAGTCAAAAGTCCGGATATTTTCTGACATCCCCTCGTATTCATCAATTTTTCACCGGATTTAACACTCCTGGTGTCAAATCTTAGATAAATAAATACTTTTTAAGGAATCAACACTGACACCTTCACTGATTATACGTAGCAAGTAATATTCAAGCCCAAACTGTCAACAAATGAAACTCGGAAATGATCTGATTGCACTGTTTCGCCGCGCAGTGGCGGATTCAGGTCCGGGCTTCAGGGCTGCAGCCCCCAACTTGTCCCAAAGATACGTTAACCAGCTGGGCTGGAATATTTTTGTCAGTTTCAAACTTTATTGGCTGTAGTGTACTCAAAATATTTACTGCTGTCATCCAGTTGTTAATCTCCTGCCTGGGGGCTTGGCAGAGATCTTTATCTATCAACATGCTTGAATATCTTCGATGTTTAAACTGCATAATTGATTGGTTTACTACTTTCCAAAGGTCTAATGAAATTAATATCACAAATAGTGGCAATAGATGTGTTACATTGTACACTATATTTTACTGTCTTAGTTTTTCCATTTTCTTTGCGAAAGCCCTTTAATTAAGAAATTGAAAATTATTATTTGTAAATTAAAAGATGGCGAGTTTTATGAAGATAGTATTAAAGGAATCGCATTTTAATAACTAGTTTTACTAATATTTTTATCAAGATGAAATGATTGGCCATTTACTTTTAATAACTGTTTAATTTTGACATTTATATTTTTAAATAAAATTTAAATTGTAGTGACCTCTGGATTCATTGATGGAAAGAAATTCTTATTGAATATTAATTAGTGTTTAAAATTATGTTTTTGTACAATAAAAAGGCAGTTTTTTAATACCACTTTAATTATTTATATCAGAAAATTGATCAAGCATTTGAAATTAATTTTATCAACGGTCGTGCATACATTGGTAATAAAGTGTGCTGTTATATCCCCGTACTGCCATTTTCAGATCAGCTAACATATTTTTCTACAATAACTGACAGTGAAATTATAAAACATTTTTTTCTTTTGCAATTCTGCAAATATCATCATTTCAGCTAATAAATGCAACAACTTTTTGAATTTTTACCTGAATTATTAGTATGTATGGTAGACAAACCATTACTGACCCATTTTCCTATTCTTCAAAATTTCACAACCACTTTTCAATCAGTTAACAAATTGTATACAGTGCGACATAAAAATTGTCATTCAACGTGAAAATATAACCAGTTATGTATTATGAAGAAATTTTGAATTACACAACTTCAAATAAATGGTAATAAACAATTCTAACCTATTTATAATGCCATTTTTCAATTTTGATATCCATTTACAGTAGTAAAGCTGTCACAATTGGGGTATGGATGTACATCTCAATTTGAATAACAGAAAAAGCATGTTCTTGTGAAACTTTTTGGATCTTATGGTCGACATGACCCCCTTCTAGTAAAAGCTTACTGAAAAGTTATCAGAGACAATGTTTATCTTTGGTTAATTGACTGTTTCTTTACTGACATATTATGTTCCAAATAAGAATTGTACGGTAAAATATATACATATCAAGATTATAGCTTTTTAGTTCAGTATACATTATGACTTAATGATAGTGAAGCAGTGGTCTAACTTAATATCCATTTCTGCAGACTGACAAAAAACTGAGTCGGTAAATCAAATATTTTTAGAAAATTATTGCGATTTGTAACTGGGTAAATTGAGGATTAGTGGAAAACACAAATTTTACATATTTTGAACTAAAATACTGTTATTTTCTTTTTTGACGCCATAATTGACATTGCTGCTGATAAATGTAGTCAAGTTAAATACAAGATGTGCTTACAGTTTGGTTACATGACAAATAAGGTCAAAAATAAAGAATTTCCAGGGATGATTGAAAAGTGGTTGTGATTGAAAACTGGCAGTATGTGGATATAGTAAATGCTTACTACTAAACACCAGAGGAATTCTATTTGAAAGACCTTGCAAACACTAACCTTTACAAAATATAATGTGATGTTAAACCATCCAAAAGGTACCATAAACAGCACAAGATAGTCAAGGAAAATACAGAATTTACAACCTCATATTTCAAAATATTCTCAGTCTATGGGAGGGGACCACCCCAATTACATATATTTTTTCTTAATTCCATATAATCTAAATATTCACAAAAAAGCATTAGCATACACATATACATGTATAAGCAAAAGTACAATGCCACTCATAACATGAGCTTTAAAACACATCATTTACATTTTTTGTCACATGAACAAGATGCTGGGCCAATCTTCAAAAACAAGCACAATTTCCGCCTGTTGCGTTATTTTTATAAAAATCTTCCACCCATATGTCAGCCCCCCAGGAAACCATTATCTGTATCCGCCACTGTAAAACACACTTAATTCACAGTGAATGAATACGTCTTTGTATTGCGTATTTAAATATGACAAAATTAAATTATTATTTGTAATAATTGTTCAATCAAAGCATCATATGAAACTATCACGCACCTTTTTCCTATATGTCAAATTCTCAATCCAAAATGAAAGAAAAATAGCACAGCAGATGTGTTTCCCTTTGCTTTTGTATCAGTTGTATGGAGTTGTTTTTACTCCTTTAATAGAAACTGTAAATAGGGGAACTTTTTAATTTTTTTATTTTGGAAAACAGTCAGTCCTACCTGCTGCGCATGTATGTACAGTTTTATCCGATTGCGAGTATACTCCTTGCAGAGTGATGCAATTACGTGAAATAATGATGATGAGTATTTTCATTGGTCCGATGTTTTCATGTGACCAATGAAAATACTCCATTTGAAACAATGTGCTGCGTATGGGCAACCGTTGGCGCGTATAAATAAACTCAAACACACACACACACACACACACAAATTGCCATGTGTGTAACATCTGCCTGTCTTTCATACACGGCCTATATATACTGTAGTAACCTAAAAAATGAATTTATAGTTCAGCAAAGAAAGAAAAGAATTAATAGCAGACGTTAATCTAAATCCACATAACTAATATAGGCGTCAATCAGATAATGCCAATGAAAGATTTGTCAAAACCACTTACCCCTTACTAATATCGACGATTATCCCACAGCAATTCCGTAATATTGACAACTCGGTTATTCCGTAATATCGACAAATGCATATTTTATGTACATATGCGTAAGCACATATATTCATGGGCGGACCCAGAAAGTGTTTCTAAGGGATGATAACAACCCCCTGGTAGATCTATTTGGATAAAATGTTATAAAATATGTATTAAATGTAATATTGCAATTTGATGCAAGATTTAGATATCAACTTCTGTTTTTGTTTTTAATAAAAATCACTCAACCCCCTCCCCCATAAAATCTAGTTATGTAAAACATCCTCTGGAATATGGCAGGTAAAAATTCCTGCGGTTTATAACCAGTTGTCTCAAATATTGTTACAAATGTATTGTTACAAATGAACATATGACCCAAAATTGGGCAGTAAGACGATATATAAATTAAAAAAATAAAGCCGAATATTACAATTGAAACTATAACACTATATTCTTGTTGTTTTTTTCGTGTGTGTGAGTTTAATTACGTTGCACACATAGGTCATATGGCGACTTTCCATATTTACTGGTGAAGGAAGACCTTTGGTGCACTTCCGTACGAACGGGCAACTGAGAAGAACCTAGCCGACATACCGTTAGCTGCCTGCATACAGCTAGGTTCCTCCAGAGTCTCTGTCGGGATTCCAACCAGCAGTGACGAGTGATTTAGAGTCATCGACTGCTTAATTAACTAGTCGGCCACGGCCCTTAAAGTAAATAAAATGCAGACAATAACAAAAACTTCAAACGAAAATATACAAAATGTTATTATCTTTTTAACTTTATAATTTCATTGTACATGTACGATCACTAAAATAAATTACCTTATATACATCAACCTTATCTATCCAATAATAACAGTTAAAACTATATGACCCAGTAACTAGCCTGTGATATGATCTTTAAAGATTACTGTATATTTACTGATATATACTGATATTTAAACATGTACAGTTAATATATTATACATGTTGTATTTAAGTAGCACTGAAATTGTTGTCTTGAACAAATCCCGATTTAGGTCAGAATCTAAGAATCTTGTTTTGATTACGAAACAAAACCAAAACAAACAAAAAAGCAAAACAAACAAACAACAAGAAACATGGCAATGCCATGAAACCAGGTTTTCAATTATCACCATTGTAGATAAATATGTTGTATTTGAAATACAAATACAAGCAACAAACAATGTAACTATGTGCAATGTAAAACATGAATAATGTAGGAGGAATTGCCACTGAAGAAGTGTTCACTATAATATTATGTATAAGGAAAAAACAAGCGGCCATAATTAGGTCAAAAAACTATCCAATCAAACAAAACCCCTACAATATGTGCCAAGGTGCTTGATGACAAAGCTTCTGTGAAAGTTTGAACAAAAATCCGTTGAGAAATGTAGGACGAGTTCAGCACAGAAGAACTTTTGTTCACTAATAATTATATTGATATTCTGTATAATGAAAAACAAGTTACAAAGTAGACATGAAATAATATATCATATCTTTTTTAAATTACCTCCAAAGATGATATGACCTTTGACTGCCAAATCAAGTTAAAATCATGTAAACAGGATTTTCAATGTTAATGTCACTGTGACCTTGACCTTGGAGCCAGCCATGCGGAAAATGCGTTCTGCACGTCATCTTGATGTGGTAAACATTTGTCTGAAGTTTCATCAAAAATTCTTCAAAGGGTTGAAGAGTTACAGAGCGGACAGGATTTTCAATGTTAATGTCACTGTGACCTTGACCTTGGAGCCAGCCATGCGGAACATGCGTTCTTGCACGTCATCTTGATGTGGTAAACATTTGTCTGAAGTTTCATCAAAATTCTTCAAAGGGTTGAAGAGTTACAGAGCTGACACAATTTCGTTTGACGCCCGCCCGCCCATCCGCCCAGCCGCCCATCCGCCCGCCATACCCCAATCTAATAACCAGGATTTTCAAAATTGAAAACCTGGTTTAATATATCATATCTTTTTTAAATTACCTCCAAAGATGATATGACCTTTGACTGCCAAATCAAGTTAAAATTATGTAAACAGGATTTTCAATGTTAATGTCACTGTGACCTTGACCTTGGAGCCAGCCATGTGGAACATGCGTTTCTGCACGTCATCTTTGATGTGGTAAACATTTGTTCTGAAGTTTCATCAAAATTCTTCAAAGGGTTGAAGAGTTACAGAGCGGACAGGATTTTCAATGTTAATGTCACTGTGACCTTGACCTTGGAGCCAGCCATGCGGAACATGCGTTCTGCACGTCATCTTGATGTGGTAAACATTTGTCTGAAGTTTCATCAAAATTCTTCAAAGGGTTGAAGAGTTACAGAGCGGACACAATTTCGTTTGACGCCCGCCCATCCGCCCGCCATACCCCAATCTAATAACCAGGATTTTCAAAATTGAAAACCTGGTTAAAAATAAAAAAACAACAAAAAACGCCCTTCTTTAGTAACTAAAGATTATATAAGGATCCCCATCGACGTGTACAATACTTATTTACATAGTGGCACCGCTTGAAGTTGCGTAGCGATATGTAGCCGCCACTGCCAATGGGGCGCGATGTAGTTTTGAGTGCATATGCAACAACAGTTTATATATGTGTATTTATGTGAAATGGTGGTGACTGTGGTCAACTTACTTATTTCAACTGGAGATGGCGATTCGTTGCATACCGTCAGTTTAAAAAAAATCAACATTCACTTAAATTGTTAATTATAGTTAAATCCGGAGAATCACGGACTCTTTTAAGGTTGAGCGCTTCATTAAAAGTGGCGGCGTGGCCGAGTGGTTAACGCGTCGGACTAGTAATCTCACCGCGTGGGTTCAAACCCTGTAAGGGGCAAGCCGTTGTTTCCTTGAGCAAGAAACTTTACATTCATTGCTTAGTACTGCTTGGTTCCAGGAACGGATTCTAGTGTTTCAATAAGCTTATATAGCTTCCAGCACAATCGAACTTCAATAAATTTGTATAAACTTAAGACCATTTTACAAAAGCCAGGAGGCAGAGGCATTGACTGTAGAGGGCGGAGTTACTGTTTTCATCGTAACCTTACGGTTTCTACCGAAACCGCTCTTCACTGGTATCTCCGTAATTATTCATTCGGATACCTACCATGCACACAAGCGAGATGTTACAGATAACTGCAAAACTAATACTAATAACCTTTTTACCAATTGAAATAGGCAGACATTTGGCAATTGATCATAATAATAGGATCTGTTCCCTATGTCCGTATCAAGCTATTGGTGATGAATTTCACTACTTATTCGAATGTTCGTACTTTAGTTTAATGACAGAAGACGTAAATCTCTTCTTCCCAGTTTTTATATTCATCCCAATATTTTTAAACTTGACAGAATAATGAATATTTGTGATAAAAAGATTCTACTAAAATTATTTTTATTCTGTAATTTTAGCATTATGTTAAAATTTAGATAATTAGTACTTCTCATTTTTCGTTCCCATTTGTTACAATGTAAAATACATGTTGTATTGAAATGAACAATATGATCTCCTTGCTAGTCATAATTGTATATTTTTATTGTGATATTAGTGACTTTTGACTGTAATTTTTCTGTTCGTTTGTTTGTTATAACCAGTTGCATATCATATGCCTTGAATAAAAACTGAAAGTGAAACTCAAAGCGGGGTATTTCGGACATGTGAATGGGAAAATACGGACATTCAGTTTTTACCAATGAGTAGGCTGAAATACGGGCAATTTCTCAATTTTTTTTTTAAGAAACAAAACATATTCCTTTCGATCGGTACAAACGTGTGTTAATACCGGTATATACAATATTTAGCTTGTTGATTAATGAAATCAGAGCTATCTCCAAGTTCAATTATCTTTCAATAAAGCTATGTTAAAACATAAAACAATGCAACATAGTTAAGAGGAACACAAATTTCTCATTTCTTATTTGAGTTATTTTTCTTTCTTTTTTTCCTTGCACGTTTGGTTTCTATTTCAATCCTACGTTCATTTAACATACAACATTTAATCCCGTATAAAAGCCCTCCCGTTCTAAAAATGACAGGGCGGACAAATGCCAAAATGATTCATCTGACAAAAGCCCTCCGTATCATAAAAATCTATATGTATTTCCAAAACTGTAGCCTCACTTTCAATAATTTAACAGCGTCTTCAATAACAATATAGTCCAATTTTATAATTACTAATGTTGACCATGTTGAATAACCATGAAAATCATTCCTGCTTTAACAAAAGGTAACTTTTTATATAAATGTCGCTAACGTAATTCTCCTATTATATGAGACGGTATCGCCCTATAATCTGCTGCTCATCTAAAAAGGGGAAGGAAATAGGCATTAGGGAGGGGAGTGAATGGCATAGTAGCCTGCGGACGAGCATTAAAGGTATAATTTTCTACCATGTAAAATAATGTACAATAGGCTTTTAATTAAAATGTACTCTAATTTAATGATACTTCACAGGATAACAGAATACTATAAACAAGAATATAAACCTTTTTTTTCGACCTGAAGTGTTTTCTCGCGGATGCGCAATCTGCGTAGGGCAAAAAGTTTCAGTATAGTGGCCATGATAAAAAGGTATGGAAAAGACGACTATTCAAGAATTCCCCGTTATGATCACGGACCTGATATTGATGTGATGATTGTTGTAAAAATGTGAAAATATATCTTTTAGCAAATAATTTTAAAGAAGTCAACTTAATTGTTGTTGAAATATATTTACTAAATAAAATCTGTAACATATGAAATTATCATTCTGAAAAAAGCCAGAACGTGATAATGCATTTTCATTTTTTAGTTAACCTAATCTTATCCTTTACCCAATTCGAGAGTGATGCCAAATCCGGTGCCTTGTAACAAATGTGAATGTATGTCACAGTATTTAATTGTCACTTTACAAAATTAATGTACACTGATGAAATTGGTACTGTCATGTGTTAATCTATTTCACTCTTACGTAACGCCTTGCGAATCCACTAGCTAATTCAACAGTTCTTTTGCACTGCCCTTCTACTCAATGAGATTTATCTTCCTACAAAATTTGATCTTGGTATCTCTTGTAGTTTCAGAGTTATGTCCCAGACAAAGTTCAAAGTGTAAAAATAAACAAAGACCAATAACTCCAAAATTAGGGAAACAGAGTTACAAATCTTTTGCACTGCACTTCTACTCAGTGAGATATACTTTTTTCATTATTATTTTTTGTGGATACAGAAAAATAAAGGTCTTAAAAATAATAATTTTTGTTTGAATTTTATTGTTTATAAGTTCTGGATAACTAAGTATTTGACATAAACAAGAGGGCCATGATGGCCCTAGATCGCTCACCTGAATTATCAAACTCATCCAAACAATTACCTAGACAAGCATTCTGACCAAGTCTCATGACAGGTGAGTCAAAAATGTGACCACTACAGTGTTAACAAGGATTATCCATATTTGAGCAGTGCGACCTAGTTTTTTTTTACCCAGGTGACACATATTCAAACTTGACCTAGAAATCATCAAAACAAACTTTCAGACCAATTTCCAGGATACTTGGATCAAAACAGTAGCAACTAGAGTGTTAACAAGATTTTTCTATTTTTAGCTCCGGTGACCTAGTTTCACATTGCGATTTCGAACTCATCCAAGCAATTACCTAGACACAGCATTCTGACCAAGTCTCATGACAGGTGAGTCAAAAATGTGACCACTACAGTGTTAACAAGGATTATCCATATTTGAGCAGTGCGACCTAGTTTTTTACCCAGGTGACACATATTCAAACTTGACCTAGAAATCATCAAAACAAACTTTCAGACCAATTTCCAGGATACTTGGATCAAAACAGTAGCAACTAGAGTGTTAACAAGATTTTTTCTATTTTTAGCTCCGGTGACCTAGTTTCACATGCGATTTCGAACTCATCCAAGCAATTACCTAGACAAGCATTCTGACCAAGTTGATGATAATGGAGTCGAAAATGTGACCACTAGAATGTTAACAAGGTTTTTCAATACTTGGGCGGTGTGACCTAGTTTTTCATCCAAGATGACCCATGTTCGATCTTGACTTAGAAATCATCAAAACAAACTTTCAGACCAATTAACAGAATATTTGGATCACAACAGTAGCCACTAGAGTGTTAACAAGATTTTTCTATTTTTAGCTCCTGTGACCTAGTTTTTCATCCGAGATGTCCCATGTTCGATATATTCCCAGCAATGACCTAGACAAGTTTCCTGACCAAGTTTGATGACAATTGAGTCAAAATTGTGACCACTAGAGTGTTAACAAGGTTTTTCTATTTTTAGCTCCTGTGACCTAGTTTTTCATCCGAGATGACCCATGTTCGAACTCATCGGAGTTATTACCTAGACAAGCATCTTGATCAAGTTTGATGATGATTGATGCAAAAATGTGACCGCTAAAGTGTTAACAAGGTTTTCTATTTTTAGCTCCGGTGACCTACTTTTTCATCCGAGATGACCCATGTTCGAACTCATCCAAGCTATCAACTAGATAAGCATCCTGACCAAGTTTGATGATGATTGATGCAAAAATGTGACCGCTAGAGTGTTAACAAGGTTTTTCTATTTTATAGCTCCGGTGACCTAGTTTTTCATCCGAGATGACCCATATTCGAACTCATCCAAGCTATTATCTAAACAAGAATCCTGACAAAGTTTGATGATGATTGGGTCAAAAATGTGACCACTAGAGTGGTCACAAGGTTTTTCTATTTATAGCTCCTGTGACCTACTTTTTCATCCGAGATGACCCATGTTCGAACTCATCCGAGCTATCACCTAGACAAACATCCTGACCAAGTTTGATGATGATTGGGTCAAAAATGTGACCTCTAGAGTGTTCACAAGGTTTTTCTATTTTTAGCTCTTGTGACCTAGTTTTTCATCTGAGATGACCCATGTTCGAACTCATCCGAGCTTTCAACTAGATAAGCATCCTGACCAAGTTTGATGATGATTGAGGCAAAAATGTGACCGCTAGAGTGTTCACAAGCAATTGTGGACGGCCGGACGGACGACGGACGACGGACATTCATCGATCCTAAAAGCTCACCCTGAGCAAGCTCAGGTGAGCTAAAAAGGATATATTTGAAACAGACTATAGTAAATAGAGTTTTATGAAGACTAAGCATTACTAATGTACTACAAAAAAGTGAGATCAAACATAAAGGTCAACATGACCTCAATAACAGTTCACTCTTCTTTCTTCACATCAGAGATTTCCACACTGGACCATAAAGTGACTGGCATCTTTACAACTCTGCTGATAACTGTAATAAATAAAACAAAATATAACATTTTTTATAAATCTTTACCTTACATTATATCCAGCTTCAATTTTGAAAATTGTATATTTTCATATAAGGGGATATCAACAAGATGAAAATTAGAAGTTGTTAAGCCAGCAGTATAGAGCCAGGTCAGACTGCACAGGTATGCACACTGGCCTGGCTATATACTGCTGGCATTAAGGCTTGTAACTCACATTGGCATGACTATATACTGATGAAATAAAGGCTTGTCACTCACACTGGCCTGGCTATATACTGATGACATTAAGGCTTGTCACTCACTCACACTGGCCTGGCTATATACTGCTGACATTAAGGCTTGTCACTCACACTGGCCTGGCTATATACTGTTGACATTAAGGTTTGTCACTCACACTGGCATGACTATATACTGCTGACATTAAGGCTTGTCACTCACACTGGCCTGGCTATATACTGCTGACATTAAGGCTTGTCACTCACACTGGCATGGCTATATACTGTTGACATAAAGGCTTGTCACTCACACTGGCCTGGCTATATACTGCAGGCATTAAGGCTTGTCACTCACACTGGCATGACTATATACTGCTGACATTAATGTTTGTCACTCACACTGGCCTGGCTATATACTGTTGACATTAAGGCTTGTCACTCACACTGGCATGACTATATACTGCTGACATTAAGGCTTGTCACTCAAACTGGCATGGCTATATACTGTTGACATTAAGGCTTGTCACTCACATTGGCATGGCTATATACTGTTGACATTAATGTTTGTCACTCACACTGCATGACTATATACTGATGACATTAATGTTTGTCACTCACACTGGCATGACTATATACTGTTGACATTAAGGCTTGACACTCACACTGGCCAGGCTATATACTGCTGACATTTAGGCTTGTCACTCACACTGGCATGGCTATATACTGTTGACATTAAAGGCTTGTCACTCACACTGGCCTGGCTATATACTGCTGACATTAAGGCTTGTCACTCACACTGGCCTGGCTATATTTACTGCTGACATTAAGGCTTGTCACTCAAACTGGCATGGCTATATACTGTTGACATTAATGTTTGTCACTCACACTGGCATGACTATATACTGCTGACATTAAGGCTTGTCACTCACACTGGCCTGGCTATATACTGCTGACATTATGGCTTGTCACTCACACTGGCATGGCTATATACTGTTGACATAAAGGCTTGTCACTCACACTGGCCTGGCTATATACTGCAGGCATTAAGGCTTGTCACTCACACTGGCATAACTATATACTGCTGACATTAAGGCTTGTCACTCACACTGGACTGGCATGTCTATATACTGATGACATTAAGGCTTGTCACTCACATTGGCATGACTATATACTGATGACATTAATGCTTGTCACTCACACTGGCCTGGCTATATACTGCTGACATTAATGTTTGTCACTCACACTGGCCTGGCTATATACTGTTGACATTAAGGCTTGTCACTCACACTGGCATGACTATATACTGCTGACATTAAGGCTTGTCACTCAAACTGGCATGGCTATTACTGTTGACATTAAGGCTTGTCACTCACATTGGCATGGCTATATACTGTTGACATTAATGTTTGTCACTCACACTGGCATGACTATATACTGATGACATTAATGTTTGTCACTCACACTGGCATGACTATATACTGTTTGACATTAAGGCTTGACACTCACACTGGCCAGGCTATATACTGCTGACATTTAGGCTTGTCACTCACACTGGCATGGCTATATACTGTTGACATAAAGGCTTGTCACTCACCACACTGGCCTGGCTATATACTGCTGACATTAAGGCTTGTCACTCACACTGGCCTGGCTATATACTGCTGACATTAAGGCTTGTCACTCATCCTGATATGACTATATACTGCTGACATTAATGTTTGTCACTCACACTGGCATGACTATATACTGCTGACAATAATCTTTGTCACTCACACTGGCCTGGCTATATACTGATTAACATTAATGCTTGTCACTCACACTGGCCTGGCTATTTACTGCTGACATTAAGGCTTGTCACTCACACTGGCCTGGCTATATACTGCTGACATTAATGTTTGTCACTAACACTGACATGACTATATACTGATGACATAAAGGCTTGTCACTCACACTGTCCTGACTATATACTGATGACATTAATGTTTGTCACTCACACTGGCCTGGCTATATACTGGTGACATTAATGTTTGTCACTCACACTGGCCTGGCTATATACTGGTGACATTAATGTTTGTCACTCACACTGGCATGGCTATATATACTGTTGACATTAATGTTTGTCACTCACACTGGCATGACTATATACTGCTGACATTAATGTTTGTCACTCACACTGGCCTAGCTATATACTGCTGACATTAAGGCTTGTCACTCACACCGGCCTGGCTATATACTGTTGACATTAAGGTTGTCACTCACATTGGCATGACTATATACTGCTGGCATTAAGGCTTGTCACTCACACTGGCCTGGCTATATATACTGTTGACATTAAGGCTTGTCACTCACATTGGCATGGCTATATACTGTTTGACATTAATGTTTGTCACTCACACTGGCCTGGCTATATACTGGTGACATTAGGGCTTGTCACTCACACTGGCATGGCTATATACTGATGACATTAAGGCTTGTCACTCACACTGGCCTGGCTATATACTGGTGACATTAGGGCTTGTCACTCACATTGCAATGACTATATACTGCTGGCATTAAGGCTTGTCACTCACACTGGCCTGGCTATATACTGGTGACATTAGGGCTTGTCACTCACATTGGCATGGCTATATACTGTTGACATTAATGTTTGTCACTCACACTGGCCTGGCTATATACTGTTGACAATAAGGCTTGTCACTCACACTGGCCTGGCTATATACTGGTGACATTAATGTTTTGTCACTCACACTGGCATGGCTATATACTGTTGACATTAATGTTTGTCACTCACACTGGCATGACTATATACTGCTGACATTAAGGCTTGTCACTCACATTGGCATGACTATATACTGCTGGCATTAAGGCTTGTCACTCACACTGGCCTGGCTATATACTGTTGACATTAAGGCTTGTCACTCACATTGGCATGGCTATATACTGTTGACATTAATGTTTGTCACTCACACTGGCCTGGCTATATACTGGTGACATTAGGGCTTGTCACTCACACTGGCATGGCTATATACTGATGACATTAAGGCTTGTCACTCACACTGGCCTGGCTATATACTGGTGACATTAGGGCTTGTCACTCACATTGCAATGACTATATACTGCTGGCATTAAGGCTTGTCACTCACACTGGCCTGGCTATATACTGGTGACATTAGGGCTTGTCACACTCACATTGCAATGACTATATACTGCTGGCATTAAGGCTTGTCACTCACACTGGCATGGCTTTATACTGTTGACATTAAGGCTTGTCACTCACATTGGCATGGCTATATACTGTTGACATTAATGTTTGTCACTCACACTGGCCTGGCTTTATACTGTTGACATTAAGGCTTGTCACTCACACTGGCCTGGCTATATACTGGTGACATTAATGTTTGTCACTCACACTGGCATGGCTATATACTGTTGACATTAATGTTTGTCACTCACACTGGCATGACTATATACTGCTGACATTAATGTGTGTCACTCACACTGGCATGGCTATATACTGATGACATGAAGGCTTGTCACTCACACTGGCCTGGCTATATACTGATGACATTAACGCTTGTCACTCACACTGGCATGTCTATATTATGATGACATTAAGGCTTGTCACTCACACTGGCATGGCTATATACGGATGACATTAAGGCTTGTCACTCACACTGTCCTGACTATATACTGATGACATTAATGTTTGTCACTCACACTGGCCTGGCTATATACTGCTGATATTAATGTTTGTCACTCACACTGGCACGGCTATATACTGTTGACATTAAGGCTTGTCACACACACTGGCATGGCTATATACTGATGACATTAATGCTTGTCACTCACACTGGCACGACTATATACTGATGACATTAAGGCTTGTCACTCACACTGGCATGGCTATATACTGATGACATTAAGGCTTGTCACTCACACTGGCATGGCTATATACTGATGACATTAAGGCTTGTCACTCACACTGGCATGGCTATATACTGCTGACATTAATGTTTGTTACTCACACTGGCCTGGCTATATACTGATGACATTAAGGCTTGTCACTCACACTGGCATGGCTATATACTGGTGACATTAATGTTTGTTACTCACACTGGCATGGCTATATACTGGTGACATTAAGGCTTGTCACTCCACACTGTCCTGACTATATACTGCTGACATTAAGGCTTGTCACTCACACTGGCCTGGCTATATACTGCAGGCATTAAGGCTTGTCACTCACACTGGCATGACTATATACTGATGACATAAAGGCTTGTCACTCACACTGGCATGACTATATACTGCCTGACATTAATGTTTGTCACTCACACTGGCATGACTATATACTGATGACATTAAGGCTTGTCACTCACACTGGCATGGCTATATACTGATGACATTAAGGCTTGTCACTCACACTGGCATGACTATATACTGATGACATTAAGGCTTGTCACTCACACTTGCCTGACTATATACTGATGACATTAAGGCTTGTCACTCACACTGGCCTGGCTATATACTGATGACATTAAAGTTTGTCACTCACACTGGCATGACTATATACTGATGACATTAAGGCTTGTCACTCACACTGGCCTGGCTATATACTGCTGGCATTAAGGCTTGTCACTCACACTGGCCTGACTATATACTGATGACATTAAGGCTTGTCACTCACACTGGCCTGGCTATATACTGATGACATTAAAGTTTGTCACTCACACTGGCCTGGCTATATACTGCTGGCATTAAGGCTTGTCACTCACACTGGCATAACTATATACTGATGACATTAAGGCTTGTCACTCATACTGGCCTGGCTATATACTGATGACATTAATGTTTGTCACTCACACACTTGGGGTAAAATTTTAACAATTTTGGTAGAGGACCTGTAGATGATATAAACCAAATAACAAAGCTCTAAGCCTTGTAGGGTTTTACTTTCTGAAAACCGAACACCTGTGGGACTAGCCAAAAAGTTCGGAATTCTGAAGTTTCCGGAATTCAGAAGTTCAGAATTATCTGAACAAGTAAACTTATTATACATCAACTGTTTCATAGTAAGACATGATGAAAAATATATGAAGCTGATTAAATTAATAAAATATTTTTTTGAATTTCATTATCACCTATTACTGAATATGCTGATACAATAGCATAATGTTAATTATCACAATTTATTCTTTAGTTTATTTCATATACATGTAGTAGCTGCTATTTACCTGTAATTTTTTCATTTCATCACATTATTTTTCTCAAATTCTTAATTTTCACACTGTAAGCAAGTGTTTGTTGTAATTCTAATAAGTGTCAAGATAAATGGGTACTGGAAATTGGAAGATACTGACATTTTGAAGGTTTTTCAATAACAAGTATAATATTCCTTTACACCTTTTATAATTTCCGGATTTTGGAAGTAAATTTTAATTGATATAACCGAAATTTTACCAGAAAATCGTTCGGAATTCAGAATTTAGAAGTTCCATTATTCAGAGGTTATAATTACATAGAAAACAGAAGGAGAAATTTCGGGACCCTGAAAAATGTTCGGATTTCAAAACTTTCCGGATTTTAGAAGTTCCGGAATTCAGAAGTTACACTGTATCTTCAGTCAAGAAAATGTGTTAAGTTTTTACTATATGTGCTGTACATAATGAAAATCAATGACCCCCCACCCCCGGGCGGTGCCAATTTTAACCTTAGGGCTATAATTTGAACAATCTTGGTAAAGGTCCACTATATAATGTTTGAAGTTTCATGCCAAATATCTAACCTCGAGACTTTGTCCATTCAGAGAAGATTTTTTAAGGTTTTAATACTATATACATATAAGGAAAACCTATGACACCCCCACCCCTGGGGCTTGGCCGATTTTGACTCTAGGGCTATAATTTGAACAACCTTGGTAGAGGTCTGAATAACAATGCCTTTTGTAAAATATCTAAGTTTTAGGCCTTGTTGCCAGGTCTTAAGAAGAAAATTTTTTAAACTTTTTTTTATAATTTCTTTACAGTCGTCACACACACACACCCACGCATGCATACACGCACCCACACACAGGCAAATTTCTATATGCCACCACATGGCAGACACTTAAAACACTTACTGGATGTGTTGTCCTGTCATAATTTATTAAAATAAAGTGACACTTACTGGATGCTGTCCCTGTTACAGCACTACTTGCTCCATCAACAACAGTCTGGTACCTTGAACCTTCCATGTCTGTCTTACTACTAGCATCATCTTTAGTTTCAGCTGACTGGTTTGTGAATGGAAACAATAAAACACTACTTCCTTTGTCAATCAAACCATATGTCGCATGACCTGCTGTCTTTACTGTTGAATATGTACCTTTAACAAGAGCGATCAGTGATCACATGTGCCACCTCATGATGGCCAATTTCATGTTGGGACAAGTTTTGTGAAAGACGGACAGTGCACAACTAGACTTGGTACTGATCATTCCTGTAAAGTTTGGATGAAATTGCACCAGTAGTTTATGAGGAGAAGTCCGGACAAGCTTTTGTGTATCTGGCAACACACAGAAAAAAACACCTTTTTATCAAAGGGCTATAACTCGGCCAAAAATCATTCAACCGGAAAACCCGTGCAATATGCACAAGGACTTGAGCTACAGATCAATCCTGTAAAGTTTCATTGAAATTGCATTAGTGGTATAAGAGAAGTAGTCCGGACAAACTTTAAAAATAAAAATTATTAAAGGGCCATAACTCATAAATCATTGAACCGGAAAATGCTGACAATATGCACAACTAGACAACTGATCATTCCTGTAAAGTTTGGATGAAATTGCACCAGTAGTTTATGAGGAGTAGTCCGGACAAGTTTTGTGAAGGACGGACAGACGGACATTCTCACAGGACAGTAATTATGTGGCTACTCTATTGTTCTCTCTATTGTTCTTTTAGCCACACAAAAGAAAATAGCCACAATAAAGCATTACGGAATGAATGACATAAAAGAGAAAGAACAGTTACCTATTGTCCCTCTAGCCACATAATTACTGTCCTGTGAGTGCGGACAGATAGACAGAGGGACAGACAGACAGATGACGGAGAAGTGATCCCTATATGTCGCCACTACTCCGTAGAGGCGACACAAAAATGATATACAATTATTTGTAATTGTTATTTTGTTGAGTTTTTAGTCACACTAACAATTGACTAAATTCAAGTTAAACCAGGACAACTTATGCTTCACTGGTGAAGGAAGGCATCAGGTGGCTTATTTCAGGCACAAACAGGTACCTATATGAATTAGACACAATTAAGCAGGACCTTATCTAGACACAAATATGCACTTAAACTAGACACAATCAGGCACCTGCATGAACTAGACACATCTAGACACAATCAGGCACCTGCATGAACTAGACACTAAAGGTACAAAGAAAAAAAGACAGGCACCCAAACTAGGCACAAACAGGCACCTAAACTAGACACAAACAGGCACCTTTCCTAGACACAAGCAGGGACCTTAACTAGACACAAACAGGCACCTTTCCTAGACACAAGCAGGGACCTTAACTAGACACAAACAGGCACCTTAACTAGACATAAGAAGGCACATAAGCAACATACAAATAGGCACCCAAAGTAGACAAAAGCAGGATCCTTTACTAGACACAAACAGACACCTGAACTTGACACAATCAGGCACCTGCCTAAACTAGAAACTAAAGGTACATAGACACCCAAACTAGACACAATCAGGCACCTGAACTAGACACAAACAGGCCCCTGAGCAAGGCACAGATAGGCACATGGATAAACAGGCTCCTGGACTAGACACAAACAGGCACTTGAACTAGACACAAACAGACACCTGGACTAGACACAAACAGGCACCTGAACTAGACTCTTACAGGCACTTGAACTAGACACAAACAGGCACCTGAACTAGACACAAACAGGCACCTGAGCTAGGCACAGATAGGCACATGGATAAACAGGCACCTGAACTAGACACAAACAGGCACATGAACTAGACACAAACAGGTTCCTGAACTAGACACAAACAAGCACCTGAACCCTGAACTAGACACAAACAAGCACTTAAACTACACACAAACAGGCACCTGAACTAGACACGAACAGGCACATGAACTAGACTCAAACAAGCACCTGAACTAGACACAAACAAGCCCCTGGACTAGACACAAGTAGGCATCTGAACTAGGCACAAACATGCACCCAAAGTAGACACCAACAGGTACCTGCATAAACAAGACACAAGCAGGTACCTGGCCTATAAGTACTTAAGTTCTATTAAGATAGGTCATTTAATATAAAAATAATTCAGTAATACATCCTTTACAAACATTTTAAACTTATGTCAACTTATCAGTTCTTCAGGGAATTTACTAACTTTTAAACTAATAAATTATGGAATAGTCATGGTAATGTTGTTTAAAGGAAACAAATTAGATAATGAAAACAAGTCAAGAAAAGAAAACAAGTTAAGTTATATAATATTTGAAAAAAAAAAACTTACTACTGGCTGCCCTTGTAATTACATCACTAGTCATGTTGCACGCTGACAGTAAGGCTGATGAGGTACCTTCAATAACATATTAATATTATAACATAATTACTATAACAAGAGCCACCACTGGGTGGGGGCAACGCTTGACTTTTTTTACTTTTTCTAGTTTGATATACATGAAGGTCCTGACCTTAAAGATCTTGTGTCTTAATATAGAGATAATCCCTTTATAAATAACAAATTATAGCCAGTTACAGAATAAAATAAAAGAATTTCATTTATTTGACCTTGACAGTCAAGGTCAATTTAAGGTCAACCTCCCATCTAAATCATTCAATATGTTTGTTTGGTAGGATGTCTTGTTTTGTCCAAGTTTAAATCAAATCTGCATATTAATAACAAAATAATGACAATTTAACCAAAATTCAATAATTTGACCTTGACGGTCAAGGTCATTTAAAGGTCAAGGTCAGTTCATCTTTTTAGAAAGTCTTGTCCAAAATGTTGTTTTGTCAAAGTATGAAGATAATCCATTCATAAATTATCAAGTTACAGTCAATTATAGAAAAAAATCAGTGAAAATTCAATAATTTAACCTTCAAGGTGATGAAAAAGCCAAGGTTAATTTGAGTTTGATATACATGGAAGTTTTATCCTAATAAATGTTATAATGGGAAGTCAATCCATTCAAAAATAAAAGTAAAAAAAATTAAAGTTTTTGCCAGCTACAGCAAAAAAAATATGAAACTTTCAATAACTTGACACTCAAGGTCAAGGTCATTTATGAGTGGAGGTCAATGTCTGTCTGATTAACTTGATAGTCTATCCTATAATAATAATAATAATAATAATAATAATAATAATAATAATAATATCTTTATTTAAAGAAGGTTACACATTAAGAACATACAATAACAATCATATATCTTATTTCCAATGTGGCCTTCTGTAATAGAAAACAACAACAACAACAACAGGATATGCATAGGTAGAAAAATGAATGTATAATATGTAATTTTTAGAATAATACAACTCATATACTTTCGACAGACACTCAACAATTTGTTTAAACATATATGTATATTGCATCATTCGTTCGTTCGTTCATATATTTATTCATTCATTCATTCACTCATATGAACATTAAGATATGCTTTGTATTTTTCTTTAAAACATTTAAGGTTATTAACATTATGAATATTTAAAGGTATATTGTTCCAAATGTTCATGCCATAATAAGAAAATGTGTCTTTAATATAATTTAATCCTAAAAGATTATTATGTCCAAGTTTGAGGACAATCCATTCAAAAATAAAGTTATAACTAATAGCAAAAATCAGCAAAAAAAACAAGCAAAATTTAGAGATTGACCTTGAAGGGCAAGGTCATTTATGAATGAAGGTCAAGGTTAGTCTGGTCTGTTTGAAGGTATTGTACAAAGGGTTGTTGTGGCCAAGTATGAAGACAATACATCGAGAACTGAAAAAAATTTGATCAAGGTACAGCAACTGTAACAGTACCTATGTATTTTTAACTTCTGGAAAAAAATGAGCTAAAAGTGACATAGAGGATAATAACTGCTACACCCAGCAGAATTATTTCTATTTTTAGTGGTTTCAGACAACTTTAAAATGCTATAATGCAATTCATATAAATATAATCTATAAGCTATGTATCATGCAATTTCAAACAAGAAGATTTTATTATCTATACAGTCATATATTTTCTTTTTCATTTTCATCTATATTAAATAAGTGACCATGAGATTTTATTTTAGTCTTTACACATACCTGTAACATTTGATTGATTAATATTGTGTTAAGGCATTAGGGAAAGCAACATTCTTAATGTCTAAGCTTTAGACTTCAGAGTATCTGACAAAACAGATTTTTTAGTTCTTTATTGTGAAAATTTATCAAAGCTCTAATGTGGCCTACTTATCAATTCCTTACTAAGATCATTTGAATATTAACGATTCATTAATTCTGCCAGACACGGACAAAGTAATTTTATCAACCTACACATAGTTTTACTTGAATATGCATCTTTTTTGTTTGTAATTTTTTGTTTGGTTTTATGGCACACAAACACAGTTCAGGTTATATGGCGCAGAAAGAGAAATGCATATTTCACAATGTTCTTACCTCCATTTACAACTGATTTATTATCTGAATCCTCTATAACAGTTTTGCTACTTGTATCTTCTGCAACATGGATATTGTTTGTAGATGGTGCTAGCCATACTGCCCCACTGACAGCACTCCCTATAAGAATGCCTGTCTTAGTAGAAATTCCTAAAACACCAGCTGATTGCATTGCTGCAACAAAACCTTAAATTATAAAAAAAAACATTATAAAACAAATCAATTCAGGTATTCAACAATATCAAAAGTTATAAAATAAATCATTTTAAGTACATGTAATAAATAGATCAATTTGATATACAATGTACACTTAACGGCTTTTCTAACTCCACATTTTCATCTTTTATTATCTTTTTTATTTAAAGTATTAATTTTATCAATTTTTGTCTACCGTCATAAAACGGGTTGATAAATATTTTGGCATGTATAAAATTGAGCGCAAACCAGTCTAACTATCTGTTATGCACGTGCATTCTGCAGGGCTACAGATAACATTTTATATATATTGGGTGATTACCCCTTGTTTTGTGATCTATTGGTTTTTTTTCTATTTTCTTAGAGTTATTTGTGTATTTTTTACCCTATCCTCTCTAACCAATTTGGGCTTTAAAGCACAAATTCATGTATTTTACCCAAAATTTCTGACCTTCATTGTAGACTGTTGTAGGTTTTGTATGGTAATAAAAAAGCTACTTGCTACTATGCTTCATGGTTTATTGGCCTAGGAGATTTCCAAGCTGCCTGATATAATAATTTAAAGGTTAAAACAGTCTGAAACAGTATGATCTGCCTGATGTATGACGTTAAGTATAACTGACGTTTTTACCCACCAGTTCCATGTCTTACCCTTAGTTATTATTTCTATTGCGTTTTTTGACATTTTAATTTGGTTATTACGCAAATACGCACATTATCTGCAGCCCTGCATTTTGTATGTTGTGATTACAAAAGTTGTACACCTACAAAATTGATAAAAATTTGCTTTATATTGACTTTCAAGTCAAGAAATCATAAAATTATTGAAATTTATTAAACAATGTGGCGATTGACACTGAGAAGAAAGAGTATGTGCAGTTGGGATGGTCCAAAGTGGGGTTTCTAATAGACAGGGCTAGAAAATGCTCTTATTAGGATGTAGAATGCAATTCCACAGGGTTATATCTCTTAATACAATGCGTTCCAGATCTGCAGTCATCAGAGTTCAGGGCGGACACAACATATATTAAGGTTATAGAAATGTGACATTTGATTTTACAGGTATTGCTGGTAAAAACATGTGGTTAATCGATATTTAACTTGATCGTTATTATTTTAATGTTTTTTATAAATGACATGATGAATTAAAATTGTGTAAAACTAGAACTCTGCGAGTCGGATGTGTCGCCTTGTGAACAATATAGTTTAGGAGAAATGGCCAGGAAAAAAATGAAATATTAAAACTAACAAACGTCAATAACTCAAAATATAATAAGTGCAGAGCAACAGTTTCTATGTACTGCACTTCTTATCAAGATCTATCATTCTATGAGGTTTCAAGTCAATATCTTTTATAAGTTATGAGAAATAGCCTGGACAAAAATAAAGTATGAAAATTAATAAAGGGTAATAACTCACAAATAAGAAGTGCAGAATACCAGTTCTTAAACACTGCACTTTTTCTTAATGAGATCTATCATCCTATGAAGTTTCATCTCCATAGCTTTCATACTTGAGGAGAAATGACCGGGACAAAGTATGAAAATTAACAAAGGGCAATAACTCAAAAAATAAGAAATGCAGAGTACTGGTTCTTGTGCACTGCACTTCTTCTTAATGAGATCTATTATCCTATGAAGTTTCAAGTCCATAGCTTTGACACTTTCGGAGAAATGGCCCGGACAAAAATAAAGTATGAAAATTAAGAAAGGGCAATAACTCCAAAAATAAAAAATGCAAAGTAACACTTCTTATGCACTGCACTTCTTCTTAATGAGATCTATCATCCTATGAAGTTTTAAGTCCATAGCTTTTATACTTTAGGAGAAATGGCCCGGACAAAAAAAAAAGAAAATTAACAAAGGGCAATAACTCAAAAATAAGAAATGCAGAGTACCGGTTCTTGTGCACTGCACTTCTTCTTAATGAGATCTATCATCCTATGAAGTTTCAAGTCCATAGCTTTTATAGTTGAAGAGAAATGGCCCGGACAAAATTAAAGTATGAAAATTAACAAAGGGCAATAACTAAAAAATTAAGAAGTGCAGAGTACCAGTCCTTGTGCACTGCACTTTGGGTTATTGAAAGAAGCTTGCATACCAAGTTTAAAGTCAATCAGACTTAAAGTGACTGAGTTATGCTCCGGACAAGCTTTAGTGACAAAAGTAATCCCTATATGTCACCTTTTCAAGGCGACACAAAAGGTAAAATTATTGTAAAATTTTATTTTTTTAAAAAGATATTTAAGCCAAAACACACGTGTGGAGTTAGAAAAGCCGTTAAGTATATATTAAGTAATAACTAAAACGATTAATTAATTAAATCTTATATAAATAACAATCTGATGACAAAAATACAACTTTTGCTTAATTACAACTGTCACAACAAGTTATATATCTAACGCAGATAACATTGAATTTTTTCAAAGAAGTTTTCACTTTAATAAAAAAATATATAAAAAAATTTCATTTTCAAATTATAAAATAGAGTAATATACTACACAACATTAAAAAATAATAATCTGCCACATATAACACGGCACTAACATCCTTTCATTGTTTAAAGTGCATAGGTCTACAATGGGCACATTTTCTGTAAGTTATAATTTCAAATATTGATGTAAACAACAAAAAGGTAGTCGATGGCCAGTTTTGAGTGATTTAGAACACATATTTATATGATGAATAACAATATTTTGCTCCAGAACATTCTATTTTTTGCTATATGTAATATCTGGTCAGAATCTCACACTTGCCAACAACTTCCATGTATAATTTTTTTCATTGTTTGGTGTTTGTCTAATACTTAAACTAAATCAAGGCAATGCCATAAAATTTCATCACAACATTGTAAATGAGTCACTGTATACATGTATTACAAATACATGTGTAATTTAATTTTAACTTCAAGCTATTCTAAGTCACTGATATGCATGCATGCATATTGGTATAACAGTCAAGGAGGCTCTATACCTGGTAGCTTTTATTTTTTTTACATATTGTATAATCCCTTAATTATTAGATACACATCAGATGGACTGATCCAAATGGAGAGCAAAAATCCATCAGGTTTAGAGTTAAAATCAGAGCATTGTCAAATGTCTAAGAAAATTTCTAGAATACAACAAAGACATACTAGTGGCTGGTACTCCTCCACCATTTGCTACAGCTACCATGGACATCAACTTGGCTGCTACAGAGCCCGAACCAATTCCACCTGCTTTAAATCCTATGGTAGATATAACCAAAGGGGCTCCTACATATACAGATGGTACTGCCACAGCTGATGCTATACCAATTTTTTTCCATGGTATATTTTCAAGCGTTTCTGGTGTTCCTATGCATGAACCTATTTTCTTCAAAGGTATTTTTGATACAGCTTGGTTTATTTGCTCTAGTGTTGACATATTTGTCTGAAATAAATCAAATATTGCTTAGCCTTTAAAGGAACTCCACTGAGGTTTGTCAGGCAATAATGGTGTCCCCAATAAAATGTACACAAATTTCTACACAAATCACAATATTATAACTAAAATAACAATGATTTACCTTTAACAACAATTATGCTAGAAAATGCATTTTTTACATGAGCTTTTGATGCAGAAATGAAAGTTGGATTTCCCAGACATGTACAGATGTTACCCACAATCAATCGGGTATGACTTAAATACGCAATGGAGTTTTTCGGGGAAGAGGGGGGGGTGGGCGGAGGGGGCAAGGGAGTAAACGGCCAAATGTCATCATATAAAGTTAAAGACCCCTTTAATGAAACCATTATTATGAAGTGTGTCAACACGTATATTGTGTTTCTTTTACAAACGTCTAATTTTTAGGGGAAGGATTTATTTTGAAAAAACACAATGTTTTATTAGACAGTATTAGTTAAAATATCCTTTATTAATGGTTTAGACAGTCCAAGAATACAATTATAATAAAAAAATCTCAAGAATTTTTAATACATGTTTGTCAATATACAATTTTTAGACAATGTGTTTCAAGATAACAACAAGAACGTGTTTGTTAAACACAAATGCCCCCGGCTCAGATTCTTGTCAGTAGCAATATTTCAAAAAATGTTTACCCACTCACTCAGTTATGGACAGAAAATTTGCCAAAAAATTGTAAACACAAGTTATATAGCTTGACAAAGTCATGGCATTTTGTAATTGTGAAAAATATAAGCTCTGACTTGTGAAGTTGAAAAACATTCAACTTCATGCAAGTTATCTTCCTACCAAATATGAAATACATCTGTCAATAAATAAAGGCTGTATGGGCAAAAGTGCAAAAATCTATTTTTAGCACTGCTGACCTTGACCAACTGACCCCTTAATCCATCCAAAGGAAGAATACCATACAAGTTATCTTCCTACCAAATATGAAATACATCTGTCAATAAATAAAAGCTGTATGGGCAAAAGTGTAAAAATCTATTTTTAGCACAAGTGACTTTGAGACCCACTGATCCCTACCCCAATCTAAAGGATGAATACCATGCAAGTTATCTTCCTACCAAATATAAAATTTATCTGTCACTTAATAAAGACTGTATGAGCAAATGTGTAAAAATCTATTTTTAGCACTGGTGACCTTGACCCAACTGACCACTAACTCCATCAAAGTTTATGTTTCTATCAATTATAAATAACATCTGTCTATAGAATAAGGTCAATACACCTGTAGATAATGTAGAAATCTATTTTTAACATTGGTGACCTTGACATTGGTAACATTGACCTTGACCCAAATGACCCCTTACTACACCCAAAGAAGGAGGACCTCCCTTGGCATGTTTGTATTAAACTAAGACATCAACTAAAAAATAAAGGCTGTATGAGCAAAAATGCTTGACCTTGACCCTAGAGACCGCTTACTCCACAAAAAATTAGAGGACCATCTAAATGTGAAAGTTATCATTAACCCTTTACCTCATATATACGCGAAACAACACACTTTTGACCCCCCCCCCTGCCTATTTAAGGCCTGAAATAGCGAAAAAATGTCCTATTGGGGCCCCAAACACATGTTTTTGTTTGAGAAATGTTGCTAAAAAAAGTGAGCATTATTTCGGCGCCACCCCCCATCCAAAAGATACATCAGGGGGTTGCCAGAAGGGGGGTGTGCCCCCTTCTGTTTGGGGGGTTTGAAGGGGGGCGGAGTCCCCCTCATCGCCAAGAAAATTTTGGACTTGTGAGAGGCTTAAAATGACCCCAGGCCGATCATAAGATCATAAGGTAACGTGTAACCAACGCTGAAGCCGAGAAGTTGCAGCACTTTGAAATAAATTTTGATGGAAAAAATCGAGGCAAAATAGTGATTTTTGGCAATTTTGAGATGTCCCCTCGTTGCCATGGTAACAGGAAATTTAAGACTGAGCATGTCGTTACAAAGGCAATGGTCCAGTTAACATATATGCGAAGTTTGATTAGTATTGAAGCATTTTTCATAGTTTCATAGCATTTTGAACTTGTAAGAAGGAGGCTTTTCAGTGAAAACGGCCATTTTTCACAATATGCTCATGAGGGAAAGGGTTAAAGAAATTAAGCAATTAGGAGAAATTTAAGATAAATCCAACTTGCCGAAATATTTTAAAGGTTAACCAGACAAGGCCCTATTTTCAAAGAAAAAAAAGGGAAATAGCTGCATGGAAATATGGATGACACAGTTATATAACTAGGCAATATCATGTACTTTGTATTGATAAGTAAGTGTGGAAATTATAAAGCAATTAGTATAGATAGAACTTAAGATATTTCCAACTTGCCGTTTTAGGACTAAGGTTAACCGATTATTCATTTTCTAAGTGCTGAAAAGGGCAATAACTTAGTAAATATGAAAGCCAGAGTTATGTCACTTGCCCAGGTCATGTACTTTGTATTGATTAGTAAGTGTGTAAACTTAGAAGCCATTGGTACAGGTAGAACTTAAGAAAAATCCAACTTGCCCTTCTGGGTTAACCTTGTACGGACAGACGGACGGACAGTCTTACCAGAGCTAAATTATGGGTTTTTTTTTGTTATTTCTTTTGTTCTTTTTAACCCCACAATGCAGAAAATAACCCCACAAGAGAAACGGAATGAATGACATCAAAGACATAAATTGTTATGGGAACAATAGACCAAACCCCATAATGTAGCTCTGGTTTGTACGGACGGACGGACGGACGGACGGTTCAATTACTATATGCCCTGGGGCATAATAACAATAAGTAATAAAAATTAAGTTGGAGGAAATAATTACACACTTTGCATAATATGAGTTTAACATTTTGATAATTAAAATAGGTAACAATTTGTACCATGTTAACAAAATGTAAATGATAAGCACTTAACTAAATTACATTACAGAATGTAATGTTTAATGTGTAACAATTTCTTCGAGCTGTATCTCTGGCTCTGGATAGATATTTGAATGTTTTAATAATAATAATTAATTTTCCTTGGGCAGCCTGCCTAATAATAATAATAATAATAATAAATTTTCCTCGGGCAGCCTGCCTATTGATTGGAGACAAATGATTCTACAAATGATTGGTAATATTACATAATCAAACATACGGTAAGTTATCTAAGTACATGAACATGAAAACATTCATAATTATACTTCATTATTATTTCCTGTCAGTAACGTAGAGCTTCGTAATCTATTCAGATAAATATACTATATGTCTCTGTCTCCAGACCACACTCACTGATAATAAAAACTTCTACGACCCAGACTGCTATCTTATACTACCTACTTCCTTTCTCCGCAATTACATTCTGATCCTTTTGTTTTTTTAATTGCGTTTATTTAAGGTTGCCGCCGGAAAGCCCATATGGGCGACCGAACACTCAAGTCGGGCCATCCTAGAGCGTCCCGCCGAGATTTTTTCCAGCTTTATTGGTGGAGGAAGACCCCAGGTGCCCCTCCGTGCATTATTTCAGGCACGAGCGGGCACCTGGGTAGAACCACCGACCTTCCGTAAGCCAGCTGGATGGCTTCCTCACACGAAAGATTTCGACCCGAGTGAGGATCGAACCTACAGCGGTGAGGGACCTGTGATCTCAAGTCAGCGACCTTAACCACTCGGCCACGGAGGCCCCCACAATGATCTTCTTGCTCTATTGTTCACTATTATATACAACCTACCTTACAAGCTTAATGCTGATGGTCCAAATGGCATGGGTCATTCCATTTAAATTGGATCAATTCATTTTCTAATTAAAGTTACACATAAGGGGTGTTTAATTAAACGGTTAAATGTTTTTAACCGTTTAATTAAGTATATACTTTTATAATTTCTATTTAAATATTATTATCGCATGGTTTGGAACTTTTCTTTTGCTCTTCCTTAAACCCATTAATTTATACTCAGTACACTTTCAATGAGCATTTGAAAACTGTATTGATCTATAGCAGTACAGTTTTTTCATTGATTCATATAGGAAACTAGAAATGTGTCATCATGCCAAATTTGTTTGCGCAAATAATTTTTTTCATTCTAAGTTCAAAGCCCTTAAAACTTTTCAATGTTAACACAGTTTTTTTTATACAATGTTCAAGGCACTGAAATTATTCAGTCTTAACCTTTTGAAAATAGCATATTGCATATTTGTAGCCAAAATAATGGCTATATACATTTCCACAAAAGTATGAGTGCTGCAACTGAATGTTCAAAATTTTTCCAACATTCAGGAAAGATAAGTTTGTCCAAATTCATTGAATCACAACCAAATTCAAACTTTAACTGCTTATTCCTATGATGTATCTATATTATTTTCAAAATGAAAGGGACATAACTCTGCCAAAAAATCATCGAACCATGACCAAATTCCAACTTGACCTGCGCATTCCTTTGACGTATCCATATGTCAAGTTTGAGTTGAATGTGTTGTACCATTGGGGAGATAATGAACGGAAACTGAAAAATTCATATTATTTTCAAAGTAAAAGGGGCATAACTCTGCCAAAAATCATCGAATCATAACCAAATTCGAACTTGACCTGTATTTTCTCATGACATATCCATATGTCAAGTTTGAGTTGAATGTGTTGTACAGTTGGGGAGATAATGAACAGAAACTGAAAAATTCATATTATTTTCAAAGTAAAAGGGGCATAACTCTGCCAAAAATCATCGAACCATGACCAATTTCGAACTTGACCTGTATTTTCTCATGACATATCCATATGTCAAATTTAAGTTCAATATGTGCAATGGTAATTAAGATAAAGAACGGAAACTGATGATGACGGAAGGACGGAATGACGGAACAGGGTAACACTATATGCCCCTGCCATTATATGGCGGGGGCATAAAAAACTCAAATTTTTTATGCACCTATGGGTTGAGGTTTTTTCAGAGGCTGCAATAGGGCATCGGTAACGAACATTCGGAATACTGTAATTCAATGAAATACAATTTATTCGCTATTTAAAATCAAAAGGTACATCCTCTGACTGAATTATTTCCTTTTGAAAAGTCCTTAAATCTTGAATCAATATTCATAACTTTCTACACAAGGTATCAGTTTACAATCCGTCACTAACATTTGACGCCTTAAAATTTTCAATCTTGTTTTTCTTTCTTTTTGTTTTCTTTCTTGTTCTTTTTTTTCTTTTTTTATTTTTTTTTTTTGACGGCAGCAAAAACACCTTCAAACAACTGCCTTATTATAAAAAGCTGTAAGTAAGCTTACAACAGCATTAGATGGTATTGGTTCATCTTATCTGTGGTTTCCATTTTTTTTTTGGCTGATATCTATTACAAAACAATTTTTTGAAATTGCGATAAAACAGTTATAGTATATGGAAACTCGTTAGGGGGTATAACACTGGCTGGGGTGACATGTCTGGATGTTTCTGCAAAAAAATCGTCTCGGCCCGTGACCACAGACGCTTGGGGGTCATATCCTACCCCCTAACGTGATACGCCCCTGTAAACATTCTATCAAAACTATTTTAATATTCAAACACAAATGGGGCATCTATTACAACGATAAAACTGGTTTTCAAACAATTTTTACATATATGAAAAGAATACTGAATACCATCAAGTAACAAGCAATTATCATAGTATAATTGCAAGCAATCCATAAGTCCCCTACCGGTTAGAACCCCATCAGCATTCTGAAGGGCCATTATTATGGCCATTCACTAATGTTTAAATTTTTCTCTATTTTAAGTAAATTTGTTGGAAATGTTCTTTAAAAGTGATCACAGGAAAAAGTTTTTATGAACAGACAGACAGACGGACTGAAGGACACTTTAAAGTTAATATTTGAAACATCCCTGTTACCAAAATATAACATTTTAAAAAGCAAAATTCTTAAAGAGGAGATAACTCTGGAATTAAAGATGCAATTTCATAAAAAAATTTCATCTCTTTTTGACTAATCACAAATATTGTTATATTTGCCATGTTTTAAGCCTATTTGTTGCCAAGGCAACCAATATTGTTTCAAAATAGGAAGAACAGATAAGACATGCATCGTTGTGTATTACTCTGCTATTCATTGGTCAGAATGTATTACTAATAAGCCCCGCCTACTAACCCTATCTTAGCATGCCACGCTCTGTATCAAATCAGTTAATAAACGATAGTTCAGCATTAAAGACGTGTTACTTCTCTATAGAAAACATAACAATCTGGCGACGAGGATAATTGAACATTAAATTTCGGGGATTTTATCTATTAGATATTAATGTTATTATCATAATATGTGTAAAATTCTGGATTTAATTTATAAGTGTTAAAATGGCTGCATTAAATTGGACATTTATCTGGATTTGATGGCAATTCAGAATCATGGACATGCTATCAAGAACGTTTAGAGCAGTACTTTTTAGTAAATGAAATAGACGATGAGAAAAAAGTTCCAGCTTTATTAACTTTACTTGGAGAAAAAACTTACGGGTTACTTCGAAATTTGACATCACCGGACAAACCTTCAACACAGTCATATGACGATCTTTGTGAATTATTGAATAAACATCTTAACCCAAAGCCATTGATTATAGCTGAACGATTTAGATTTCACAAACGAAACCAAGCGGCGGGTGAAAGTGTAAATGATTATGTAACCACACTGAGGAAATTGGCAGAACATTGCGATTTCCAAGCCAGCCTAAACGATACGTTACGGGACCGCTTAGTTTGTGGACTTAAAGATGAGCACATACAGCGTAAACTATTGTCGATGGAAGACTTAAGTTTAAAGAAGGCTGTTGAAACAGCAGTTGCTATGGAAACAGCAACGAGGGACGCCGCAGAAATTCAGTCGTTGACCGCAAGTGTAAATAAGGTTGAGAAAAGGAAACCTTCGAGAAGAGTTGAACACAGGCCACGGCAAAAACCGGCGACCGCAAACTCGACCGGGAAACAAAACGGAAAATGCATTCACTGTGGTAAAGATAATCATGCATCTTTCAAATGTCGATTTAAGAATGCCATTTGCCATGCATGTAATGCACATGGACACGTAAAAAGTATTTGTCTGAAAGCACGTGCACGAGACGTACATGTCATGAACAACGACGACGTTCCTGTGATGAGTATAAATTCCGTGACCAAAGGTTCGAGCAGGAAAATCACCATCACACCAGAGATAGACGACAGACCCATACAAATGGAAGTCGATACGGGCTCAGCTGTTTCTCTGATGTCAAGAGAAGAGTTCCAGAAGTGTTTTGGAAATGTTACATTGGATAAGCCCACATCAGTGTTAAAAACATATTCTGGTGAAGAAATACAGCAAGCCGGAACAAAACTGGTAAATGTAAGGTACAAAAGACAGTCAAAATCGCTGAAACTGTGTATTGTCATGGGCAACGGTCCCGCATTGTTTGGACGGGACTGGATGAATGAAATTGTATTGGACTGGTCACGTATTGTACATGTGAATTCAATTGATGATCATTCAACACAAACACGTATAGCCGATATTATGAAGCGATATGAGTCAGTAATTTCCGACGGTATCGGGAAAGTTAAAGATATTAAAGCAACGCTATCTGTCAAAGAGAATGCTTCACCGAAATTCGTAAAAGCTAGGCCAGTACCATATTCATTAAAGCCGAAAATAGAAAAGGAATTAGACATTCTAGAAGAACAGGGCATTATTACGAAAGTGAATACATCAGAATGGGCTACACCTATTGTGCCCGTTGTTAAATCTTCGGAGGAGTAAGAATTTGTGGAGATTTCAAAGTCACCGTAAATCAAGCTATAAATGTAGATAAATACCCACTTCCGAGAATAGAAGACATTTTCGCGAATCTTGCAAATCGAAAGAAATATTCAAAGTTAAATTTACGCCAAGGATATCTTCAATTGGAGTACGATGACAAAACAAAAGAAATGTTAACAATTAACACTCACAAAATTCAATATTGTTATAAAAGATTGACATATGGAGTATCACCAGCACCTGCAATATGGCAAAGAACAGTTGATCAAATTCTTCAAGGAATACAATGAGAACAGTGCATTCTCGATGATATGGCCATTACATGAGAAAATGATCAAGCTCACTTAAGTAACTTAGAAACATTATTGCAACGGCTCTCAAAATATGGTTTAACAGTGAATAAAGGAAAATGTCAATTCTTTCAAGAGAGGATTACATAGAGTGGTGATGAAAACGGTCTGTGGAAATGTAATGAAAAGGTAGATTTTAGTTTGAATACACCACGTCCACAAAATGTCACATCTCTCAGGGCATATCTCGGAATACTTAATTACTATCACCGGTTCATGAATGACCTAGCTACGGTAATTAAACCGCTTAATCAACTGCTAGAAAAGGGGCGTAAGTTTGTTTGGACTAAAGAATGTCAAAACGCGTTTGCGAAGTCAAAAGATTTGATTACGTCAGAAACCCGTCCTTACGCATTACGATCCGAAATTACCCGTACGGTTAGCAACGGATGCTTCCCCTGTCGGTATTTCTGCAATATTATCACATGTAATGCCTGATGGCAGTGAGAAACCAATTGCATTTGCAAGCCGTTCGCTATCAAAGTCTGAAAGAATGTACGCGCAAGTACAAAGGGAAGCTACTGCAATATACTGGGCAGTTACACAAATATTATCCGTATCTATTTATGGTCGAAAATTCACGCTGATAACAGACTGTCAAGCACTGTTGTCTATATTCTCTCCGAGCAAGGGCATCCCTGCCACTTCTGCTGCGAGAATACAACGATACGCGGTTTATTTGTCAGGCTTTGATTATGATATAGAATATAAAAGTACTAAGAAAACATACTAATGTCGATGGAATGTCACGTTTGCCCGCGCCATCAATATTAGAAAATGACAGTAATTTTGAGGAAGTATTTTTCAATGAACAATTTGATAAACTTCCTATAACTAGCGCGCAAATCAAGCGTGAAACGCAGCGTGAACCTATCTTATCGCGTGTTTACGAAAATGTAAACAAGGGCTGGAGTCTGAACTTAAATGACCCTGTCCTGAAAGGTTATCACACGCGCCGGAACGAATTAACTATTCAAAGAGGATGTTTAATGTGGGAATTAGAGTTGTTATTCCTGAGAAACTCAGAGGTCAAGTTTTAGATCTTCTGCACTGTAGCCACAGTGGAATAGTTAAAATGAAAAATTTAGCGCGAAGTTATGTCTGGTGGCCTGGCATTGACTCAGACATTGAACACATGGTGAGACAATGTCAGGGCTGTCAGATGCAGCAGAAAATGCCAGAAAAAGTTCAACTTCACCCATGGGAAAATGCGCGCTCTAATTTTGAACGCGTTCATGTAGACTTTGTAGGTCCATTTCAAGGTCATATGTTCCTAGTAATAGTTTGTGCTCGAAGCAAATGGGCTGAAATAGAGGATATGGGAAATTGTACATCTGCCGAAAAAACAGTCAATGTATTAAGGACCATATTTAGTCGTTATGGTATACCAAAACAATTGGTAAGCGATAATGGTGTACAATTTACATCAGATTTATTTGCGCAATTTTATGAAAATAACGGTATTTTTCATATAAGAACCGCAGTTGCTAAACCGTCCACAAATGGTTTAGTGGAACGTTTGAACGGCACTTTTAAGTCAAGAATTCGAGCAATGAAATTTGATAAAGGAGACCTAAATCTAAAGTTGGCAAATTTCTTGTTAACATATCGCAATTCTGTACATCAAAGCACACAAGAAAGTCCTGCGATGATGTTTATGGGCAGAAGTTTGCGAAGCAAGTTAGACTTATTAAAACCGGATATAGACGGTTATGTCGAAAAACAAAGAATGAAACTGGCAACATCGGAATCGCGAAATTTCCGAGAGTTTAAAGAAGGAGACTCAATAATAGCGCGAGACTATAGGCCTACTTCAACCGAAAAATGGTTATCGGGTACAATTTTATCCCGCGAGGGACCTCTCATGTATAAAAATTGATATCGGTAACAATCAAGTCTGGAGAAGGGCATGTTGACCAGCTACGGAAATCAGAAATGAATAATGAGCTTTCTCGCCGAGAAAGTTCACCATTAAACATGATCCCGCTTAATTTGTCAGAAATGCCAGTTATGACCGAGAGAAATGACCCTTTGTTAGTACCTGGTAATCCTGAGAAAATGCCATCATTAAATGAAAATAAAAGATCAGATCAAATGTTAATGGAACGAAGATACCCATTGAGAGAACGCAAACCACCTAATCGTTTCTCATACTGAGTTGACTACGTAACTGTATAAACATTCGAGAGCGTACAGACAGTTAATGTGCTATCTAATTAAACATTACATTATTTTGTTGTAAACATACCACTGAATGAACTGGTGTGAACTGTAATAAAAGTCAAAGGTGAATTACGAACAATAGGTCGATAGTTTGATCTGGTTTACGAATGAATTAATCTCGTATATCTCATGTTGTTAAATGATTCTACCAGTTGTCTCTTTCTTGTTATTTGATTATATTTTTAGTATTAATTATATGATAATGGACTAAAATGTTAAGAAGGGAGAACTGTTGTGTATTACTCTGCTATTCATTGGTCAGAATGTATTACTAATAAGCCCCGCCTACTAACCCTATCTTAGCATGCCACGCTCTGTATCAAATCAGTTAATAAACGATAGTTCAGCATTAAAGACGTGTTACTTCTCTATAGAAAACATAACATGCATAATCTCAAGACTGCCATCTACCCACATGTCAAGTTTCATAAAAATATTTCCAGTACTTTTTGAGTTATCACTGGATTCAGTTTATGTGTAAAATTTGCCATATTTTCAGTCTATGTGTTGCCATAGCAAACAGAATTTTCAACATAGGAAGAAAAGAAAAAGACGTGCATAATCTCCAGACTGCCATCTACACATATTACAAGTTTCATAAAAATATTTCTATTACTTTTTGCGTTAACACTGGATCAAGTTTATGTGTAAAAATTGCCATATTTTCAGTCTATTTGTTGCCATAGCAACCAGAATTTTCAACATAGGAAGAAAAGAAAAAGACGTGCATAATTTCCATACTTCCATCTATCCATATATCAAGTTCCATAAAAATATTTCCAGTACTTTTTGCGTTATCACTGGATCCAGTTTATGTGTAAAATTTGCCATATTTTTAGCCTATTTGTTGCCATAGCAACCAGAATTTTCAACATAGGAAGAAAAGAAAAAGACATGCATAATCTCCATACTGCCATCTATCCATATTTCAAGTTTCATAAAAATATTTTCAGTACTTTTTAAGTTATCACGGGATCCAGTTTTTGTGGACGGACGGACTGACAGACAGACGGACGGAGGGTAAACCTAAAGTCCCCTCCGGTAAACCGGTAGGGGACTAATAAAGTATCCATGGATACTATTGAGACTGTCCAGTCTGTGCTACAAACCATTAAACAGTATTACAAACATTAACTAATAGTTATAGTATATGAAACGAGTTAGTTACGAGGATATAATACTGGCTGGGGCGACATTAACGGAGGTTTCTACAATAAAAATGTCGAGGCCACAGACCCTTGGGGGTCAGATCCTGTCCTATTATGGTTCCCATCCAAGATGGCTGCCCATAATGGGATCAGGAAACCCCCAAGCGTATTGGACAGATTTCTGTCCAATGGACTGCGTCGTAAATAATACGGGGAAGTCAAAGGGCTTTGGTTTGCCCGGCTATAGACTACATGTGTATATTTAAAAGAAAATCAAATAAAAAAACAATTAAACAAGAGGGCCATGATGGCCCTGAGGTCGCTCACCTGTATATAGGCCCCCCACCCCCACCCCCCAACAACGTTGCAGGGCCAATCTTAACCCAAGGGCTTTTATTTGCACAAACTTGGTAGACACCCATAAAAAGATGTTTCATGCTAAACATCTAAGCTCTAGCTCATTGGGCTTTTTAAAAGAAGATTTTTTTAAAGTTTTTACTATACACATATAGTTAAAAACAATGACACCCCTGGGGCGGGGCCAATTTTGACCCCAGGGCTTTTATTTGAACAAACTTGGTAGACATTTATTATAACATGTTTCATGCCAAATATCTTAGCTCTAACTCTTTGGGTTCTTTAAAAGAAGATTTTTTACTACATGCATATAGGGAAAATTAATGACCCCCTGGGGCAGGGCCAATTTTGACCCCATGGCTTTTATTTGAACAAACTTGGTAGACACCTATTAGAACATGTTTGATGCTTAATATCTTAGCCATAGCTAAAGAAGATTTTTTAAGTTTTTACTATAATGCATATAGGGAAAATCAATGACCCCCCGGGGCGGGGCCAATTTTGACCCCAGGGCTTTTATTTGAACAAACTTGGTAGACACCCATTAGAACATGTTTCATGCTAAATATCTTAGCTCTAACTCTTTGGGTTCTTTAAAAGAAGATTTTTTAAGTTTTTACTATATGCATATAGGGAAAATCAATGACCCCCCGGGGCGGGGCCAATTTTGACCCCAGGGCTTTTATTTGAACAAACTTGGTAGACACTCACTAGAAGATGTTTCATACCAAATATCTAAGCTCTAGCTCTTATGGTTTTTTAAAAGAAGATATTTAAAGTTTTTTCTTTTGGTTGCCATGGCAACCAGAGTTCTGCATGGAATTAAATTCTTTGAACAACTTTTAAAGGTGACCACCAAAGGAACATTCCTGTGAAGTTTGGATGAAATTGGCTTAGTGGTTTATGAGGAGATGTCATTTAAAGTAAAAGTTTACGGACGGACGACGGACGGACGGACGGACGCCGGACGAAAAGCGATCACAAAAGCTCACTTTGTGACAGGTGAGCTAAAAATATATGGAATTCTATACCTATCAATGAAATTTTCAGTGTCAGTTCTAGCTAGGCGCCACCATTTACAATGTAACTCAATGATAAAAAGCGGTGTATTCTGATAATAGAACAAATCTCAACTTTTTTTTATTACAGATTTATTTAAGTATAAAAAGAATTTTTATACTTAAAATCGTTAAAAATTGTGGTATATTGATTGATTGATGGCACACAAACAATTATGACATTTTAATCCTTTATTGATAATCCATTAGAGATCTATCAATAGCTATTTAGATAAATGAATTTTTTCAAGGTGTAACAATAAATACACCGAATCTTTAATTTTTAAGACAGTTGACAAATGCAAAAAACTTTTTGATTAACAAAATAAATCACAAATTATATATATATGGTTACCTCAAAAATCATTATCTTTTGATCTCTATTAATCATTTAGCTAACACTTTAGCAGGGTTGGTACAGATATCCAATGCCAAAATTCAAGGACTTTTTAAGCACTATTTAAGCACGATTTCCCATTTTTCAAGCACATTTGTTGCACATATTGACACAATCTTCAACCTATGATGGATAGTTTGTTCACCATTTTTTGTTGAATACACATTTTCTGACATTATAGAAGAACAACAAAGGGTGCATCAACAGTACAGATTAGTTCAAAACAACTGCAATTTGTCCACTTACTGTTACCTTGATTAAACATTTCATTGATTTTGATACTAAATTGGATCTTTTTTTTATTTTGTTAACCGCTGATTTTTATCAAAACTATGTCATTCTGTGATTCAAACATTTTCAAGCACCCTTTTAGCAAATTTAAGCACTTTTTAAGCACTTTTCAAAAGAGTAATCAAATTCAAGGACTTTTAAGCACTTTTTTACATTTTTAAGCACTTTTTAAGACTGTACGAACCCTGTTTAGATATATGTTTTTTTCAAGGTTTAATTAACAAATTTGTATTTAAAGCGATAGCTAATAAGCCGATAGTAATATCAATTTTTTTTTTAACTTATGATTTGATATAATTTCTTGATAATATAATTATGCTCTGATTGAAAATCTATCACTTTTATTGTAAAAGATGTTTGTTTTTTATATAAAAAATTTCTGTTTACAAAGTATTGTTTGTTTTATCTTATAATTGTTTAACTGTTATGTGTTGTATTGTATTGCTAAAACTCGTCACTTACTATATATTTAATAGTTGTTGATAATAAAATTTATGTTTGTATTGTTCTGTGTCTTGCTTTTTAATCGTTCAAATTTGAAAAAAAAAAAAACTTCTTGATAATAAGCAGATAAAATATGTTTCAATGTTCGTGTAGTACGTTTTGTTTAATAAAGTTTATGTTCTGTTTGTTTTGATTACTACTATTTTAGCCTCATTCAATTAAAAATCATAATTTAATTATTCAATTAATTCTCTCATTCCTTTTATCCTTTCATTTACTTATATGCTATTAAAATTGGAAGTGGCCAGTCGTACGGCTAGCCAAAAGTTCTAGCCGTACGTGAGTCACGTACGACTAGCCAGGACACACTGTATGGTAATGTAACGATTCGCCACATAACGATTCGACACGGAGTATTAACGATTCGCCACAGTTAAATAACGATTCGCCACGTGTTCAAATACGAACCTTTTCACACCTGTTTTTAAAGCTTCATGCCTCCAGATGATCAAACTATTTCTAGAAATTCAAACTTGAGAAACAGTACTTTGTTTTATAAGAACAACAAAATAATAATTTTATATGAAATACAGTAGGCGATTTTTGACCGATTAAGCAGCATTTTCCACCATATTTCTACGGTTTTTTGTGCATATTTTGACCTTTTTTTGCTGATTTACATGGGTTGTAAGTACTGTAATCAACGTGAAAATTATTTTCTTTATTCACTTGACAATATTTAAATTTACTATTTAAAACATTTTCAAAATGTTCATGAAAATTTGCATGAATCTGGACTGGAGGCGTGCTGCATTTAAACTGTTGATGGAAAACTTTTTTCCATTTTATATTTTCATTAAAAATTTTGTTAATTACATAAATTAGTTATTCTAAAAAACAGCTTTTATTGAGTAAAAACACATGAAAACCAAATATTTTACAACTAAAATTACATTACACATTGTAGATAAGTTTAACTTCGTTATTTATATTAACTTGAAAATTATACGAAAAACAGCTTTTATTGAATAAAGACACATGAAAAAAGTTTGTTATTTCTGTAGCCCCAAAAAATACAAAAATAACTTTTTTATAATATCTTTTTTATTATTAATATCTCAACATTTTTTATTTCCAAAATAACTTAACACATTGTTAACAAAACAAAGTGACAAAAACTACATGTGGTAAGTATCCAATTGTGAGGGACCTGAGACTTATGCACAGTTGTTCACATTGTCAGAGAATTAAAGGATTAATTATTTCGGCTTCAATTAAATATTTCTAAAACAATCCTAAGATGATTGGCTTGTTTAAATTAAAGGTGTGACAAATGTTTTAGATGTGCGTTCTTTAATCAATTTTCGTAATGACCACATGTTTGCAATACCCATTTTTTTAGATATTTGACATATATATAATTTATATAATATATATCAATATAAATTGACATATATGTTTACGATTAATTCAATATTTATTTCAACATATAATTACTTTCTTATAAATGTACTCCTGTAATAATATATGTACGTTACTTTGATAAATTGAAAATTCGCGATGGGGGCCTTAACTACATGTACATATTACTTGTATTAAGAAACATTATTAAATTATTGTCATTGGCAAATTATAAAAAAGAAAAAAAAGAAAAAAGTTTGTTCATTACTGAAAAAATCATTGTTATAATCATACTGTGGCGAATCGTTATTTAACTGTGGCGAATCGTTATTACTCTGTGGCGAATTGTTATGTGGCGAATCCTTAGTGTGGCGAATCGTTACTAGTTCCACTGTATTGCCTAGCTGTACGGCACTTTTCAAAACTATATGGAAGTCGAAAATGCATATGTTATTTTGTGTCTTTAAACGAGGATTTTAATCATGTCTCCGCATTTGCACTTTAATAAAGACTGATGCTCTGCCTTTTTATAAAAAAAAAAAATAAGCATAAGGATCAAATAAATAATGATCGGAGTGGAATAAATAAAAAGACTAGAAATGTGTCCATAGGACACGGATGCCCCCACAAGCCACTGTTCTGTCAATCTTATGACTCTAGGTCAAATATTTTTTGGACTACATGTGCCACAAGTTGAAAACTAAAAATCAACAAAGGGCCATAATTCTGTAAAATTTGGTCGCAGCAAAAATTCCATCCTTTACTACCATCTACACATTAAGGTTGTTAATCCCTGGAAGTATAAGTAAAATCTGCCATCCGGTTTAAGAGGAGTTGCGTTCACAAAATTTCTACATTATTAGTATATAATGAAAAAATCAACAAAGGGCCATAATTCTGTTAAATTTGGTTGCTGCAAAAATTCCTTCCTTTACTGCCATCTACACATTAAGGTTGTTCATCCCTGGAAGTTTAAGCAAAATCTGCCATCCGGTTTAAGAGGAGTTGCATTCACAAAATTTCTACATAGTATATAGTGAAAAAATTAACAAAGGGCCATAATTGTGTAAAATTTGGTCGCAGCAAAAATTCCTTCCTTAACTACCATCTACACCTTAAGGTTGTTCATCCCTGTAAGTTTAATCAAAATCTGCCATCCGGTTTAAGAGGAGTTGCGTTCACAAAATTTCTACATAGTATATAGTGAAAAAATCAACAAAGGGCCATAATTCTGTTAAATTTGGTCTCAGCAAAACTCTTCCTTTACTACCATCTACACATTAAGGTTGTTCATCCCTGTAAGTTTAAGCAAAATCTGCCATCCGGTTTAAGAGGAGTTGCGTTCACAAAATTTCTACATAGTATATAGTGAAAAAATCAACAAAGGGCCATAATTCTGTTAAATTTGGTCGCAGCAAAAATTCCTTCCTTTACTACCATCTACACATTAAGGTTGTTCATCTCTGTAAGTTTAAGCAAAATCTGCCATCCAGTTTAAGAGGAGTTGCGTTCACAAAATTTCTACATAGTATATAGTGAAAAAATCAACAAAGGGCCATAATTCTGTTAAATTTGGTCGCAGCGAAAATTCCTTCCTTTACTACCATCTACACATTAAGGTTGTTCATCCCTGTAAGTTTAAGCAAAATCTGCCATCCGGTTTAAGAGGAGTTGCATTCACAAGATTTCGGGACGTACGGACGGACGGACGGACAAGTGCAACGCTATATGCTCCCACATTGTGGGGGCATAAAAATTTTAAAAAAATGATGAAAAGCAAAAATAATTGTACAATTTCCAAATACAGAAGATAAATATCGGACATAAAAGCACAATCAATTAATTAGTCTTAATTAAAGCCTAACCCAGGGATTGACAATAGAATTTAAGAATACGCTTCACGAAACATGCAAACTTTCCTTAAACTTCTACACTGTCTGTAATTGACGCAATTATCAGAGCCCAATAACAATTATTTTCCTTTTTTTTGTTGTTGTTTTTTTTATTCATTTTAAGGGTGTCAAAAATTAAACTTAATGAAACAAAAAAAGAATTATTATCAAAATTTTGTAAACTATTTCAATAAATTATTGATGTCATTTAACTGCAACCAAAGTTAACGCTCTTTTTTTCGACATCTTGAGATGACAAAGATCGATATTCATGAGAATACTTTCTTTAATGTAGCCAACAAGGCGTCACCAATCTCTAAAAACATACGAAGACAATTGCTGTTTCTTGGTTAAAATCCTAGTTTAAAGTTACATTAAATAAATTTCATAAAAAAACTAAATAGCGACATTTCATTAATAAATTGGGTTTTATATCGACTCCAGGTCTTATTTTGGTGTCCAAACAACCAAAATGAGTTTTATTAGCATGAAAATAGGTAACCTCATTGTGGCGAAATGGGAAGTACAATTTCTGTTTGCATGAGAAACTCCACCTTCGGATCATCCGTACATCAATATATTAAATCAACAAACATTACTATAAGTGGCAGTCCTAATTTAACGGTATATTTCCGCATTGTAACGGATGTTTTCATACAAATTTAATCTTTTTACGAGATGATTACTTTTACTGAACCCCAGGTTTAGTGCACCGTGAAGCTTAAACGGTACAACTGTGTTTGCACAAAAAAATATCACATTTGCTGTGTTCCGGATAGCAACTATAAAACTGTGACGTAGCGCATACACAAGCTCATTATAGACTTCATTTGCATGTTAAAATTCGTATACGAACTTTAGTGTTACCGTGGGGTTTCCCGTTTAAAATCCTAATTTATGAACAATATTTGATGATATTTACAACAATACTTTTAAACAGGTTAATGAAAGTCAGAAACTGTAGAATGTTTGATTTTTAGGCCGACGGCAAAATATTTTTACATATTTATTTAATGTAACTTTAAAGTCATAAAATGACGAATTACAGTCAAATTGGCCCCAAGTCACATCGGCCCCAAGTCGGATCGGCCCCAAAATAGTCAAATCGGCCCCAAGTGAAATCGGCCTCAAGTCAGCTGGGCCCCATTTTTTTTATTTTCTTAATTCATTATTCATTTTCTTATTTTTTAAATGTTGATAAAAAAAAACAATTGTGTGGATGGGAATACCAAATGACAAACAATGGATTACATAGAAAACAAGAACAAAACATATAATAATCAATCTAATATATTGTCTGAGTATAAGGTTCAACATTTATCTTCAATTTACTATAAACATATGAAACAGTTTACATGTAATTGTCACTTCTTATCACTGAACAATACTTGCCATGGATTACATAGAAAACAAGAACAAAACAATTTTATATTCTAACACTATCGGAATTTTGTCTATATAAACAAAGAAGGACCGAAGCATGCATTATTCTAAAACAATGCACTCGCCGTTCTTATAATCTCCCTGTGTATTTTCTCATTGAGGGCGCCATCTTGTTAAAAAAATCTGATAAATAAAAACAATTTTTGTCAAATTTTGTTGTGAAAACTATCTAGAATGAAAGAAAATGGTATAACTAAGAAAATGAATCCGAACACCAATCTCTTTAATTCAGTCGTTAACGCTGTACAGACGTTTAAAGTGTTGTTTACGTGACGTCACAAAAGGAAAATAATCAATGCACAAAAGATTCCTGAGTTACCGACAGTAAACAGTAAAATACATTTTTGACTGTTGCTAAAAAAATCAACCTTTTTATACATACCTGATTAAAGTCACTTCACACAAAATTGTTTGTTAAAAAAGCCAAAATCAATGCATGATTATTTGAGACATAATGACTGAATTGATTAAAGACACGACGACGTGATAATTGTTTGTTTTTCACAGAATTATTTATCTTCAAAACGTAGACCTAGACCGACCTTTATATGAAGATATTTAATTGTAATTAAATGTATAAATCAATCAACAACCATAGCACTCCTGCATAATAACATTAATAACAATTATCACTAGCATCAAAACTGTCTCAATTTTGTAATGAATTATTTTTGATTGGTACATTTATGTTAAAGATCCTGTAACACATTATTTTTATGGTTTTATATACAAATTATGATGCTCAAATTAAGATTTATCGATATTGTAAGTTTCAAAAAACATTATTTATAAAGATATTACCGAATTTAATATTTCATGTAAATAAAGGGAGGTAATTAGAATTTAGTTTTCTATAAATTCTAAGTCAATTTTTCCAATAAGAAATGAATGCATATAATTTAATGATTACCTTAAATATGTACAAATATTTGCAATACATATTTTACATATTCTTCCATGTTTGAAAATTGACAAAGTTGCATAATTACATACATATATAATTCAATGAAGAACAATGGTCTCATTGGCCTCCAGTGTATTATTTCATTAATAAAACTAAAAACAATAGAATTTTCTTTGGGCTCATTCAGTGAATTACTGAATTCCAATCAAATAGGTCACCATTTTAGAACTATAACATACTTCAACACGGTGATAGGGCGATTACCACAACTTTTCCGCGCAACGTCAAAATATCTTACTTCTGTCCGAGACACCGTATATTTCTGTGGTACAAAATGGACAGCAAGTCTGTAACCGAGACGAAAACAGCAGATAATTTGCTCAAAACAAGGTAAAATCATCATTTTTTTCTTTTTCATCGAATGTGCCATTTAATTTGAAACTTATTTATCCTTACTACATGCAAAATGCTTCATTAATTAAGTCAGGATAGTGAAAACATTTAGGGCATACTGAAAAAAATCTTGCTTTGATTATGAAATTTAACGTATTTCTAGTCCGTTCAGTTCATATAACTGGTCAAAATACAATATAAATATGTACATTGTTGTCGTATGAACAAGTTACAATACATAAATAATCCGTTTTTTGAATATTTGGTACGATTTTTATGTTTCCACGTGTGTATTTTAAGGCACCGCACAACTTTGTCAATCATAAGATTAGGGCACCGCATTCTTCCTCCTTAAAATCACCGCATTTTTCTGTTTTTTTTAGCACCGTTTATTTTTGATATTAATGTTTGCTTTCAGAAAAAGAAGACGTTCAAACCTATGTCTGAACAAGCCAAATCCACGTGCGAAATTTGCAAAGCTGCAGATACTGCAGCAACTGGAGAGCGCCCAACTAAGTCTTCTGATATCAGCAGTACGCCAATGGATCAGCGCCTCCCTGTATTTCAGGACGATATGCTTAACGCACCACATAAGAAAAAGAATATGAAGTCAAACTTTCGCAAAAGATTGTTTAATAAAAGCACATTGGAGACCATGACTGAAGAGATTATGGAAATATTGCCCGGGTTCCTGCAAAAACTACACCATGAAAATTTTTGTTATGACTTTTGCAACTTTATCAAATTAGTATGCAATAAGAAATTCCCATTAAAAAATATTTCATTCCTTTTTTTTTCTCGATGTTGTTAGATGGTATAGTCTGCCAAGAACTTCAATTCTTCCATGTGGGGTTTATCAGTTTGAATAAGTTGGAAAAGGAAAAGACATCCTTATCTATATATAGATACCATTGCACTTATCTATAACTGCCCATACGAAAAAAACTCCTGTTTTACAACTGTAAAACGACTGAAAAACACCTGTTTTTGTAAAAATACAGGTCTTAGGGACCTGTGTTTGCTGAATTTGACATTTTGACTAAGAAATACAGGTGTATTTTAACAATTTTACAGGTGTATTTTTGAGACAAGACCTGTGTTTTAGATGTACACATGTAATTCTGATACTTAGAAAATATTGAGCTGATATTTTGTGCTGAAAATAATCTAAGTCCAAAACTACAACTGTATTTTCAATGATACAGATGTACAATACACACTTAGAAAATCTTTTAGAGAAATTGTTCTTATTTAAATACTTTAATATCTTTGATGCAATTGTACAGACTGCATGCACATTATTTACACTTAGGATTTAATTTTTAACATTCATAATGTAAGCAACTTTGAACTAAGAGTGCTATCTAAATTTGAATATACATGTACATTGTATATGATTATTTAGTTTTAAAATATATGAGATAGTTCACATAGGCCTGTCCTTGTTGTTCTTTTAAGTATAAAAAGAACAACAACAAAAACTATAACAACAACAAACTGGTACATGTTCTTATTCAAGACTCCAAATTTGCAGACATTATGAGTTATTCTTCACTCTGTAAAGTTAATTGTGTATGAAATAAACTCATACATTAAGCTTTCTCAATCTAGTTTGTAATATAAATGACCTGTTAAGTAGGATAAATAAATAAACACTGCCTCTACTACTCTACAATGATTTTACACAACGGACTGATTTTACACCTTGCACTGACCAGTCTGATAATGGTAACCACCTGTTTTCCCACTACAGTCCAGACTCTTCCATTTGATTTTTTCTGGGGGGAAACAACTTTATAAATTTTAAATGAAGTCTGTTTTGGAGGAAATTGCAAAGTTATCTTTAAAAACTTATTATGAATTTGAAATTCTACATTACACTTTTTTTTCTGATATGTCTATATGATTGTGAAAGTAAAATGATGGGTGCTTTGATTTGTGGAATATCCCTGTTTAACATTATGCATGATGAATCAGTCCAGTTCTACAGTTGTAAAATTTGAAATCTGAGGTATTTGTGGAAAAAGTGCTCATGTATCACAAAGGATCTTATTGATAATTAAGAAATTGTGGAGATATAAGCAATTTTCTAGGCAATATATTGTATAAAATGTTTGGGTGTAAATTCTTAAACTTTTCAAAGAAAAAAATCAAGGCTACAGTCTTGTTAATGAAAATGACAATATTCTGGATTATGGGATATGCTGGTTGCAAATGAAATTTGAATCTTGGACAAGATGAAAACCAGAATCATAAAAAATCAGGTAATAACCTTTGGATACATTTATGCAAAAAACAAGTATTATTTCAGGTCTGCTAGCAATTATTTTTATCAACTTTATTCTGAAAAAAATAATATTTTACATTCTATTTACCCAGTTGGAAAATAATTTTTAAATGTAAATTTTGTCACCAATAGCATTTAATTAGATACTACAAAATTGACTGTTAACTGCTTTATATTTTTAAATACAGTCTTGAAGAGATGATATTAAATAGTACATTTATACTTAACTTCTAATTAATAGGTCATAATTCATTTTCATATCTTTTATGATGAACTATGAATTTTGTTCTTAAAGGTCACAGTACACCCCCCAGAGACGTTGATCTACATGAAACAAAGCAAAGGACTAAAACAGACATGGTAAAACGAAATTGTAGTTGAACTAATTAGAATAGTTTTGACAGAAATTCATGGTTAAACAAAATAAGTCTATAACATAATTATATAGGTTGAAGTTAATTGGTACGTATTTAAAAAATGAATTGGTCAGGCATTGAATAATTATTTATTATGTGCATTGATGACATTAGTACAAAATGCAAGCATTGAAAGTTACATGATTATCATTTAGTATTCATTTAATGATAAACTATTGATGTTTTATTTGATTCAGGTGAAGCTGCTTTAAACAGGATCTTAAATCACAATGACAGGGACCAGTTAAGAAGAGAAAACACTTGCAAAGGCTTTATTCCAAGTACCTATATATGTAGACATTAATTTGGCAAATACTGGCAATAAATTTTTACAAGAAAAAAAACTTTATTAGCATTTGTGAATATTTTTTCAAATGAAAGGATATGCCTGCAGTGTTATTCATGACTTGGATTTTATTGATGCAGTATCAGTAGTGTAAGACTGTAACAGAATGTAATAAAATATAGTAATCCATTTAAGACAAAGTGAAAATTTGTTATATATATCCCCATCTTTAGTGATAGTGATTCTAGTTCAGTGATATTTCCGCTCACCTTAGCACAGAGTGCCATTGTGAACTATTGTGATTGTATAATGTCTGCTATTTGTACCTTTATCTTGTAAAAAGATATTTTCTCCTCAACTATTTCTTATTTTTAAAGATTGAGTAGCAACAAATGTACAACATTTCTGACCAAAGTGTATTTATCCCAATGAAAAAGATATTTGCACCAAACATGCCAAATATGTCTGCATTTATGTGTGGTTTTCATCCCTTAAACAATAAGGGCACCTGTATTTTATTTTTGACCTGTAAAATTTTACACCTGTATTTTTGAGCTGAAAAATTTTACACCTGTATTTTTAGACCTGTAAAATTTTACACCTGTATTTTAAACAGCTGTAAAACAGTACAACTGTATTTTCGACCCGTAGAAAAAAACAGTTAATTTACATATTTCGTTCATAGTACAGGTGTAAAACAGGTGTATTTTTGAAAAAAACAGGTGTAATTTGCTATATGTTTATCAAAACTGAAGAAAAATACAGCTGTAATTTTTAACAGAAAAACAGGTGTATTTTAGGCAAAATTACAGGAGTAAAATTTCGTACAGGTGGTAGTATTAACACAGATCAGACCTTCTGAAATTTTCCATAACATAACGTATGATAACAGCAACATAACGTAACAGCAAGTAAACAATCTTTCATCAAATGAAACATATTTGTATGAAGATTGCATAATTCAAAAGAAGACGGTGGCAAGTATTTATCGGTCTGGCAAGTATTTATCGGTCTAACGGAAAAAGAATGCGGTGTTTGAATTCAGTGTTGTACGGTGCTCCAATATTAGGGTCAGTAGGTCTTTTTTCAACATATATTCCCTGAAATTTACGATAGAAACACACAATTTTGAATGGAACTTGAACTTAGGGTTAACCATAATAAATATACGAGCTCGTTAGGACATAGAACAAAGACATCGTCGTTATAACACACGTTTTTGTGACAGGTACGAGTCATGTTGAGGTACACACGATCTTTTGTAAGCACTATTTCTTCGAAGCATGTGTTTTTTTGTGAATTGTATTGTGCTAGATTAACGAAATATTGTCTCAAAAATTCGATGGAATACTTAAACAATTTGAATAATCTTGCAATGTCCAGCAGTAAGATATTTTGTAAGCTATAACCTGGAATTTGTTTATCCCGCCATTAATATTTTGTCCAGAAATATACGGTGTCTCGGTCAGAAGGATGGTATTTTGACATTGCGCGGAAAAGTTGTGGTAATCGCTGCTTTTTGTGCCCGGAAGAACATACATACATACATATGCAATCTCAATTACAAAACATACAGGATCTTTAAAGTGCAATTCTCAGTTAATAACCTTGTAATATTTGGCAAATAACATTATTTTAACCAAAATAGAATTTTCATAAAAAATTAAAAATAACTTAAATAGGGCCGATTTGACTAGTTTTGGGGCCGATTTGACTAGTTTTGGGGCCGATTTGACTTTTTAAAATTGTTGTGTGGCCGATTTGACTAATTTTGAGGCCGAATTGACTAATTTTTGGGCCGATCTGACTTGGGGCCGATTTGACTAGTTTGCTAAAATGACATATGCATTTTCGACTTCCATATAACTTTGAAAAGTGTCCTACGGCTAGCCAATACACATTGTCTTTGCTAGTCATTCATGACTCACATACGGCTAGAATTTTTGGCTAGCCGTACGGGCCCGTACGGCTAGCCACTTCCATTAAAATTCTGGTATAAAACACGATAAAACTTATTTTTAACTAAATATGGGGCCGATTTGGTAAAGGGCCGAAATGTCGGGAAAAATCTTGGGTAATTTGGGGCCGATACGTCTTGGGGCCGAAATGTCTCGAAATCATTTCATATTATTGGTCGAATCGTTAAATTTATAGGACGGATCTTAATCAATGGCTTTGATTACATTTAATTATAACCAACAGAGGCTAAAACAAACAGTCCTCTCATGTATTCATTATTAGATCTATTATGCCTTTACGTATTTAACATATTACGGTTTTGAAAATAAATTTCGCAAATATAACCTCTCGAAAAAGTAAAAATAACAGAAATATTACTAAATTTCTCTTGCTCTTCAGCCACCGGCAGCCATATTTGTTTACATGTATCGATTAATTAACCAATGAAATAACTGCATTCGCTGGAAGTGCGCAGGGGACCAGTCTAACGGAAAGGGCCGAGTAGTTGCGATTAGGTGTTCATGATATTATGATTCACGAAAGGTTATCTTTATGCAGGCTTTACATAGTTTATTAGTTAAGCATACATATATACATAAAACATATCAAAATTGATGAAAAAGCACTGCAACATGTGACTTTTTATAACATTAAGAGAAAGGAAATCTTTCGCGAAAAGCTCGTATACTATACCTAGAGATAAAACATCTCCGCATCAGGTGAAGGATCTGGCTGTTAAACAATTACTCAAACTGTACCTGACAGTTATCACCCGAAAGAAACTATAGCACGTGCATATGCATGTTTAATTCGTGCCATAATGCATGCTTTACCATTATATAAAATCAACAAACATTTGACTCATTTATACGTACAATGTTAATTTGCACCAGTTAACTTTTTTTTTTTGGTGGATTTAAGAAGACATGATAAAGATTTCTTAAGATAATATAAAAATATCCTATGAATTACTTGTTTTTTTTTTAATTAAATTCTATGGGAAGCAACTATGTAAATACGTTATAGGAGTAATCACAGGTGCTAGTGGCATTGATTTGACCTAATTAAAATGTGTTTGACCTTGTTTAAAAAAAAAAACAAAAAAAAAACCTATTTTGTGTTTGACTTTGTTATTTATACAATAAAATATCAATATATTAAAAAAAAAAAATTTTTTTTTAATTTTTTTTTTCACTGTTATATTATTATTGACAAGGTATGCAACATTCAGGTACGAAAATTATGGGTACGCCGGTTATCTGTGTTAAAATTTTTCACCGGGCGGTAATATCGTCGGATTTTTGCATGGAATCAATGCACAATATATTTTTCTATTACAATTTACTATTTGCAGATCCCCAATTAACCGCTAGTTAATGTTTTAAAGCCCGAAAGTAAGAAATCACCCAGGTCCGAAAGATGAGACCGTCATGACATGTATATTGTAAGCTGGTATTTACGCTTGAAATACATCAACAAAGAGATCAAACGGGTCGAACTCACATGCAAACAACTGGATTTTACATACTTTTAATTGGTTTTATCCTCCACGAGTGGCACTAAGTCCTATGTGCCCGTATTTTAAGAAAAATACTACAGGTATAAGGTAATTCCTAAATCGGAAGTGTTCTCCGCAACACGTGCTTGGTTCCCTGTTCCGCTCTTTGTCAATGTATGTGAAACGGAAGCCGGAGAATACTTCCGGTGGGAATTACCTTCTAAAAATATCGTCTACATGTAGGATATTTCTTTAAATACAGGCTCATAGGACTAAGTTCGATTCGTGGAGGATAAAACTATTTAAAAGTATGTAAAATCCAGTTGTTTGCATGTGAGTTCGACCCGTTTGATCTCTTTGTTGATGTATTTCAAGCGTAAATACCAGCTTACAATGTACATGTCATGACGGTCTCATCTTTCGGACCTGGGTGATTTCTTACTTTCGGGCTTTAAAACATTAACTAGCGGTTAATTGGGGATCTGCAAATAGTAAATTGTAATAGAAAAATATATTGTGCATTGATTCCATGCAAAAATCCGACGATATTACCGCCCGGTGAAAAATTTTAACACAGATAACCGGCGTACCCATAATTTTCGTACCTGAATGTTGCATACCTTGTCAATAATAATATAACAGTGAAAAAAAAAAATTTTAAATTTTTTTTTTTTTTTAATATATTGATATTTTTTTGTATAAATAACAAAGTCAAACACATTTTAGGTTTTTTTTGTTTTTTTTTAACAAGGTCAAACACATTTTAATTAGGTCAAATCAATGCCACTAGCACCTGTGGGAGTAATAGGCTAAATACTGCTAAATTTCACAAATGTAATTAGAACTTCATATGTTTCATGTGTTTGAATAATATTAGTCAAACTTTGAAAAACATGTAATAATTTATATGTTATATATATTATAGTGTTGTATCTGGCGACGAATAATGGGGCGCTGCCCAGCTCTTTTTAAATATTTACCACGCTGCCCCGGCCAATTAGTGTCACGCTGCCCTAATTTCAAAGTAATAACTCCTCCTATCGCATTTTTGTTAATCCGGTTATCACTACTGTCACAGGGTGAGAAAAATGTGCGGCCTGACCGGGACTCGAACCTTAGTTTAATATTTTCGTCTGAAAGTGTAAATATAAATTTTTACTATAACTTGGTCTATTATACATGTATTATTGATAATTTTAGTCCGTACACCGACTGAGTTCTGCCTCACTTTGAGAGGAAAATAATAAACTAAACAACAATGCTAAATAAGGGAGGAAGTATCTTGAAACATAACTGGAACACGTGTTATATCCTTATAACGACTGACACCTTGTTAACGTTTCATAGCGATTCCCCACCTTACAAATTCATGAAAACGTGACTTATTTGTGTTTTGCTCAGAACAGGTACGTTAGAGCTATTAATTACAGAAAGTCATTGTGAACTGAACTTTGTAGTAGTGATCCATTTAATTTAATGTGTTCCATGCATTGCATAAGTTAGTTTCTGTTCTGCACCTTGAATATCTAACTTTTCGAAAAACATAACATTTTGTCGTAAACAATAGAGTTACACGTACCTGCTCGGAAACATTTGTTCGCGGTAGAACTTTGTCGCATTTGCACGGACACACGTTTTTAAATGTACATAACCGTGTCAAAAATCATGATTGATCTCGAATGATGGCATCCTGTATTATGCCATGCATACATGTGTATGATTCAATGGTGGTCGGGCCTCATCCAAAATTCGAACATAAATAAAGGAATCTACACGGAAGCCATAGGTGACACCTTTGCGATTACATCTATTACGCTATAGTCGTTGATAGGATATCACACTTTATTAACTGTTTTCAAAATGTATATATATCGGTCTGAACACTTGATTACGTCTATTTTAACTTCTATAGCTTTTATATGTAAAAAATCATAGACTACGCTCCTCCTAATATATCAAATTAATATCGCCTTGCGCTCAACATCGAACCTTTTGCTCCATCTCTTGCCCTTTCGCTCCACTACTTTCGAAAAATATCGGTTTACAAATTTAAGAAATCCTTCAGGAGTAATTTATTTTGCACGAAGGACAAGTTCTTTAATATTACGGGTCAAAAATGTACTAATACACTTTTTCAAGAAATCCGAAAGGTATGGCATTTCTATGGTTGGGAAGTTCAATATTCTACAAATCATCGTTCGCTTCGTCAGGAAGAAAAGTTCTCCCGGGCTTAATATAATTTTCTTTTTGTAACAGCTTAGATAATTGAAAGCCTAAATCAATCCTACACGGAACCACATTTTCCGTTTTTCAAAAAAATACAACTTAAATGAATAACAAGACAAAAACATAAACAATACTTACAATTAGGCGTTTAAATCGGCCTTCCGCTTTATCTCGGAAATGCCGTACGCTCGTTTTACCGTACACCACAATTTTGAAGTGGAGCGACAGTTTGCCGGGCGTGGATAAATGCTTAAAATAAATGATAAAATGATAAAAAATGATGCTCGCCCATGTGGTTTTTAACCGGTGGCGAGGGTAAATAAACTCAACACACACAATAAAAAATGATAAAATATCTTTGTCGCGTACCAGATAAAGGTACATCAATCAATAATTACCGTAAATGACTAAATGCCCATTAGCAACGGATACCTACTTTACAAAATACCATATATCTTTTCCATTTATAATCCGATTTTGGAAACTTAAAGTATATTTTGAAGAAAAATACTTGTTCAATACAAATATCTACTTTATTGTCTAAAGATACAGCGTATCTGTCCGCAACGACAATTAAAAAATTAACTTTACGAAATCCGCGGTAAATTTACATTTTTATGTAAAAAGCAGGTACTTTATTTAAGATTTATTGGGACATTTAGTCAAATTTATTGAAGCACAATTGTTTTACGGGTTATATTACGGGCTTTACAATTCGCTCAACACGTGAAATAAATTTATTCATTTTTTAGTGCAAAATATTGTTGAGATTGTCAAGATTGTCATATTCATAGAATATTTAAATCCGTGTTTGCACTAACTTTCCCGACTTGTACATGTGTACAAATGCTGACCCGGATAATTACGCTGTTACCCAGCATCGCTCAATCTTTAATTACTATGCGAAACGGGGTACGCATCAGGTATATCCGGGTCAGAATTTGTATACATGTACCACGGGCAGTCGGTGCGTGGCTTGGATAGCATACATGTGCTTTACCACGCCCACATATTTTTTTTTTCACTAATAAAATATTTTTTCAATTAAATGTTTTTAAAATATCATATTTTCATATAACGACTTAATAAATACATTTTTGTATTACCTGTATTTAATGTTTTTATGTTTCTATAATGTATATTGCAAAAAAAGAACAACAAAACAAAACCAAAACAAAAAAAAAAAAAAAAAAAAAAAAAAAAAAAAAAAAAAAAAACACGGTCGGTTTGTATTAAAATGCGCCGCTACCGAATTGTTGTATTAGGTTAGTATTCTTGATAACATTGAGAAGATAAAAAAAAGGGACATTCATGTACCATAATACCTGCTAGAAATTGCAAGTTGCTTGAGTATTAATTAAAGTATTGGACTTTGTTAATGTGTGACTGACTTTTGTTAGGATAAGCCCGAATAACATTAAATTTTGACCCCCATGAGTCAATTATTGATCATTTTTTCAGGTTGAAAATTAACCCCTGCTTGATATTCCTGTGAAACTTTGTTGTTTTATATATGCTTACGTATTGAAATACAATACTAAACTCTAGTAAATGAACATATGAACGGTAGACCTAATATAACCTACGCTCTCGAATTATCCAGATACTCTCGTAGATATGTTAATTTTTTTTGTTATGCCCCGCCATATAATGGCAGGGGCATATAGTGTTACCCTGTTTCCGTCATTCCGTCATCATCAGTTTCCGTTCATTATCTTAGTAACGTTTGCACACATTCAACTCAAATTTGGCATATGGATATGTCATGAGAAAATACAGGTCAAGTTCGAATTTGGTCATGGTTCAATGACATTTCGTCTGACAAACCCTTGACTTTTTTTCAACTCAGACCGATAAAAAAATCTGTCAGAATGACACATTTACAGCAATTTAAATCTTTTTACCAAGCAATGCCATCGTTATACTTTAAGCACACCATGTTTACTGTGTACTGTTAACAAGATTTTCAAGGGAGAGTAATCTCAATAGCAAACAAGGAATTTGTCAACATTAGTCTCCCTTGCGCCTGAAAATACTGTCCGACAAGCTTAAAAAAATCATCTGACTGTTAAAATATGTTGGTTCGTCAGTCTGACAGTTTTCAGGAAGTCTGCGTTTGTCTAAATTTACATGATGAATTCATTCTCCATTTCACGGGGCCTCTGCACAGTGTTTGGATAGTGTAAAAAGTAATTATTGAAAAAAATATACTGGTACCTCATAATTATTCGTGGTACCCATATTTCCAAGGTATTAGGCATAAACAGTCTCAAGTGCCTCATAGACTTCTGCGAGGAGTTTAACTTTTACGTCCTTATTGTATTTTTTATCTAAATGTAACATATACTACTCAGAAAACTTAATATTTTATTCAAACTAAGAGCAAAGTAAATTATTTCACCATTTTACTTTTAGTTTTTATACCTTTGATGACAATTGTCTTTGTTAAACAATCATTGAGATACTTGATGAATGCCATACAGAAAATCCCCACTTTCAGACAGGGATAGGTATATGTACAAAAAATAAAGATTACTATTGGTTTTGCTTTTGAAACTATTATTGAGCATGCAATAAATGTTCATTTATTTATAATATAGGTAACGGCTGATATTACTACATCTCCCTTCTTTTAGAATAATAAAAAAATGTGCATAAATTATCATCATATAAATACTAAACAGTTAATGTGTAAATTTTATTTTTTAATTGCAGCAAAAAAATTCCATTAGACAATACGTACATTGTCATGAAATTTTGAAAATGATCATTCAGAAATTTTATGGAATAAGTGCTTGTTTGAATCTATTTTTTTTAATATCATTTTTCAAAACTTAAATAAAATCAAGCACACCCATTTATAAATACATGTCTGGGGTCATGAATTAGATTGTAGGATATGCCCCCTTCTGTTTGGGGAGTTTGAAGGGGGTGAAGTCCCCCTCATCGCCAAGAAATTTTTGGACTTGTGAGAGGCTATAAATGACCCCAGATTGATCATAAGGTAACGTGTAACAAACGCTGAAAAGCATTTGACTCTATCGCAATCCATTGAGAAGTTGCAGCACTTTGAAATAAATTATGATGGAAAAAATCAACGCAAAATAGTGATTTTTGGCAATTTTGAGATTTCCCCTCGTTGCCATGGTAACAGAAAATTTAAGCCTGAGCATGTTGTTGCAAGGGCAATGGTCCAGTCAACATTGTGCCAAGTTTGATTAGTGTTGAAGCAGTTTTTATAGAATTATAGCAATTTGAACTTGTAACGGGAGACTTTTCAATGAAAACAGCCATTTTTCACAAAATGCTCATGAAGTAATGGGTTAATGAAAAAAATCAAAAAATCTACAAAACAACAATTTTTCTTCAAATTTATATGACAGGCCATGTATAAACATGGAAAAACGCGATTTAGAGTAATTTCAAGTATTTTCATCATTTTCTGTTAACCCATTACTTCATATACACGCCTTTTAACGCCTTTTTCATCCCCTCCCCTTTTGTTGTCTCAAATGGTGAAAAAATGCATTATTTAGGCCCTTAACACTTGTTTTAGTTTGAGAAATGTTTTTTTTAATTTTTTTTATTGATCAGGTGCTGTTTGAGAAATGTTGTTAAAAAAAGTTTGATTAGTGTTGAAGTAGTTTTTAAAGATTTATAGCAATTTGAACTTGTAACGGGAGACTTTTCAATGAAAACAGCCATTTTTCACAAAATGCTCATGAAGTAATGGGTTAATGCATTTTTCTTCCCTGTTTATGTACTCATCTAAATTACAGCGCTTACGAGAATCAATCACGATATTATGGAAAAAAATAAGTTGATAAGTTTACATAAAAATATTTCTTTAGATATATAATAATATTTATACGTAATAAATATAGTATTTGAAACGAGTTAGTTACGAGGATATAACACTGGCTGGGGCGACATCAAGGGATGTTTCTGCTAAAAATGGCGAAGCCATAAGACCGTGATAATTTTTTGTAGAAACATCCCGAAATGTCGCTATATCCTCGTAACTAACAAGTTTCATATACTATAACTGTTTTATCGCAATTGCATAATGTGCTAGTTAATCTTGTCAGTTTTAATTGGAGAAAGTAAAGCATTGTTAAACAGCGAATACAAAATTATATTTCAAGTTTTAAGAATAATTGCTTCATGCATGTTTTCATAATTTTCTAAGTAAAAAATGTTTAATTCACATTTTGCCTGCGATGTTTACATATACATTTTATCTAATTAAACTGCATGCAATTGTTAAACAGTTTTGTAAACAGTAAATGTTGGCCAATTACATAATGCAAATAACAAAAATTGTATTAATCAAATGCCGCGTGAAATTAGTTAATCAATTTTAGTCATTGTGCTAATTGCAAGTAGAAAAAAATGGTAATAAAACAAAATAACCATTATATTAAGAGACAGAAAAAACATTGGATGTGTATTTATAAAAGAACGGTATGTAAATATAATTATTATTCTAACATCAACAGCAGCTGCATTATATCAATTTCCTGGAAATATCCATTAAATTTATTGATAAGGGATGGTACATTGAATACAATTAGTTATATATTTTAAGGAAGAAGAAAAAAATGAATTTTAACTAACAAAGCAGATGTCAAGACAATGCTGTTTGACAGCTGTAAAAATTTCCCTGTACTAAAATGTCAACTGTGCTTCAATAAACAAATAAATATTTCTATTTTAGTACGGTCAAAATTTGCAAAATGTGCCATTATATTTAAATAATTATTTCAGAGCATATTACTTGTTTATAAATTAATGAAAGAATCGCTTAATGTAAAATTATTTGTATAAATCACTGTTAATGTTCTAATGACCAAAAAGTAACAGAAGCAAAAGTAGTAAATTTGATATAACTATATCAGAAAACAAAAATAGAAATGCTTTGATAAATAAAGGAATTACTAGGACAAGTGGACCTTTTCTTGAATATTATTATATTTTCTTGCCCTTTTACATCAATGATACCAATACTTCATTGTGTTGAAGATTGAATAAGGATTAAGCTGCTACCATTGGCGTGATAGATGTAGCATTATCATTATCTCTAGACTAAGTCAAGTCGAATCTGGTTTTATTAGCCGATAATGACACTTAGAGATTTATTATTAAAATATCTTATAGCATTTCTTCATTTATTTTTTTATTGAAGGTCAGGGGGCTTAATCTAACTTTTATGATGTAAAATGTTCATATAATGTTTGCTTTAACTATTAACAATTTAGGAAAACGACTATTCAATTGTAAAGGGATAACATACGATATAACATGATAATAGGTCTCTTTATAATTCTATTGTAGAAGATTCATTGTACTTTTTATAAAATTTTTAAATAATGTTTTATGTAATATGTAATGCCATTATGAAAACAGACTTGAAATAAAACTTATAAACTTATTAAATTATAAATAAAAAAACTTTGACAGTTATGACCATTTCTGTTTATTAATCTTATCATTTAACAATGATGGAAATGTCTAGATATCGTTATGGTGATGTTAGTTAGCTTTATGTTGTTTTTTTATATTCATTCGACCATGACCCTTTATTTCTGTTGTGAAAGATTGAATCTGAGAACCTTATCATGTAATAAGCTTGAACTTTTAATTTCATCATTTAATTAAACATATTTAAATCGCGTTTTGGTTTATGATGTAAATTATGTTATTGATTGAAGAAATTCTGTGTTAAGTTCATTTAACCCCCCTACGTGGCAGCATCCCCTACCCCCAATTTCATAAAATCACAATTGATAGACTTTTTTTATCTAAAACCTTTTTTGATTTTTGGAATCCTGTAATATTTCGAAAAATTACGTATTGACCATAATGTACTTCCTTGGTATTTTTGAAGTGAAAATATCACCAGTCCTGTGTTTCTTTCTTTACATTTACGTTTGATACTCTTATAACAAATGTTTCACATTAAGGGCTACTTTCTTCAAGTGATTATCGTCAAAAAACATTATCTAAATGCTTATAAATAGAGTATCAAACACATGTTTATCCTACCTGAAGAAGCAATAATGTACTCGTTTCAGAGGGTTCATGTGTCTTTATAGAGAACCCATATAGACACTGTGTTATTCATTATTTTTTAAATAACTTATCTACACTAGCCGTAATTACTTGTTCTAATTTCACGTTTAAGGTTACCTTTTAAATTGAATGAGTTAATGAGTTTTTAAATAGAAATAAATTTCTTCTTTTAGCTATTAAAGATACGAATATAGTCTTATTTTTGTTTTCAATTGGCTTTATTATTTATTCACATATACTATAACAATATACTAATGGACCCTGTTAAACACTATGTTTGAAGTATCTAAAATAGTTTTTTTATGAGAACAAAACCATAATTAATGGAATGCAATTACTTGTTTAAGTTACAGGGACTATTTGAAATGAAAATCAAAACATTTGATGTGAACCGTCATGGAACTAACTTAATGCAAAACATTTAATGGTGTATTTAATGAGAAAAAACTTAACAAATTTTTATTCATTGATTTTCAAACATTCTCAATATAAAAGTTTAATTAAACGTTCCGTGGAAATTATTCAAGTATCGAGAATTATTGTAAATCAATCAGTCATCAAAGAACAATTAGACTGACGTCCAATTCCATAAAGTTTGAGCTGTCTGATTAATAAATGTTCGGTTTTAATAAAATTTAACTTTTGTTTCCCGTTGTTTTTAATTTTAAAATCCAAATGGTTTTAAAAAGTTAAAAATCTTGGGCACAAAGGCAAAAAATAATATGTTATGCATATGGTTTTTAGGGAAATAAATGCAAAAATAAAATTCTTCCGCAAACTTTCAAGTAAAAAAGGAATGTCACCTATAAGTGGTGATTATTTATGTTCGCTTAATAACTAAAAGGCACAATTGCAAATTATAAAAACCAAAGAGACATGAATAAACATGAATAACGAATGTTCTTAATCATTAATCCTTAAAATGATAAATATTGACTTGTCCATCTTTCGATATGGTCGAGACCATTTTTCATATTTAGGAAAAAATGAAAAAAAAACCTGATAGAATAGTGAAGAATGAAGACCTTGATAAGACGAATTAGATGTGCAGGCTGATTGTAGTCCACTCTTGTCGGTTGTCGCATGTGTTTATTTTGTAGCACCAACAAGCTATAGGACTTTGATCAGCAATATGTAGTTGGACTGATTTTACAATTATAACAACGTAATTTAATGATGTACGCTTAATGATATTTGAGCAGAAATAAAGCGATAGATTTCAACTATTTTCAATTTTGGGTCACTTCTCACAATTAGTTTAATTATTTTGGGAAAAAGAAGTGAGCGAATAATTTGAAAATTTTCACTCAAGTCATTGATGAAAACCTTCATCAAATGGAAAATAAATCTCGAAAAATTATTTCCTGTCCCTTCATGTCAAACAACCTCAGTGAAGTCCCTTTAAACTAATGTATAAAGGATTAAAAATATTTTTGATTTTGTAAATACAAATTTTTATTTTGGGGACATAAAATTCTCTAATGGGGGAAAAGGGCCCTTATCAAAATTTTAAAATATTCTTTTAATTTTTAAAAGCAACCCGTCTACTCATGAACCCTTTTGAAAAAGGCCCCTCCTGTTTCTTAAAAAGTATTTATTTTATTTCCCTCACTTTTGGGGGGAAAGAGACAGATCATTTACGACGATGACTTTTTGAAACAGTACAAAGAAACAAAAATTTTATTCAAAAAATGGGATGCTTTGGAAAAATGAAGGAAAATTTCCGAGGGGAGTTTTAAATCGGGAAAATGGAGAAATTTGGAAAAAGGCTTCGTTTGCAAATTCTCAAAAGCGGGACGTATTGTTTGATTTTATTAAAATGTCAATTGCATAAAATTATACGGTCAATTCACACAATATATTAATCTTCGATATATTTTCGGGATGTTCCGTGAGATGCTCTAAGTAAGAAATGATTTACTTTTATTTGTATCTGCGAGTTAATTGTTTAAGGCGTTATAGCGCAATAGGGTAAACCATTGGTTTTCATATTTCTAAGTGTTCTGCGTGTTTCAATTTCAAGACCTCGTAGGTAAATGTTTTCTTTTATCTATAATTTTAACATTATTGAAGCTTGGTCCTTTTTGTATTTGTTCGTTTTGTTTTAATATGATTTGCGCTTTGTAACACCGCAAAACGACCGTACCGCAAAACGTACGTATACGGACGTTGTCCACATTTTTCCGACGTACATTTTGAGTCAAAAAGGCAATAGTCCTGTGCATAAACGTCCGATATTTTTAAAGTTATACTCAAAATATTTTTGGGTTAATTTTTGACTAAAAATTATTAATATTGGTTTTACTTTTACCCTTGAGTAATGCGCCCTGTCTGTCCGTCCCTAATGAGGCTTGTTCCACTCCTAGCCATCCACATACCCAATCAATATGGCCCAGAATTATTTGCCCTTGAATTAGCAATATCTGTTATATTTCACATTATTACCACTCAAACGCTTCAATCTTGACGATTTTCAAGATTTCCAAGATATGATCTATGACAATAAAATCTCAACAAAGTTAGATTATAGGTTAAATCTAACAAAAAAAAAACAACAAAAAACAAAAAAACAAAAAAAAAAACAAAAAAAAAAAAAACGCGCTTTATTTCACCTTGTTAGTGTTGTCGTTTCTACTCCATTCTTAAATTTTTTGTATACAGAATACATGTATGTATATCAATAAGCTCTCGATCAAGTTCGTTTATGAGCTAAGAGGTTTCCCATCCCCACCCTCGCTCCCCGCGACGAAAGCTCTCTTGCTCAATTATGACTAGGCGACTTAAAGGCCCTATCTCCATGACAATATAGCTCTCTCGCTCAAATTTGTCTACGCTGTCAAAAGTCCCCATCAATCCCCCGTAAAATGAATGGTAGAACCAAACTTCTATAGTCAACAAGAACACAAAAAATCATCCCCACTTCTTGATGCAATTATATGAAAAGCTATTGTCAAAAGCAAAGCTTATTTTTAATATTTTTTGAAATTCACTCAGTCCAATCCCCGGTTCGTCCGTCCGTATAGCCGGCCTTTTCTGTATGTCTATAAGATTACATTTATTTCAATATCATCGTTTTAATATCTCTGCTGCTGCTGCTTCTGCTTGGTTCCATTCCATAAAAGATCTATTCGAAAATCATCCTCGGCTTGAGCATATGTTTTTTAGATAGAAAAAGTCAGAATTATATAGGATCACAAAAATATTGCTCTTTATGTTTATTTCGTCATATCTTTACCTGAAACAATATGAAATGGACAGAACCAATAAAAGTCACGTTTATAATGAATATATGTTTATACAGAAAATATGGACGATATGCGACGCACTGCAAAACGTACCAATTACGATATGCACCGCAAAACGTCCACATGTGTACGATATGCGACGCAAAACGTCCACACGCGTACGTTTTGCGGTACGGACGTTTTGCGGTGTTACAGCGCTTATTTTGGTAGAGTCTATACCTTGCACTCTTTAATGAACACGGTTTAGATATTAATATCTAAAATTCATTCGGATATAAATGCCGTAAACACAATACAAATCGACACAAAACAGTGTTTCTCAGTTGCTTCATATCTATGAAGACAATAATGCAAGCGGATTTGCCTTAAGCTGGTGTGACCTTGAAAATATTAGTGATATACTTCATATTAATTCTCGTAAACGACACGTACAAAACCGAATTAATATCGAATACATAAATGAGTGCTATAATGTATTCATAATTGACAGGTCAATAAAATCAGACTATACAGATATTAAATAACCTTGCCAGTGTTAATTTATAACACTATCATATAGGTGTTCACTACCTACAGTTGTCTTGTTATATCTATAATCATAATAACTAAAACATTTGTTTACTTCTATATAGATATAATAAATATCAATACAATAACTCTATGTTATTATAGTAACAATCATAATAACTAAAAAGGAGCCCTACCAGGCAATATACATGTACTTAAAATCAAAAAAATCATAATAACTAAAACATAGATAAAGTTATAATCATAATAACGAGAGACAAAGTAGTATACATGATGAAGTCATAATAACCTAAAATATTAGAATGTACATTTCTTTGATGTATAGATTTCATGTTTGATACATAGAGGATATTGAATGAGTGTAAGTTTAATACTGAATTTATTGCACGAGTTGAATAAAAATATATTATGCGAGCCTCTGGCGAGCATAATATTATTTTATTCAACGAGTGCAATAAATTCAGTAATGAACTTACACGAATTTAATATTCTATTTATCACATACCAAAAATAAAGACGGTTTTAAAGTGAAACAAGAGTCTTTTTTACACTAAGGTTTGTATAACGCTAAACGACGTCACGTCAAAATATATGCACGGCCGTTGGGCAATACAAATATTTACGGCAGTTCGCTCAAAATCGGCACGGGTGTGTGATAAAGAAGCATAAATTACGTGAGGAATAAGTCATTGTAGTATACAAGATTTATGTGTTTTCGAATATATATATATATATAATTGGCCATTATAATCAAGCAATTTAATAAGCAATATAATATAGCAATTTAGTGATACAAAGATATATCTACTTTTATGTGACAGAATGGATTGTTTAAATATATTCTTTATGGTCTGTAATTGTTGAAATCCATTAAAGCCTATTTTCTGTTTTGAAATACATGTATATATATATATATAAAATGAATATAAAACATTTCCAGTCGTTTTATTATTTGTTGAATAAAAATGTGTATATTAATTACGTGCATTTATGTGATTGAAGGCACAATTGAGTACGGATGAATTCAAGAAGTATGGGCACCAGAAAGCAGATTTAATATTGTCGTGTTCATGGAAGGGAATGTCGTGTTCGCCCGCGTGAGTAAAAAATTATCAATGGGGTTTAAAAATTTTGTCATATTGAATTGCAGACAGAAAGTAGAGCACTTTATTTCAGAAATGTCGTATATTTTTTAATTTTTTTTCTTTTTTTTTTTTTTTTTTTTTTTTTTTTTTTTTTTTTTTTTTTTTTTTTTTTTTTTTTTTTTTTTTTTTTTTTTATTATTTTTTTGGGAAATTAAATTTGATTTTTTTTTAATTTTAAATTTTGAATTTAATTTTTTCCTAAAAAAAATAAAAAAATTTTTTTAAAAGTTTTTAAAAATTTTTTTTATTTTATTTTTTTAAAAAATTTTTAAAAAAAGTTTATATTTTTTTTTTATTTATAATCCTTTTTTGTTTTTTGAAAATTTTACCCTGATGCTTTCCCTAAGAAAAAGAATCTTGTAAAACAACTGTAAAATTTTTCTTTTTTGTAATTTTTAACTTTTTCCCAATTTTTTAGTAGTTTTTCTTGTTTGAATATTTTTAAAAGGTTTTTTTTTCAGAAATTTAAAATTTTTTTTTTTGCATTTTCACATTTTTTTTTTACCAAAAAGTTCTTTTTCCTTTTTCGATGTTTTTTTTTTATGTTTTTTTTTAATTTTTTTTGTTTTTTTTTCTCAAAAACAGGAATTTTTTTTTCAAAATTT